>NW_008346548.1:817046-839296 GCF_000622305.1 Nannospalax galili
TTAATAAGAATTAAATATTTTTAAGTCAACCTAAATCTTTTTAGGTTAAAGCAGAGTATAATCAAAGGCCAAATTTTTGATCAAACTAGAATTAAACATCAACTTAAGGAACCGATTCTAAACATAGATTAAAGGTTCAGTCCTAGTATTATCATGTGACATGTCAGTGTTCTTGAGAGATTCAAAATCAATATGATATGCATATAGACATATAAGAGGAGATTTATTAAGGGAATTGGCTCATGCCATTAAGGCAGTTGAGAAGTCCTGCGACAGGTCATCTGTAGGCTCCCCAGCAGATGGGGATCCTAGGATCTTGGTAGTAGGGCTCAGTCTGACGCCGAAAGTCTCAGAACCAGGGGAGCCATTGATGAAACTCTCAAATTTAGGCTATACACTCAGGCTGAGACCCAGAAAGGGAGCTTCTGGTATAAGCCCTGCAACCCAAATGCCAGCAGGCCTGCAGTTCTCATGTTCAAAGCAGACATGACTGTTCCCAGCTCTCAGGTGGGGATGCCAATTTGTCTTCTATATATGTTTTCTCTCAATCTCCAATGAATTGGATGGTATCACCCCCACTGAAGGAGTGTCTTTCTTACAGGGTCCCCCAAACTTACACGCTTACCTTTTCTGAAGATACCCTTGTAGACAGACTCAAAACAATCTTTTTTCTGAGTTTCTAGGTATCGTACTTTCTTTTCTTGTTGCTGTGATAAAATACTCCAACAAAAGCAACTTATGAGATAGAGGATTTTAGCTCATAGGTCCAGATTATGGTCGATCATTATGGGGAGGGCACAGTGGCTCAAGCTTGAGAAAACTGGCTGTATTTCATCCGTAGTCAAGAAGCAGAGAGGAATGAATTAAAGCATGCATGCTTGTGCTCAGCTCACTTTCTCCACTGTTTTTTTTTTAAAAAAATTAAAAATTTATTTATTATTTTTATTTTACTTGTATGCATGTATTGCCTGCATGTATGTAAGTGCACCTGTATCATGCAATGCCTGTGGAGGTCAGAAGATGGCATCAGATCCCCTGGAACTGGAGTTACAGCCAGATGTTAGCCACCATGTAGGTGCTGGGATTCGAGCCTGGGTCCTCTGCAAGAGCAGTCAGTGCACTTAACTGCTGAGCCATCTCTCCAGCCCCTCACTTTCTCCACTCTTAATACAGTTTAGGACTCCCTGCTCAGAGAATGGTGCTACCCACGGTGGGCAAGTCTTCCCACTAATGAAGATAACCCCTCACAAATATGTCCATAGGCCGACCTAATCTAGACAATCCATTATTAATCCCTTCCCAGGTGATTCTAGATTGTGCCAAATTGACAAACTAACCACTACAGTAGGTATTTCTTTTTATTTGGTGCTGGGGATCAAACACAGGGCCTCATGCATGCTAGGCAATGAGTGGTAGCACTCTACCACTGCTAGCCTCTTAGCTTTAGTTATTTCCTAAGCCAGTCAAGCTGACTATCACAAGACTACTCCTTGCCAACTAGGTACTTACATTTATTGTCATAAATCATATTAAATTTCCAAATAAAAACAGAAACAAGATAATAGTTTTGCCTAACATGACAAACTATCCTATGAATCACTGAAAATACTCTTACCTTTTCCTAGAAGAGGCGGTAAAATCTGTGGATTATATTTACTCATCTGCTAGACCATGATTTAAATTCTGTGATGTGAAATTAATAATATGTAATAATCTAAAGTCATATATCAATGCATATAATATGCGATAAAGGAATGAAAACAATTATATTGCTTAACACATATATACGCAGAGAGAGAAATAGAAAAAAGAGAGAGAGGTATAAATAGGAAGGAACTACTCATGAGGTGATAGCCCTTGTTTCCATAACTGATCATGTAGTCCCAGCTAATAATTACAACTGTTCTCTTTTTGCCACCCCTCTATATTCTCTTTGCCTTAAATAAGTATCTCAGATAGTCAAGGTTCTTAAATTGATGGTGTAACCTGAATCCAATAATTCTTGGCCATCTGGATGGAGTTGCTCAGTTTCCCACTGACTCATGGAGCATGTAAGAGATGCTCTGAGTGATCTGTATTCCAGGACATAGTCTTTACTTCTTTTATGCAGTAGTCCAATTTCCACTTGGTTGTTGGGATCATTCACACAAAAAAACAACACAATTCCCTTTAGCCTACTGACTCAGAGGTGTGAGGCCCCCTAGTGGCCAGGTGAATCATTATTTTGTCTCTTGGTGAAAATATTCTTCCTTTTGCGATTAATGCTTCTAGGCCAGAGCACATAATGTTACGTGAACAGGAAGAGCAGTGCTGCTAGAGGATCATTAGGAGTAATGGTGAGAGGTGACACTTCCTTTTCTACTCCTTGATTCCCAGGTCCTTCAATCCAGGCAACTGCAGAAATAGTACCATAGAGTGTATGCCGATTCAGAGCATCTACAGCCTCAACTGGGAGATTTCCTGCATTGGACTGGCCTGTGGCCATGTCTGTGGGGCATCCTCTTGATTGTAGAGTGATGTGGGAGGGCCCGGCCCACTGTGAATGGTGCCACCCCTGGGCAGGTGGGCCTGTGTTGCATAAGAAAGCAAGCTGAGCAGTGGCCAGGAGGGCAACCAGTAAGCAGCACTCCTCCATGGCCTGTGCTCCAGCTCCTGCCTCCAGGTTCCTGCCCTGAATTCCTACCTTGGGCTCCCTGATGAACTGTGACCCGGGAGATGTAAGCTAAATAAACTCTTTCCTCCCGAAGTTGGTAGTTGTCAGAGTGTTTTGTCACCGCAATGGAGAAACAACCTAGGACAATAGCCTTCTGGAGAACCTGTCTCCAGTCATGCGAGGTACTGTCCCATGTATGGCCCCGTAACTTTAACTACAAAATCATCCCATTATTCTTTCAAGTCAGCTACTTTAGGATGATAGCAGAACATGGTAAAATCAGTGAATCCCATGAGCATGAGTCTACTGCCACACTTCTTTGGAGGCAAAATAAGTTCCTTGATCAGAAGCAATACCAGGTGCATAACATATTTACTGTTAAGGTATTCTACAAGTCCATGGATGGTAGTTTTGGAAAAAGAACTGTTCAGGGGAAGTAACTATTTTAGTAAGGACAAATGCTGCTCCTTCCATGAAGGAGGCAGTCCGGCGTATTCAACCTTCTGCCAGGTGGATCACCATGGGAATGGTGCCATGTCAGGCACTTAGTTAGTCTTCGCTACTGGCAAATTGAGCACTTAGCAGTGATGTAGTTAGATTGGCCCATGCATAACTTTTCTTCCTGCCACCATGGCTACTTTGTTCAGGAGCCCACTGGCAGCAACTGGGGTGACTAGGTAAAGAGGCTGGGTGGTAGTTACAGAGTAAGCTATATTATCCACCCAGTCCTCTTCTGCTGAGACCACCCTTCAGTGGGATTCACATGGTATACAAGTATCTTCGCATCCTTGGCACACTCAGAGAGTACACATATTTATTTCCTAAATTTTTTGGTTATTGATTTTCCATTCTCCTTCCAAGTCTCTGGCCATCTAGCCAAACCATAGACTGCCACAAACCAGGAATTGTGTGATTTTCATATTTTGGGTATGAAAAGTCTCTCATAACTTATATGTTGGAGGCTTTGTCCCTAATGTACTGTTCAGAGGTGGGGCTTTGGGTGAATGATTGGATCATAAGGTCTCTGATCTAATCAGTACATGAATCCATTAATAGATTCATGATCTAATGGCTTCGGGGGAAGGGTGGAAACTAGGAGGTGGGGTGAGCAAGAGGAAGTAGGTCACTGGCAGTGTGTCCTTGAAGGGTACACCTTGGACCACACGTAATCCTTTCTTTCTCAGCTCTTCTGCACCATGAGGTGACTAGCTCTGCTTTGCCTTGCCCTCTCTGCCATGCTGTGCTGCCTCACCAGAGGCCTGTAAACTACAGAACTCAGCAACCATGGATTGAGACCTCTGAAACTGGAGCTAAAACATTTCCTCTTTTTAAGTTGCTTCTCTCAAATAGTTTGCTACAGCAATGAAAAGTGACTAACACAGGTATACAATTAAACATCTATTTCTGCTTCCAAGCAAAATGCACAACCAGGTGCACTGCCTGAAATTCTGCCTGTTGAGAAGATTTCTTTCTATTGTCCCTCAGGGATGTCCTAGAAAGGGGCAGCTGTCCATTTGGTTGCTGCCTGTATATAGTACATAACCATGTGTCAACTAGATCCTAGTCTTTATCAATTGGTCGTATGGCATTTTTTATGAGACCACAGGTGCAGGGTGGGAGAGAGAAGGAAATGTAGCTGCGGGAACCATGGGTATATACTAATATTTTCCAGATTCCATCTCATCTACACAGGCCAAACAAAAACCTTGAACAAGAATATGGCGATTCTCACCACATTGGTATCTTTCAAGTCCTCAACAGTAGTATTAAGTTTTCTAAGCCTTCATGGCCATGCTACTTTTTACTTTGTGCTTTCCTGGGTAAAGACAGCTCTAATGGCTTCCATTTGGCCTGGTACTAAGTATACTTGTTATAATTATGCATTCTAGAATCAGAGAACTACACATAGGGTGGATCTGAGGACTCACTGTGAGTCAGATAAACTAAGACTCCATTAATCATCTGATTTTTATAAGCCCCTACTCTAACTGGAGAGCTACAGAGATGTTTTTGTGTCTTGGGATCAGCGTTAGTTCAGGGCCCATTTCTACTTGTCCCTATACTCTGATTATTTTTATATCCCTGGTGCACAGTTACACTGGCTATCAGTGTCTTTGGCGAAGGATGGGAAAAAGATGAACAGAAAACATTTTATGTAGTATACTTGAGTGTTTCCTCCAGGGGACCTCACCTTTATTCAGCTCTGAGTCTCTAAATTGGTGCAGTTTCAGGAATTGACAAGAATCTGTGATTTTCTGTTTTTAAGACTTGAGTTACAGGTCTGTTCATTCATCCTAAAACTTTTTTGTTCATAGAGATTATGGAAGAATTTGGTAGGCTTCCTATTATTTACTTTATACAAATACTAGGATTATCTGCCTAGTGTCATGGATCCACATGATTCAAACTATTTTCCTTATTGTCTTGTCTGTGCCACCCACTATGGTTACTATGTCTACCTTGCCTTTGACATGTGAGCACGGCTACTCAGCCCTTGTCTCCCCAGGATACAGTTATTCTTACTGCATCTAAGTTTTACGTTTGAGTGGCAGGGGTTCCCTCTGTAAGTCCTGGCCTACAGAGACTCAAAATCACAGGGCTCTTCAGAGATCACTCACTCCACAAACTCATCTTGAGAGATATTGGTGAAAGGTCTATCTTCTGGATTCTCTGAGTGGGTAAACCTACTCTGATTCCAACCTTCCTAGGCCTTCGAAATCCTTCCTTTGGTGCCTCTACCTTGCATATATTGGCCCCCTTTGATCCATGTTGCAGCCAACAAACCAGTAAAACAGCATCTTTCTTAACTCTCTAAGCTCAACATGAAATGTACAGTCTCTGCTTAGTGGGCCCATATTAATCAATTCAGCCTGTGGCTGCCGGGCAGCAGGACTTTGTGAAGGTTCTTGATGCTCACCAGCCTTCAGCTACCCAGCACATGCTCTTCCTGCTGCTAAGATGCTCAAGAAGAAGGGCATTTCTGTTGCGGTGAAGAGCCCCCTCAAGGAGATTGTCAAAGCTGTCTGCTGAACCTACTTCTGTAAAAGCAGAAAGGAAGTTAAAGGGCAAGGAGAAGGCAAATCTGCAGATTAAAAAAGGGCCAACAAAAGAGAAAAGCAGAGCAAAGGGAAAACTGGCCCAAGTGGCTAACGAAGAAACTGAACATCTACCTGCAGAAAATGGAGAAACTAAAAACGAGGAGCATCTAGCCTGGGATGAAGTATATGAGACAAGAGCCAAGTCTGATAATATGTACATCTTGTCAGTCCTTGACTCCCTTATACGATCCAGACAAATTCATTTTGTAAAAAATTTTATCTATCATCAGGTGTGGTGGCACACGCCTTTAATCCCAGCACTTGAAGGCAGAGGCAGGTGGATCTCTGTGAATTCAAGGCCAGCCTGGTCTACACAGTGAGTTCCAGGACAGCTGGGGCTACAGGGATACCTTGTCTTAAAAAGACCAAAAAAATTTTTTTTAAATCTATCATCTATCTGTCTATCTTTGTTGCCTTTTTTTGGTCTTTTTAAAAACATTTTGTGTATGTGCGCTCACAGGACAACTTTGTGGAGTCCCTTCTTCCATCATGTGGCTTACTGGCAAGTGCCTTTACTTGCTGAGCTGCTTTAGTGGTTGTCTTGTTAATACTTCAATTATCTCTCTATCTATCTATCATCTATCTATCATCTATCATGTGTGTATGTAGGCACTCATGTACCACAGCACATGTGTAGAGGCCAGAGGACAGCTTTTGGAGTCAGTTCTCTCCTGCCACCTTGTGGGATCAGGGATGGAACTTGAATCATCAGGCCTACCCACAAGCACTGGGTCCATTTCACAGGTACTGGATGAATATTTATACAATAGCTGTAAACCTGTCTTCTAATAGTCTTAAGATTATTTGTAAGAAGGTGGGAATTCCATTTCAATCTTTTATAGTCAGGTGAAATCAAGCTAGATATGGTGGCATACACATTTCATGTTGTAGTTTACAGTGTTAAGAAATGTACTAACAGTTTGGTTTGTTAGCTGCAAGATCGATCCAAAGAGGGTCAATATGAGTGATCTCAAGATACCCAAGGAAGGATTTCAAAGGCTTAGGGAGGCTGGAATACTAGAGTGGATTTACCTACCTAGAGTGAGAAGTTGAGGTAGGATTGTTGCAAGTTTGAAGTTAGTCTGGTTTACATGGTGAATGGCAGACCAGCCATGGCTACTTAGTAAGACCCTGTCTGTGTCTCCGAACAGAGGAGGAGGAGGACCTACAGTACCTTTGGTAGTGGTACTCTACTTTTCCTAACCATTTTGTCAATGTGTAGTCAAAGACGGAAATTTTGTGTCTGCAGTATATATGATTTAAAATTGTAAAGTGGAAGGACATATAATAGCTTACTAACATTTGAGGATACTGGTACTTGATAATTTGCCTATAAATCTGAAGTTGGAAAGTCATTGGATGGCCTGTTTAGAGTTCAGGGATCATAGCAGAGACAGAGGTAACCACAGGAAACAGAGTTTTCCAGGTATCTTGGCAAATGGTCATATGAACTCAGAGCAATGGTGACAACATAAATAAACTGAAGCCAGACAGAATCTCAGCATGGAAGTAAGGAGGCGGGTAGGAGGCCACAGCCCTAGCTGAGGAATTATTAGCTGCCGGGTAGGGCATTTCTACTGGCAAATCAGCCTCATCAGAACTTAGGAGCTCAGTGTCCCCAGCCTCATTAGAGTCCTCACACACCTTTGCATCCCAGTGTACAGGATCCCATTACCTTTTCAACTACTGACTGACCTCACTTTAACGGTGGGTATCGTGAAGGCTGAGAGCTTCATTTGTTGTAATTGTGCCAATTGCACGATGATTTTTTTCAAATCAATTTGAGCCTTGTTGCTATAGGAGAGAAATTTTGAGTCCTGACACTCTTTGGTAAGTTATGTGGAGCTGGAGTCAAGATAGCTTGTTCCCAAAGATTTGAGCAACTAACCAGCATCATATTTCTTGACTCTTCCAGAGATTTTGAAAGTACAGTAGACTACTCACCAAATTCCTTGCTTCCTATGAGTGGTGAGCCAAGATTATCAAATGTATTTATACTGTGCGTCTCTACAATCAAAGCCACAGACTACTGGTGCTTTCTGTACTAGTACAGTCCTTAGCATTTTTAGGTTTAATCAGAGTAGACAGTCAGTTCTAGAAACCTCAAAGTCAATTAAGGAAATTCATTTCTTCTAGAATCATTTTTGGTACCAAAACCTGCTTTAGAGCTCTCTAGAGAGAATGAATCAACAGGATATGCATACAGACATATGCATAAGGGAACTGGCTTCTGCAATTACATAAGTTGAGAAGTCCTGACAGGCCATCTGCAGGCTGGGGATACTGGGATGCTAAAAGCATGGCTCAGTCCAAGTCTGAAGGCCTTACAAGGAGGGAAGTTTATGGTCTAAGTCTTAAGTTTAGTCCTACCTGCACCCCCAGGTAAGAGGCTGCTGGGATAAGTCCTGGATTCTAAATGCCAGCAAGCCTGAGGTTCCGATGAGCAAAGCGAGAGCTGACCCTTTCCTCGCCTGTAGGTGGGGATGCCAATTTTTGTCTTCTGCATTTGTTCTCTCAGGCTTCCCCATCAATCAGATGGTATCCAACTCAGTGGGGTACAGGCATCCCCAACTGGACCACTCAGACTCACATGCTGATTTCTGGAAACACTGCCACACCTAAACCAATGCTTTCTAGGGTTTCTAGGTAGTCCATCACTCAATAAGTTAGCCATTAAACTGAGCTACTTTAACATGCATTATGAATTTCTATACTTTGAGCTTTTGATCCTTAAGGGAATAAAAAACCAATACTAACTCTCTTACAATGTAAGTTTGTAAAAGCTTAAGTTTAACTCTCTGAACAAAAGCACAGAGAATTCTAGACATTCTGAAAAACACCTATGCCCTCATTCCAAAGTTGAAATGAATGGCTTCTTGAGGAGGGAAGACCTGCTGGGACGAAGGAGAAGTCAATGAAATCTGGGGCTGATGCCTTTAAATCCTCTTACACTGTAAACCTTTGAAACACCTTTTAGGAGTTACATTTTTTTTTTTTTTTCCCTAAAGCTCTTCCTTACAAATTTAGCTGCTGCCCTATTGTAACCTTTTCTATTGTTCACTAAATCTGGAGAAAAAAATACAGAGATGCTACATCGTGGGTGGGATACAAAACTGAACAAAGGAATCTATTTAAATTTATGGTGCTATATAGTTTAAATGTGGATTTGTATGGGCCTTAAAGAGGTACCTATATGTTTGCATGTATAGTTAAGAAGTTATGTCCTTTGTTTTATTGGAAAAAAAATTAAAAAGCCAGTGCGACTTTACTAATCTGATCTTCATATCACCATACACTTAGTTTTACAGGAAAAATAAAGTTTTCACTTCAGTAAATGTAAAGACACAGCCTAACTCCTTGAAGTAACATTCTTTCAGAAAATGTCAAGTGGCAAGAGTTACAGAAATTAATTCATTTTTTAGTCAAGAGAAACTGTCATTTAGAGTTCAGTGAGTGAGAAGCCAGAATCCCATAATGTCAGGTCAATGAGCTTTCTAACAGAGACTACCAAGCAGTTTTCTAAATCACAGAACTTTCTTCTAAACTCTGTTGCTGTTTCATTCTCAAAGTGCCTTTGATGCAGGTCTTCAGATTCATGCTCAAATGTTCTCTGCTTGGGTCTTCCTGACAATAATGTCACATCCAACATGACAATGAGTTTTCAAGTGCAGCACTGCTGGCAGGAGGGGGTGGAATCTTCCTTTGTGTAAGTTGTAGACTTGAATTATGATACATTGTCTTACTGAGAAGTGCAAGACTTCCACCCCCAAACAACAGAAAAAGCATGGAAAAGTTAAATCTATTTTGTTAGATGAATAGTTAAGTGGAAAAACAGAAGTGATTTGTGTGGGTCACTTTAAGAGAGTAGCTGTAACTAATTTGCCCATCTATGATGATCCATTAGGAGGGGAGAAGGGCATGGGGGAAATATGATTAAAACACATTACATACTTGCATGAAGGTGCCTATATGTTTCCCACTACCACGTACAATGAATACACATCAGTGGGGAAAAGTTATCTTCATATGTAAAAAATAAAATTAAAAATTAAAAAAAAAACATGTAAGTTCCTTTATTCCTCATACTGAGATAAAGATGATTCTAAATAAGTATTGACATATTGACATAGCTCAAAACATTGGGAGGTACTGGTAAACAAGTGAAGCAGGAAAGCATACTTTATAATGATGCTAATAAGGAACATTTCGTTTTAATTTTATGTTTTCTATATATCCCTTTCTATATTAGAGATTAGAGTAAAAAAGATATTCAGCTCTAAGAGTCTTTATAACTACAGCTAGCATTCTTTTAAAATTTATTTTTATTTTATGTGTATGAGTGAATATTCACATGTATGTAAGTATAGCATGCATGTGCAATTTCTGTGGAGGCCAGAAGAGGACGTTGGATTCCCTGGAGCTGGAGCTGCAGATGGCTGTGGGCTACCATTTGGATGCTGGAAACTAAACCCAGGTCCTCTGCAAGAGCAGCCAGTGCTCATAACTGCTGAGCCATCTCTCTTAGCTAGTATTCTTATAATCTCATTTTACTTTATTTGGTTTGATTTTATTTTCAAGGTATTCCCCCAAATAAAATCTTTGTTTAGAGTCAAGAAGCTGGTTATTTTGCCAATCTCTGTATAGACTGCATTCATCCTTCATTTTTTTGGGGGGGGGGTTGCTGTGTTTGAGTTGAGGGCATGTGGGCAAGCTAAGTACCACCGGGTTGCATACCTCAGCCTTGAATTCATTCTTCACTCTTCTTATGCTGAATTTGCTCCAAGATCTGAAGTTATTGGACTTTCTCTTCTTACTAAATCTTATATACCCTCTCTAAAACATATTTAGAGTTCTTTCTTTTCTGTGAAGTTTGTCATTTCTAGAGTTTATCCTGAGTTCTTTCTTTTCCTAGTTGGGACTGGTTGGGAGGTAATAAATAGAGGCATTAATTTCTGGTTTGTTCTCTGGGAATCAGAAAACTTTCATAAGATAATCCCCTCTTCCTTCTCCTGCAGGTAGGAAATGCCAACTTTAATATAAGGAAATGGGCTCACTTATGCAAGGGATTTGTGGTTTCAGAGCCCATTAAGCCCTAAAAAGGAAGGGTTTTCTTACCAAATTTGATCCTCTCAAAGGAATTAATTTGGGCCTTTCCTGGGATGT
Source organism: Nannospalax galili (assembly GCF_000622305.1). Lineage (NCBI taxonomy): Eukaryota > Metazoa > Chordata > Mammalia > Rodentia > Spalacidae > Nannospalax > Nannospalax galili. Next base: position 827,961 of record NW_008346548.1, read on the forward strand.
GAAGGGGTAGACTTGTGCTTTAGAATTAGATTCATGTAATAGTACTGTGGGAAAAAAATCATCAATTTCCTTTAAAATACCGAAGGCAGCAGAGCATGGTGGCCCATGCCTGTAAACCACAGCACTCTGGAGGCTGAGGCACGTGACTGCCACTTGAGAAACAAAACAGAACAAAAATAAGTAAATTTCTACCTGCACACAACTGTTTGTGTGATACTGCTTGGCATACTTGTGGAGACTTGACATAAAAAGGCACTGCTTTGAGAGAAACAGTGAGACTTGGGTCCACCCTCAATGTTGAGGATTGTGTAGAGCATCTTTAATCAGAGTGAGTGAATAGTTCCTGGAAGTCAAAAGGAGCAGACTCACTGGAATCTTTGTGAGGTAGCCAAGCAATGCTAGCTGTGGAGGTCACCATGTATTAAGGATCTGACCACTTCCTAGATTTCATGTGTCTTGTACAAATCTGAGGAGGTGAGGGGGCCTTGAGACTATATACTTCTGGCTAACTTGGTCTTAGGACCAAGGAGTCTTAGGTTTGATTTTCTTTAGAAAAAAAAAGAAATGTTTCATGTGCTTGGATGTTGAAGAATAAATCTTAACTTCCTACATATGGCAGTAGATTAAGATTAATGTCTTCTTTTCATTTGTGCTTGCCTTATTGTTGTAACAAGACTCTATGCAGACATGCTGGCGGTTCAGAGGGCCTGTTTTTCTCCAAGGTGTGTCCACATGCTGTAGTTCTAGGAGGTTCCTGATGACCCATGCAAGCTCTTCTTCCTGTGTTTTAATTACCCTACCTCCTGTCATTAGTTAATTCCACAGTTCTATGTTCGGTATAAACTTAAGACCCAAAGCAATTGGTTTATACATTTACTTCTTTCCTGCAAATGACACTCATTCGTCTCTGACATATGCATAATGTCCCCATCTACCTGGCTCAGTTTGTCCTAACACACAGTTCACTGGGTCCTCCTGTCACTAAAGATTCAGTGGACTCCAGAGATGAGCTATACTTGTAACCCCAAATGGGAAGAGGCAACTACTCTGTGAGGTGAGATAAAAAGGATTAAGCCGAACTCTTGCATAACCCAGGGAAACTGACCTGCTTGGTTAGCTATTACATATCTCTATCAATCAGTGCTGATAATTGGTTTTCATATTTGTGTTAATAGTGTCAGGGCATGTTTAGAATATTTTCACTTGGTGGCCACTGGGTGTCCTCATTTACAAAGTAAATATGCATCACTTAGTGCAGGTCATCAGTGAGAATAAAAGCCACTAGTTTTCTTTTTGGCTTTTCACATACTGGGTCTAAATTTATTGCTAAACTTACAACCAGGTTGTACATTAGTGCTGTTTAAAAGTCTTCAGGGCAAACTGTTAAAGTTTTTAAACTAAAAGTAACTTATTCAGTGTTCAGACATGAATTTAAAAGGCCGTTTCACAGAGGGGACTGTGACCCAGCTATTAGAATGAGCCCTTATTCATCTGAAAATTGGCATGGGATTTGGACTATCTGCAGAGATCCAGCAGAGAGGAGCAGAGAAGATCTTAATTTATTCTTGAAAGAAAAGAGAACACCAAATATCTCTATGGGATGTTTGTTAGGTTCTGTTTTTATCTTGACTTTTCTGAAAACTAATTAAAAATAATAATGAGAAAGAGAAAAATATGCCCTTTGTCTGAGAAACCCAAAATAATGTGAAAAATAGCACAATGTGCCGGGTCAGTATCATGACTATCAATCATTTCACGTTTAAAGACAAAGAACTAAGCTGTGCCTTTGTGAGCCAGTTAGTCCATCTATAAATGTAGACGTTTATGCTTCACGGAAATGTTTTGGGACAAGCAAAAAAAGAGTATGGCAGCACATAGGCTTCCTGGGACAAGAAACTGTACTCAAGATGGATTGAAGACATTACTAATATTTCGTGGTTGAGTCACAGCTGTGTACGGCTTGTCCCCGGTGGTAGATAGGAATTAAGGCCCTAGCTTGTACAGCCGACAAATATTTACTGGCTTGGTCATTCCAAGGCACCAAACTTGATACACTCTCAGTAATCACTTCTGTGTCTTCCAGAACTGGCACTGTGTCTTTGTTTTACTTACTTTTCTGAAGAAATTCTTTCTTTTGCATGACAAAAAAGATTTTTGCTCCCCCCCATCTTGCTAATTTCTCAAACTGGAGGTACAGAACTACTATTAAAAGTAGAAGAGAACTTGCCTTCAAATGTTATACTTAGCTCATTAGCTAATCTTTCTCAGAAGTAAACTTCACTGGAACATTTTTTGTTTTTTTACTAGTGTACATCTCAGCTTAATTATTATTCTCTGGCATGTCATTTCAGTATATAAATTATCAACATGATTCTGGGCCATAACCAATAATTTATACAGATAATATCAAGGAAAAGAGAAAGCTCTCTGAGCTATTCACTGCTTTTCAGAGATGTTCTTGGTCTTACTGGCTTTGCTTACCAGGCCTTTTTGTTTGTAAAGGACCACCCACTCCTGACGCCAGTACAGCAATCTACAGCTCCTAATCAATGGTTAAGCATGCAACAATGCACAATAGCTAGGTCACTTTTACTCTGCCACTGTGTAAAAGGTTCACAATGTCTTTGTAGTGAATGGAAAAGTCTCTCCTTCAGTCTAAAGATCCATAAGTTCCTGAGATGTTTAGTATTTTCCAAGCCTTTAATTAGTAGATTTATTTTTGAACACTCTAACCCTAAAGACACATATCTGCAGAGTGCTTCTGATTGTATTTTACCCTAAGCATTTTTCCATTTTAGCTTCATTGGTTTGCTCCTTTAATTTTACTTTCAAAACTTCTTGAGGCTCGGTGGCTGAACACTACACAGCACAGGCCTTATCTGATGTGCTGGCGCCTGGTGTGGCCTAAGACACACTGGAGTTTTGTTCTTAAAGCACAGGACTGATGTTCTGAAACCTAGACTCTAACACAAAGGAGATCATTAGCTCGTTTTAAGTGTCTCTTTTCTTCTCTCCTCGTCTCCTCCTAACCCACCCCAATACTTCCTTAGTCTTACATGCTGGTAGCAGATGGCAACCATATTCCAAAGCTAAGTATATACAAAATCGTGCCATGGAGAACAGAGTGGCTTCAAAGTTCGTCTTTCTATTCAAGTGGGATGGCGGAGACTTCTGGAGCAGTGAACTCATCTCTCATTCACTTAATCCTCTATTCATTCAGCCAGGAATTTGTTTTCCTACACATCCTTCTACTGTCCAGCCAGTTGAAGGAGGGTGGGCATGAAGCAACTCTCTGGAGGGCTCTTCCAGCAGGAGGGCACTAAGATTTATGCCAAGCTCTTGTTTCCCTGGGCCAGCTCTGCCTGTTGCTGCTGAAATCATTCCATTCCCAGGGGAAGAGCTTAGGAGCACTGTGTGGGGGCTAGATTTCTCAAGAACTGTCCTCTTGCTAGACTGACAGTCACACGCTCTATTCCCTACACAAAGATTAGACCTGGGAAGAGGATGAAACTACACCACGTGGCACTGATGGGAGGTGGACGTGTGTATACCTTTCTTTCTTGCTACTGCAAGGGTTGCTGGAGCTTTTACCTAATCATCTGTCAGAGCATTTTGAGAAGAAATACCTATTTCCACGATATCTACTGAAAACAGGCATGAGATTATACTACAAAGCTGACCTTAACCCTGCCATATTGCTATTAGAATCAAAACATGCAGCAGCCTACATCAACAGAAAGTGCTTCTGCCTCCCCACTGTACAAACCTGAGGGGATCTGTGTTATGTGGATATACTGAGTGACTGGTAATATGCTCACAGATATATTTTCATGAGTTCCCTCTACCTCATTCATTCATTCATTCATTCATTCCTTCATTCACTCAGCCATTCTGCAAAGGTTTGCTGAGCACCTACTATACCTGGCATTTTGCTGGACACTAGAGATTCAGCAGTAGACAAAGATTTCTGAACTCAGGAATTCTGCCTGACCCAAATAAGCATTTAGCAATTTTATGGGGCTGAGGATGCAGCTCAACGGTATAGCACTTGTCTAGTCCATGGGGGCTTGATCCTTAACACTGCAAAAACAAATGTATGAATAAATCAATAAGTAAATCAATAAAATGAGAAGCTACAAAAGCTGGCAGAGGGCTAGTGAGGTGGCTTAGTGAATAAAGGTGCTTGCTGCTTTATTGTCAGCTTGACAATCTGAGTTCTGTCCCTGGTACCCATATGGTAGAAGGAAAGAACTAACTCCCACAAGTTATCCTCTGACCTCCACATACATGCTGTGACACATGTGCATACACCCACAAATAAATACATATAATACATTATTTTTAGATGAGGGTATGAATGTCATGGGGGTAACCCACCACTTTCTGATTGGATTCGAGGTCTACACCACAGGAAGGAATTCAGTTATTGTCAAGAGCTGATGACTGAGGAGATCACAGACCCTAAGGGGGAACCTACTGATATCATTTTGATAAATGGACATGTGGTCAAACTGTTTTCTAGATACTCATGTTTATACCCACAGGTTAGTGCTGCTCTCAGCCTTCCTCTGTGAAACTTTAATTTCCAATAGGCAGCAGTTAAGCAGATTCATAACTGGTTGAAGTTCTGAGGACAAGGAAAGATGGAGTGAGTGCCCATCCCTAAATGGGACCTGTGGCATCCCCACCAAGGCTTGGGGAACATCACAGAAGACAGGCTTCTGAGCAAGAAGTTTTACCAAAAGATATCTTCTAGACATGACATGACGATTGCACTCATGAACTCACTGTAGCTGTGGTTACTCACTTAAAGCCTGCACAAGATTGGGTCTACCAATATTTCCTCATGGAAGAGGGAAGGGCTCATGAGGCCCCACCCTTCCCTGAGGAGCTACCTATAGTTACTGTTGGCTTGGGGAGAGGGTTTTTTTTTCTTCTTCTTCAGAGCTGTAACCACTGATAAGTTGCCCAATGTTCCAGTAAATAACCTCTTACCCATGCTCATGTAAGAAACCCTATTTAAACTCACTGGGTCTCTCTGTCTCTGTCTCTGTCTCTCTCTTACACACACACACAAACACACACACACACCATAAAAGTACCAGAGGAACTTGTTGGTAAGGGGTTCGATCAGAGAGGGAGGAAGGAGAGGGTATTGGGGGGGGGGTGAACTGACTAAAATTCATAATATACATGTATAAAACGATCAAAGATTTAAAAAAGCAAATATACATTTAGAAAAAAATCTTGCAGAGTGTTATTTACAGAATAGGGATAATTCAATCCTATGGAGTACTGCTTCTGAATCTTTTTTGCACATCCTTATCAAGGGTGTAGACCCCTGTAACCAAGACATTCTGTCTAAACTGCCTGTTATATTAATCCCTTTCTGGGCTACAACGTTGAGAGTTCAGATTGTAACAGCTATTTTTTTTCTTTGGGGTGGGACTTAACTGTGAGGATTGTTACTTTTTAAGCTACACATATATTTTCTCTGTAAATATTGTACCATCTAATTTGTGTCTTTAGATTCTGCTGATTAGCCATCAACATGTGATTTAAGGAATTCTGCATACAAGATACAGAAATCATGACTCAGTAAGTTACCATTTCGAAGCTCTGACTTGGGATTTATACGGACTTGCACATAATCTGCTTTGGCTTTCGATCTGCAGCTATTACAAGAAGACTTGTAGAACAAGTTCCTACCCATGTGTCTCTGCAAGCCTACACTCTGCAGCAAAAATACGCAGGAGGCAACAGAAGCAAAGGTCCAAAATGATCACCACATGTTATCGAAAACTATGTGGGCACCATAGGACAAGAAGAGCTTTCTGGGGCAAAGCCAACAAGTCTCACGGAAATTTCTTAAGATTTCATTTTCCCCCTAACTATGGTAAACTGCTTTACAATGGAAGGGTTATGGTAACCCAGACAGGTGACTAAGAGTAAGCCTCCTCTGCTTTGAAGCACAGTTACTCTTCTAACTGTACCTTGATTATGAACTATTTCAAAATACTCTGAAGCCATTGGGAAGACTGTCTTGCAAAAGAGGATAAGAGATGCAGTTTTTTGCTTGTAAGTATTTCCCTTTGGAAAAGGTTCTCTGATGTGGTGGAACAACAGCTTGCTTGTTTGAAGGCCTGATTTTTACCTTCCTCTGTGTATCTGGGCTACAGTAAAAGGACAGTGAGGGCTTACCTGGGGTGTGTGCAGATTTGACACCTGAGGGAAAAAGCTCAAAATCCGTTCCCTTCTCCATTATTTGAGAATCTCATACTGATTAGATTGCAGGCGAGGATCAGAAACTTACTTGGCTAATGCTGTCACACAATACTATACTATTACTATGCTAAAGCTTCCTCATATCAAGAAGAAAACATTCAGAAGGATTTTTTGTTTTTAACTTTTCTGAGCATCAGATAAATTTCTTATCTATAAAATGTGGTGTTTTATAAGAATGCTATGACAATGTATTTGATATAGATTGGATGTTTATTAAATATTGGTCCCCTTCCTTCCTTCCTTCCTTCCTTCCTTCCTTCTTCCCTCCCTCCCTCCCTCCCTTCTTTTTTTTTTTGGTCTTTTTGAGACAGGGTCTCCCCGTAGCCCCAGCTGTCCTGGAACTCACTATGTAGACCAGGCTGGCCTTGAACTCACAGATATCCGCCTGCCTCTGCCTCCTGAGTGCTGGGATTAAAGGCGTGCGCCACTATGCCCGGCCTCTTTCATTTTTAGGAAGAAAAAAACTTAGACAAATGTAGAGATTTTAAAAAAAGGCAGAGGGTTGGAGAGATGGCTCCGTGGTTAAGAGTACTGGCTGCTCTTCAGAGGACCTGGGTTCAGTTCCCAGCACCCATATGGCAGCTAATGACTGTCTGTAACTCCAGTTCCAGGAGAATGCTACAGTCTCTTCTAACCTCCATGTGCATTGCATGACACAGGTGCACTTACATAAATGGAGACAATATACTCATACACAAACTCTTTTTTAAAAAGGAAGAAACAAAACAAAAACAATGGAGCGGCTTCCTGGTGCATGGAGGCCTGAACCCCGAGGGACAAGAAGAGGGGCCTGGCGATCTTTCTCCTCCTGCAGGTGGAGGGCTTTTGAGTCTCAGTGGTTCTCAGAGGGAAGGATGGGCCCTGCTACAACTATCATTTATGTTGCATTAATTGTAGTATATATTTTCTTTATAATTTAAAAGAGTTAAGATGAAGCTTACCTGTCTGTAATCCCAGCACTCAGGGGAGGGAGGGAGGAGGAGCCCAAGTGCAAGGGCAGCCTGGCTATAGAGACCCTGTGTCAACAATGAAAGAGGATGAGGAAGAAGAAAAGGAGGAGGAGGAGGAGGAAGAGGGCAGTGATAGTGATAGACAGATGGTTGATACTTAGAGTCACTGAATATTGGCTGTTTATCTAGTGCTGCTTTAGGAGCCTTATATATAGCACTCTCTCAAATCCTTATAATAACCTATGTGATAGATACTGTGCATATGAGGAAAAAGCAGAGGGTGGTAATTAAAAGCATGTAAACTGCATTCATAGGCTGAAGTTCATGTTAAAAAGGACAAATAACTAGACCATGGGAGTAAGAAAATATTTCCTGAACAGCACATGGTCTAAATCTTAACAATATGGTTAAGAAATCATTCTAGGAGTCTGTTATTATACCTGCCCTGCTCCTTGGACACAGTAAAAAAATAAAAAATTAAAAAAATTCCATATGCCCTAGCTTAATACTGCATGAGCTCTTGCTATACAAGTGATATAGGAACCATGCTGAAACTACAGGGGACAAATAAGTAGGAGGAAACTCTTTCTCAGAATTGGAGAAGGAAGGAAAAACTTCTTAAGGTCAATTTGGCATCAACTAGGAATTCATTCTGCCTTGTGAAATTGTAAAGACTGCTCAAAATTCTTCCATGTGGTGATTTAAATAATTTCCAGTACTGATAAAATATTTTATTCATTTAGCTTTACAGGTAATTTAATAGCAGAGCAAAGTAACATGTGATTTAGTTGGTCCCAGGTCACTATCCTGAAGTAGAAGTAATGTCAGATGCTGTGTGTCCAGATGGCAATGGCCTTTGGAATGCCTTTTGCTATTAAAGAAAGTGCATAGTTGAAGCAAACAAGTTTAAACCTCCCTGCCCCAAAAAATGAACCTGAGGATATCTCAAGATGTTTCACAGGGAACAGCATATGTTGTTACTAATAACTATAAAGCTATTTGAATGGGGCCTGTCATGAAAAGAATTTGCAGAATGTGGTGCTTTCAAAAGGATTATGTTTTGAACAACTTGTTTTAAAAATTGTTAGAAAATCTAAATGCTCCAATCTAACAGGATACCAGTCCTCTGCTTAATGCCCAGACGTTACTGAGGGTAAATGGAGTGGGTATCAGTGAAGCATCCAAAGAGGACATTTAACAATTTCTATAAAATGTTTGTCTGCATTAAGTAAAAGAAAAAGAAAGTAACTTTGGGAAGCAATCGAGAAAGAACCAACTCAGGTATTGACACTTTCGGCTTGGTAGTGCCTCCAAGTTTCTTTCACAAACATTCACAGTGGCATTGCTCTACGCAATGGGACCTAATCCCCTCTCTCTTTACCTATCTAACAGAGCCTTTTTAAAGTTTTTTCTTAAATTTCTCAGTTTCTAAATAGGTTTGCGATTCTGGCACCTTAAGAATATTCATGACCCCACCTTGAGTTACTCATTACTATTCTTCAAATCATTAAACTTCTTTTAAAAAGCAGTTTGCAATGGCTGCTTTCCCATCATCTTTTTCATCCCTGAAGTCCTCTGCATGGCGGCAGTGGTGGTGGTGGGTGTGTATGTGTTTCTGTAACTTCTGGTTCTGCTTTCATGACAGCTACTCCAAAGCTGTGGTCCAAAGCCCAATGTGACCTTTCCCTAGTTCTCTGCCTCCTGTGTGTCTGTAGCTCAATGCTGCTGACCCTTCCCCTCCCTGATAGTCCTTCTTCACTCTCCTGGCTCTCTCCTATCTCTCAGATCTTTTTTTTCCCCTTCCTTTGAAGATTCTTTGTTCTTTTTCTTATCACTCAATGTAAACATTCCCTAGGTTCTATTTTCTCTCAACAAAATTTTCTTTGAAGTTTACTCCCATATTTATGCCATAAATTATGGCCTCTTGGTCGAAGGGTTTTCTAGCCCTAATTTCAAATATTTTCTACTCCAATTCAGGACCCCACTTGTAACTCAATGTGAGTTGTTTCCATTGAGAAAGTATCTGTATATTATGCATTACACTGTAAGAAGTGGAACTCTATTCTCTTCTCTTAAATCCTTTTCCACCCTTCTGGTTCTAAGGATTGAGCCTAGTTCCTTGTGTATGCTCTGAAAACCCTCCACCACTGAGCTATACCCTCCGCCATATTTTCTTTTCTTCTCTAGTCTTCATAAGATGACCAGACTGGCCTTGAACTCACTTTTTAGCCCAGGCAGGTCTTGAACTTGTAATCTTTCTGCTTCAGTCTCCTGAGTGGCTGGATCACAGGTCTGTTCCATTAAGCCCAGCTTCCTGAGTCCTTTACATCTTCTCTTTGTGATTTCTTGGTGGAGTTATCTTGGATAATTTCCCTTTTCTTACATAGCAGCTGTTTCCTGGAGCTGTCCATCTTAGTCAGTTGAGTCTGGCTTCCCTGGCTTCCACTCTTCCTCTCCTGTCACTACCCCTCTTCAGGCTACCAATAACATGGACTCTAACAATAGCTCTTGAGCTCTCTCCTTCCTCCAGTTGCCCCCTCCCATTCTTGTTTGCTCCACACACTGGCTACTCAATTAGATGTTTCCAAAGCAAAGTCTTGGTGAAAGTCACTTAAAAACCCTTCCACAGCTTTGAACCACAGTGCAAACCATCACACCTAACCCTAGTGTCTCATCTCCACTGAAATTCTTTTCATCTTTCTAAAGAGATCAGTTATTACCTTCATGACAAACTTAAGTACCTGTTAATGTACTATAGTGTATTTCATGAGTGTTTTAAAAGGTAAGATAATGGTGACTTGAAGATATACATTAAGTTTTAAGATTGCTGGTGACAGATCTGTTTGTCTTCACCTTTGGGCATCCATAAAATTCAGTAGAGCTCGGCATGGGCACAAACGTATTCTATACAGAACTTGCAAGTGAGTGAATGGATGCTCTGGCGGGTCCTGGTGTTGCGGATGCATCTTCAATCACCTTGCAGGGCAGTTGTTGTGAAGTCATCTTGTCATCTTCACGAGACTCTAAGTCTCAGAGTACAGCTTGCAAAACTACCTCCTGCATAATGCCTGGCCTGTGGTCTCCTACCTTGAAAGCATTCAGTAAACTGACTGATGAATAGTCCTTACTCTTTTCTGTTCACATTAAGTTCTGAGATGTAAGTTCTCTCAGAAGCAAACTTGGAACAGGTGCCATGTACAGCAGATGGAAGAAAAGGGTTCCCTCCTCTGGCTCTGTCACTCACTATGCTGAGAACCCTTTGGGTCCTTTTGTGTCTCAGTTTTCTCATCAATACAAAAATGAGTTTAAACAATATAATCTTTGATCTCTTTCAGTGCTGGTGGAAAGTTCAAGCTGGTGAACATTCCTGAGAGACAACAAAGGGTGTAAATGTAGAAGAGAGACAAGAGAGCAGAAAGTGCTTATTCTACTGCTGAGTTATAGGGAAGCTGACTCTGGTACCTACATAAGGTAACTGCAGAACATGACCTTCTCCTTCAAGTGAGTTTCCTTCAGTACCCACATGCATTCACTTAGTTGGTCCTAAATGATCCACCTTTAAGGATGGTACTATGTACAGGCTTTAAACAGTTTTTTTTTTTTTTTTAAGTCGGGATGTGAGAAGTTTGGATAGATATAAAGGGGCACCAATTTCATATAACAAACTTTGCCACAAGTGGAGGGAAAACATCTAAAGCTGTCACTAGGAGCTGCTGATAGAAAATAAAGATGCACTGTAGGGGGATGTAATGGAGAGATTAAAGAATGGAATCCTAAAAATCAGCAATAGGTTCTAACAGATAGACGTGGGCAGTCTTAGGCACACAGATGACACTCGGCAACAATGTGGCATGGTGTAACTTGAGACAAGGAGATCACACTTACTAGGGATCTGGGAGGACTTCAGAAGAGATCAGAGTGCTGGAGTCCAGGGAGGCCATGAGTCAAGTCAGCATGATACCTACAAGTGACTCAGTGGCCCTGGGAACAAACTTTTCTCAGGTCTGTGGTGCAGGTCTTTAATCCTGGCTACTCATTAATTCAAAGCCTTCCTGAGCCTTAGCAACTTAGTTAAACTCTGTCCAACAGGGAAAAAAAAGA
>NW_008346548.1:839355-945495 GCF_000622305.1 Nannospalax galili
GGGCCTTAAACAATTTATTAAACCCTCGCCAAAAGGGAAAAAAAAAAAAAAAAAAAAAAAAAAAAAAAAGCCTAGTGGATATGGCTCAGTGCCAGAACACTTGCCTAGCATATGCAAGATTCCAGGTTCGATTCTTACTATCAAATGAGAGAAGTTCTTTTGTGATGTGTATTTTTGCCTATTAGGGAGTAACTGAGAGTCTTATTTTATTATTTACTGGGAAAACAAATGTCTCTAAAAGGGGCACACAAATCAGCTTGACTGAATTACAACAGGTGATGGCTACCCAAATACAGACTGTCCCATGATTCAAATGAGCTACATGTGAGAAGGCCTCTGTGAGCTCTGCTTTCTGAAAACGTCATGCTTTCTTGTGCCTCAGTGGGCTACTTCTGGGTCTTCTGTTCCTTCTCTTTTTCCCTTCACACATGGATCTAGTTTCATGTCATCTTTTCTCCAGGACCCTTTCCATGGCCACAGGCTTCTTCCGGGGAGCTCCATCCAACGTCTATGCAGAGTGGAACACGGCCATGCTGTCTGAGTGCTTACCCCCTGACAGGTCAGTAAATGCTTAATATCTAATAACACTGTGAACTCCTGTGGCGAGGCAGGGAGGGAGGGGGATCTTGTGCATGTTTTCATCTCTAATCAGAGCAGAAGACTGGTCCAAAAACAGGGGTCTGATAGCATTTGATCAATGACTAAATTAGAGCCTAAGAAAATGAGTGCACTAACTAATGAGGTAAGAAAGAGCAAAAGCCAGAAACGATTGCATAAGTGACCAGGTTAAGACACCCAGTAAAGCTAGGGCTGAAAGGAAAGTGAAAATTCTCTACATAAGGACAATTTTATAAGAAGAGGTAGATAAGACACAAACCTACAAAAGTGTACTTAAAAAATAAGTGTGACCCTAAACATAAAAACTCTAGAAAACTCTAGAAAATCAGACCAAATTAACAAAACAGAACAGAACAAAATGAAACAAAACAAAAGAACAACAAAACAACTGGCCTTCTAATATATAAATACCAGGCTAAGCACTAAACGCTCTAAATAAGAGGGTAAAAGAGAATAATTCTGAAGAGGTTATATGTCAACCAACAGAGATGGAGAGGTGACTTTTTACAAAGGGAAAGACTATCTTGAAAAGATGAAATCCACACTTAGTTAATGGAAGGGCAGGAAAGCTGTCTAAACTGTTAGCAATGAAAAGATAAACACATAAATCCTTACAAGGATAGAACAGAAAGGAGCACAGGGCACACTGGAGGCAGCCAGAGCACCTACTTATACTGCAGATGCTCTGTTGACTACTTAGCTGATATGGAATTTATTAGAAAATTAATTATCCAAGCCATAGGACAACTGTCTGTAGTTGCTATTCCTTCCCATTTTGGCTGCAAATTAGTGTGACCCCAAAATGTTTTCAGGATTGTCCAACTTGTCCTAAATTCCATAAATAAACTCTTTCAGAGGATGCTGTTTTTTGCCATGTCTCTATTATGGTTCTTCACAGATGGACCATTTTTGTCCTTCCAAAGTCTAAGAATAACTCTTTCAGTTATCAAGACATACCCAAACCCAGTTCAGCTGCTCCTGTGGGATTCAGTGAGTTTAGACACATCTGCTGAGATACATGCACTGGAATCCAAATGAAGCTTTTGTTTGATTACACATTTTGAACATTTATAGAGGTTTTTGGGGGGCCAAAATGTTTTTCATTTTCTTGGCACACCAAACAGAGATCTTCAGTCATAAACACTGCCTTCTGAGCACCTCCAACAGAAATCCAATCTTTTCATATGAACAGGTGCCCCAGGAAGTTTTTGGAAGGTTTTACACTGAATCAGCTTTCTGATTGGAAACTTTCTGAACACACAGTCAAATTTGCCAAAGAGACCTTCAAACTTGCTTGAGCAGTTTTCACTCATGCAGACACACATTCACACTTAGAGACAGCCCAAGTACAGAAAATCAGAGTTCTGTAAAACTGAAGTATCTGTCTTAAAGGTTAAATGCCATATGCAACCAAACTGAGCAAAAAGGAATGCATGACGGGGAAGCAGCAGCAAGCAGTGGGGTCTTCACTGTGTCCCCCAGAAGCCTTACTTCAGAGTTTAAGCCACACACCTTTTCAGTCAAATTTTTCATCTCACACACTTTTGAATATACACCCAAGAATTCATATTTTCAAATACTGTGCCATGGCATATTGCTACTAATTCCTCTCACTCACAAACCTGCTCAGTTATTTTGAGACATTGCCTTCTCCAACACAAATGGGTCAACCAGATTCAAATGCAGAGGAAGAAATCGCATCATTCTTTTAAGTCAGAGGTTGTTTTGCAAAGCCCACCTTTTACCTGATTTCCCTACACCCTTTCCTTCCCAGTTCGAATACAAACTGCAGTCATTAGTGAGTAAAATAGCATTTAAAGTCTGAAACTTAAAAAGTTATTACAAAGTGAAGTCACTCCTCCACTGGGCATGCCTGGAATTCATGGGGAAATCTGCTTTCAAGTAGTTCTTATGGCCCAGGACCAGATGCTCTAAGGTGGCCAGGAACCATTGTCTACAGCGCTTAGCAGATTTCTGGCTCTCTATCAGGGACTAAGAGGTTTACTTGCAGAAATGAATCATTTCCTTCAAAATATCCCTTACCCTATTTACATGCTTGCATATTCCTTCCATTTTGTTTCCCCCTACAGCTTTACTAAGGGAATTAATTATCTAGAAGAACAGGAACATACAGTAAGTACATCTGAGCTCCAGGATGGGACACAGTATGTCATCTATTAGGTCTGGCTAAGACCAGCAGCTGATGCTAAATGGGAAGGAACATGCACCAAATGTTTTTTAATCACAAAGTTAGTAATTAATTGCTCTTTAAAATACATTTTATGCTTCTTTCTGTCTGTGTACATGAAATGCACATTTATTACATGCCAAAAATTACAACATTATGGTTTAAATGTGACTGGCACGGAAGTCCGGAAATCAGAGTTAATGTCCCCACAGCAACTTTAATTCTGTCCGTGTGCACATGTAGAGCTATAATTGTCTTCCGTTTCAGGATAATACATATAGATGGTTTGGGGAGGGATGCTAAAGACCCATATCCTCAACTGTAGTTACAGGAGAGAAACAAAGGATAAAGCCTCTGCTCCTTCCCACAAATGTGGATGAAAACAATGTCCTCACGTCTGTGTTGTGCAATCAGGGAATGAAAGAATCTGCTGTGATACTGCACTCGGCACTCAAGGGGACAGTTTCTGTTGCTGTGGGAACCTGAACTTTGCATTTCCTGACTTGGGGGTAATTAAAATGTCAGCCTTAATGTGGCATTAATGGAGTTTGCCATAAAAATCCTCTTTGTTTTGTTCTCTCAGAAATTGCTTAAAAGTTCAAAATGAGCCAAGTGTACTAAAAATTTAATCATTGGGTCTTGGATGAGTGAAGAAAAGACTTGGGAGAGGGAAGTCCAGACAAGGTGGAGGGCAGGAGACAAGAAAGGAAGAACCACAGTCTCCTCGACAGCAGGCAGCCCCAGCAGTACCATGCTACCTACATAGCTAAACTTAAACCCACCCACACAACAGTTTGGTAATGTGTAAAGGTTAAATTAAAAATAAATAAAAACTGTTAATGCGTAAATGCAGCTTGGCAAAGACATAAAACTGAGACAGTCTGAGGAGTCCAGCGCAAAAAAAACGGAACATAAGTGACCATGGATGTCAGCTTCTGACTAAAGGTACCTCAGTCCAGACGGGTCTACAGCAGAAGTAGAGACAGCCACTAAAGAGAGATATGCTTCCCCCTTCCACGGGAGCCTTATTTGGGGGAAAACAAAATGGAAGAAATATGCAAGTAAAAGTTCTAGTTGCGTCTATCACATGAATATGACTGTGATGTGCTACAGCTTGGTAGTTGTCAGGATAGGCTTTTCATATGGAGAGCTGCGTCTGCTCTACCGACTCCTTAGTCCTGCTTAAGCGCTAAGGGAGAGCTTGGCTCAGTGCACACTCAGCCTGTTTGGTGGATAACTGCTCTGTCAAACACCTAGGGTTTTTACACCCTTTATATTCCCAAACTCATCTTAATGCCTTCCATTATCATCATCTGAATTTGTTTACCATTACATTTTCAGAAATGGTGTAGAGGTGACAAGCTCTGCGGTAATGGTGGAATATTGCTGAAAGGAAATTGTGTTAGTGAGTGCACTGTAAAACAGCACACATTTCAGTGGCAGTATTAACAGTATCATCCCACTAAGGAACGCAGAGCTCAACTGCACTCCTTCTGCTCTTGAATGCTCCTCAGGATCTTTTGCCAAACTGGAAATGGCACAGCAGGTCAGATAGCCAGCTGAGAGTTTAAGGGGTCAGAGTGCTTATCTTTGCTGATTTGTAGCTTGTGTCCTTCACATGCAAAAGCACTGTGGCTTGCCACCCTTACCAGTTCACTTTGTGGGAATGATTTACGTACTGTGTTTTTATAACCCCATCGCCAATGTGAATAGTTGCACATTCCCAAGGTGTCTGTTTATAGCCAGGAATGCCATCTTGGGGTTGAGCATTCTGGCTGCTCATAGTGAAAGCAAACCCACCAACACTTCTCAGTACCCTTGAGTGAAAGCAGGCCAGTCGTCCCTCTAATCTAAGTATCAACATTCTCAGTTTTCTCATCTGTAAATTGGGACGAATCATTCTGACTGACAGGAAGTGGCCATTAAGTCCTGACTAAGAATAATTTTGCTAAGCACATGACAAATAAAAAGGTGCTATAAAAATTCAAGCACTTGTGAAAGCTTGGAACACCACACACTGGTAGAACATTCCTGAAGCTAAAGAGACTAACAAGTCAAGGGCACTATTTTTAAATGCCCCAAATCTGTTCATTTTAAATAGGAACTGAATATTTTACCTTAAAGAAATTAGGCTTTTAAATTAATCTATGGTAAGAATGACATTTGAAAGTTTAAAAAAAAAAAAAAGTCTTCTTGAATGCAAGAAGAGCATCCAAAAATTTTAACAGCTTAAAATAAACTTCTTTCCTGTCTTCTCTCAAGCAACCTCCAAATGGACAGATTTCTGTGAATCTTTCCTAAAAACAATTTTCCTCTAAGTGTAGGCTCAAATCAGGACAAACTACAATCCAAATATGTTTGGAGAGAAGTATAATCAATTTAAACAACAGGTTGGCACAGAGAAGACTTACATATCTTAATGGCAAAATCAAAGTGACTTTCTAGACAGCTGGAGATTAGGTTTCTCCTCCCAGTTTTTTCTCCATCCAACTGTAGTCAGACACCCCACTGAGCTCCACTCTGCAGGCTTCCTTGGGTCTGTGGTGACAACACTGTCCTACTGTTCCTTCTATGCACCCATGCCAGGCTAGTAAGGATAGGAAAGCCTGGCCAGAGGAGGCTTACAGTATAATAAATAGAGTTCAGTGCTTTTTTTCCGACTCAGTAAAGTATTCATTTGGCTGTAGCAGATCTCTGGGCTAGGGCCATTCTATGCAATCGTCACCATAAGGTGTGGCAGAAAGCCAGGTGATGAAGGTGTGCATGCAGAGGCTCCAGGCCCTTCACCACAGGGAAAGGCCACCTTCCTGGTAGGTAGGGACAATGTGCACATGTCTACGGGCAAGGTGCCATATTATTTTCCAGTTCTTCCTGTAATTACTGTTAGGCCGGAGACTTCCAGGCAAGAAAGTCCAAGGATGTGACTATGATGATGGTTCACAGAACACGAGCCCTGTTTTTGTGCCCTTATGTCTCAATAGAAGCCCTGATTGTGGACAGATCACACTGGTCATGGTGATGTGAACCTCACTGCTTCTCTTTCCATTTCCCAGTGACAGCTGGAGTGTGGCCTCAGCCCCAACCCCTGCCCCAGCTCACAAGCCTTCATCTAGAGGCTATGATGGGCAAAGTGAGTGGGGAATGGAATCTCCCAGACCCTGTCACCTCTTCTCCTCCTTAAGAATTTCATATTTGTTCATTGATAAAAGAGATTTAGAAACTCATTTCCTAATTGATAATTTTTTGTCTCTCATTGAGGACCAGGATAAACAGAGTCGCTTTTGGAAAGAAAGCTTTCTTGGTCTATTTTTCTCTAAAGAACATGCCAGATCTTTGCCTGTTACCATATATCCTGTGTGGAGATCAGTTCAGAAGAGTTGCTGGGTATCTTACAGTTAAAATGAACACTCTTTTGGTTTGGTATTGTCAACACATGTGCTTCTCTCTGAAGTATTGGGTTGCATTTGAGAAACAAAAAACAGTCTCCTAACGTGATTTATCAACTTTCTTAAAACAGAATTTAAGAAGTGACTTCCAGATTAGTGAGAAGACGGCAAACATAAACAGCAAAGAAGTGATTCCAATACTGCCGATCTCATTAAGTGCCCATTTTCCAAATTTAGCCCTTAGGCAGTTTTTTTAATTAAAAAATATTTTTAAACTGAATTCTTATTGGCGATGCAAAGTCTGGGTGGCTTCTGAATTCTTGGAAGCCATTCTCCTTTCTTCTGTAAATTTATGCTATCCTTTAACCACTTCAAAATAAATTAAAAAACTGGAAAGACCGAAATTCAGCCAAGTTACATGAGTGTCCAATAACTAATGCAAATCTGACTTGTGTTATGTAATTTCAAAATGGATGTTTCCTGTGCCTCCCTGGCCTTCTGAGGTCCGTATTAGGCTGATCCATTTAGAGATGGTGGAAGTGCTGCTACTCAGAGCAAGAATAATTAGAAAGCAGCGACACAACTTCTTTTTCTGAGTTAATGTTATGAAAGAGAATGTGGTTCATATAATTAATTAGCATATTTGGGCCAAATGGCTGGTTACCTGGCTTTAAAATACACTCTAGCTTTGAAAATATATAGACGTTGGCTGGATCAAAATGGTGGCATGCTACTTTTGGCTACTTTAGAAGACCAAATGCAAACAGCTTGCTCTGAATGCAAAACAGCCAGAACCCAGGGGAGAAGCGCCAGCCAAGGACTGTGAAGACACCATCACCTCGCTGGGTACTCACAATCAGATGACCCGGTGTGAGCGTGAGAGTTTGTCAGTGAATGTGTTGAGTGGATGAGGGCTGGGTCTGGAGACAAAACAGCTTCAAAGTTCAGGCAGGGAAGGCCCGGCTTGGCGCTGGATCCACCCGGCTGAGTAATCTCATTCTCCTCAGATGCCTTCTGGTTTTCAGCTGTCTTGGGTTTCTTCCTGAAAATAAACAAAGGGCCCTTTGAAGGAACTGACTGCATATTTGGGAAAAAGGCATTTTTAGAATCTGTTAAAGATAACTTGATTTTTTTTTTTTTCTGAAGGGGGATGGGAGGGAGTCCAGTATGTCCCTTGTTTTAAAACAAGCTGATTCTTGTTTTTTCCCCTCCAGTAATGGCCTAACTGGGAACACATGAAAGCATATGGGCCAAGCAAACAGCACCACATTTGGACTCTGTTGGCTGTATAAAAAGACCCTGTCCCAGAACTTTAGACAGCTTGAGCTACGTATGGCTGACATTATCCAAGAAAGCATCCCCCCCTCCCCCCCGTTAAAGAGTTTTAACATGGTCTGGAAAAAGTACTAGTGGAGGTTTACCGTTCTAGCATTTGTCAGGAAGCTTAGAGACAGGACCCGTGGAGTAATGGGAAGAACACTGGACTGGGAGTCAGGAGACTTGGGCTACGGTACTAGCTGTGCCTCTAACTTGCTGTGTGGCTTTGGGCACCTCACTTCACCTCTCTGGGCTTCAGTTTCCTCATCTGTAAAATAAAGGGCTTGGATTAGAAGGCCTTAAAGGTTCCTTCCAGCTTTAAGCTTCTATTCATGGAACACATTATGGAATATTCAACTTTCCTATTGTTACTCATTTTACTTTAATGCAACACACAATTTCAAATCATGACCTCTGTCTCCAGGCTGTACAGATGTGAGGGGTAGTGATGAGATGCTTCTAAAGTAGCAAGTGCATGTGATAAGGAAAGCTTAGGTACCAGTAGGTAAGGAAGGCATTACGTAGACTCCACTTCTGTGCTATTCACCCCAGTCTAGAGATTCTCTTTGTTCTTTCACTTAGTGTATGCTCTAGTTTAGGAGTATGGCTAGTGTTTGCCATGTGAGTGAGAGATGGGTGGAAGCAAGTAGAAGTTGTTACTGTTATTTAGGGTAGAGGTTAGGAAGTGAAATAGCTCAGCTATCAGTCAGCTCAGAGTTTATTTCCCCAGGGCAGTGCATTGAGGTTAACTAATAGATCAGATTATAATAAATGGACCCTAGAAAAATGAATTATTAGTCCCTGAACATGTCCCTAGTTTCTGTGGCTTTGTGGGTTTTTTTCCTATCACTATGTAGGCAGTAACCAGAGTGCATTTTTTCATTTTTGGATAGATTATGTGTGGTACATACTTTGTTGTAAGTAGATGTGTCTCCCTGTTCTCCTTGTTTCTATGAGCATGGTTTGGGACTTGTATACAGAGTATTTAGTACTGAAATGTATCATACTGGGTAGTTAAACATGCCCTCGCAGAATATGCTATTATGATTAGTATTTTGTGTTCTTAGTCCAACAGGTTGTGAAATCAAATCTGTTTCTTCAGAGGGCACAAGGCAGAAATAGCATAGTAAAGATTAGAATAGAGGGGAAACTTGCAGATATCTTTCTCAGTGTGGAGAAGGCGAATGCAGAAGAAACAGACTGCGGTGCCTTACCCATTGCTGTACGGGTGGCTGAGGGACTAGCCCTCAAAGCCTGTGTCTACACAGACCCCCAAGGATCTGCTATTCTGGTTTTTCAAACTAAGAGTATTTCCAAGATAAAAGTCTCTAAAGTCCAATTCTTTTTTCCCCTGTGAAAACCAGTGCTTCCTGTAAGGTCCCTGTTTCTAGCAGTATTCTCTGTTGTCAGGCTGGAAATTTCAGGCTCATCACAAACCTTCCTCTGCCTCCTAGCCAGGTCACCAACCAGTCTTGACAATTCTGCTCCCTCTCTATCTTCCCCACCTGTGGCTTTGGGTGCCTCACCTAACTTCTCTGAGGTTCATTTCCATATCTGTAAAATAAAGGCCTTAAAGCCTTCTGCTCCCCACATCACCTTTCCACTTTCTAACCACACTATTGCTCATTGACTTGCTGTTCATCCTTCATGACCCTGGTCCTGCTGCTTTGCATTCACTAGATCCCACATGACCATACTGGCCGATAAAAACATCATATCTGCCCTGCCTTATGTCATGTGTCCCATATATTGGCTACTCTGGAATTTATCATTCCCAGAATGTCCTGGGATCTACATTCTTGGCTCTATACCTTTACTTATTACTCTTGCTTTGAACACCTTTTTCTCATCTCTGCCTGCTAAAATCAAACTTCACACATTAATTTTATAAATATTTAATATATGGCTGTGATTTAGACAATCCTGGTTCCTGTCCTCCCAGAGTGTACTGTGTAGTTCATACTGTAAAGCAGAACAGCTTGTAGAGAATGGCCAATCAAGAGCTGTTTGCTGATGGAATTAAACAGAACTGAAATTAAAGTGTACTTGGAGAATAGTCCCAGCCTGCATCTCAAGTTTCCTTTTCTTTATGCAGTAGTGAAATCTACCTGGACTGGCTTCTTTTTTATTGATCACATGAGAAGTATTCCATAGGAAAGGTTGGTCCTTATAACCCATTTAAATATAGGGACAAGAAACCAATGGCAATTGTCGCCTGGGCAAGTTTCAGACATGTGGCTCAGAAAATTAAAGCTGCTCTCTTTCAAGTACTAGTACACAGGCAGACCACCAAAATGTCCTGACGTTAACTATAAAATTGTATTGTTCTTATCCAGGAGCATATTGTATATGCCCTTGGATATTCTCATCCTAGATTTTCTCTTGCTTCCTGCCTGAAATTCTGCACCCCTCCCCACCTCCAAGATCACTTCTGGAGGCTTCCATGGTACAGGAACACTGCAGGTACCTCTGCAAGAAGGAAATATTCAAAATCAACCTTTCTGACTCACTCCCTCAATTGCTTAGTATCGCTTTATTTATCCTTTTACCATGCTGTTTCCCAGCTGCACAGACAAGAGAACTGCTCACCTTCCTTCGAAGAATTTCGTCTCCCACCTCAACCTCTTTCACAATTCTTTTGGGCTCCTTTTTCTGGAGCCAAGACACATTAACAGATAATACTGGTCTGTCTGACAAGTAAGGTGCTGTTATGTGACCCATCTTTGCAGTTTGTGGTTCATTAAGGAGGAAAGACCAAGCTCTCTTGTAATTAACTGAAAATGCTTTCTTTGGTTGTATGAAAAGGATTGTATAAACATGGTACATCTAAGGACAAGTCTCTACAAGCTTGTGCAGCTTGCACTATTCCCTGAAGCCTTTAGAGGGCAGCAGCACACTGGCTGAGTCCAGGCAGCATTTCAGAGCACAAACTCCTACCAGAACCTTCCTCCTGGTCACCATGCCAAAGGTTGGTTTGCCAAGCTCTCTGGCCTCTCAGTCTCTTTCTTTCTTTTCAAGTTTGTTCTCTTCCTTGCCTTCTGTTCTCTCTCTCTTTCTCTCTCTCTCTCTCTCTCTCTCTCTCTCTCTCTCTCTCGTTCTTTTACTCTGTTAAAATTATTCACTCTGATGAGGTTGCCCCTCAACCAGAAAATGAAAACACCCATGAAAAAGTTACACAAGCAAACAGTAACAAAGAAAGAAACACGGGGTAAAGGGAAAGGGGGTTGGCAGGGGAGAAGGGCTGCAGACCAAGAAGAGGGCAGATGTTCTGTAAATATATGCAAAGCAAAACTGGGTGTATCCTGAACGCTTCCATAGAGAAACAGACCAATCATTGTGTACTTCCTCCCGCCACACTGGTGAAGCTCTGCGTTGGAGAGAGAGAGAGAGAGAGAGAGAGAGAGAGAGAGAGAGAGAGAGGAGAGAGAGAGAAGTGTGGCCTCAGGCAACTGCCTTTCAACGGTCAGCTCTGACATTCTGACTGAACATGTCCCAATTGTCCAAAGAGAACAAAAACATTTTCATCTCCCCACTGTGAACGTTTTTGTTATGAGAAAAAGGCTGCTTCAAGAAATAGGAAGCTGTTCTAAGGTGAAGGGCAGCTGAGTTAGCCAGCAGAACCTTCTGTTTTTTTAACTCTCCCTGTGCTGGCCCTGACAACAAGTTTTGGGCTGAAACCTAGCAGTGAGTAAGGCTGTGCAGGATGTTGGCTCTTCCCTAACTAGACCATATTGTATGTGCAAACCTCAGGCAACTGCCTTTCAACGGTCAGCTCTGACATTCTGACTGAACATGTCCCAATTGTCCAAAGAGAACAAAAACATTTTCATCTCCCCACTGTGAACGTTTTTGTTATGAGAAAAAGGCTGCTTCAAGAAATAGGAAGCTGTTCTAAGGTGAAGGGCAGCTGAGTTAGCCAGCAGAACCTTCTGTTTTTTTAACTCTCCCTGTGCTGGCCCTGACAACAAGTTTTGGGCTGAAACCTAGCAGTGAGTAAGGCTGTGCAGGATGTTGGCTCTTCCCTAACTAGACCATATTGTATGTGCAAAGAAATATGCATTAAAACATATGGATGAGATGTTAGGTATTAAGCATGTTAAATGCATGGAAATTAACCAGATCGATAGCATTTGATGTATATATTTCACACTCCTTTGCACATATTGCACACATACAGTGATGGCAATGCTTTCTGCAACATATGGAAAAATAAATATTTTATCTGTGTGAGCTCTTATCAGTCTCCAGGGTCTGTTGAGAGGTGAGTGCTCTCTTCTATCTCTGTCTCCCAATCCTCTCCCTTCACTGGGGTCCAGCCTTCTCTTGCACATTAACATGCCTTCCACTTATCAGCTGGTTGGATAGGAAAGAATTAGTCAGAACTTCCCTTTGATAAATAATTACTCAGTCACTGGATCAGGATAATTCAGATCAGTGATCCAGCCTTTCTGGAGTGCTAACCATTTCCCTACTCTGCTCCACAACAACAGTGTCTGGAGAAGGGAAGGGGAGGTGGAAAAACCCCCACCTCATGCCCCCAGCAGGGAAGGGAGATCTAAGAAAACTCAGCTCCACCACTTAGTAGCCATGTACCCTAGGCAGGCTATTCTGCCTCTCTGAGTCCCATGTTCTTCATCTGTAAAATGGGAATAAAATGTACAAGCTGTGGGCTGTGGGGAGGAATAACTGAGGCAGGTTGTGATTGGCACAGCACTGGCCCACACAGTAAGTACTCAGTAATGAAGCTCTTTTCACAGCCTCATTGAGCTCTGTGGTTTTCATCCTGTTAGCTATATAGTAAGACGTGTCCTTCATTTTAGTTACCTTTTGAATATCCAGATCAGGGGCAAGGGTAAATGGATTGTTATTATAGCCAGGGGAGAAGGAATGTTCAGATAAGCAATCTCTTCTTCCCACTCTGATCTCACTGCCTTACAACCCCTTTCTGTTCAGGTGCTTGTCATCGCTGAACTCCATTCTTTGGAGTTGAGGGTCAAGCAAACTGTACTTGGCCTGCAGTAGCCCACTGAGCCCCATCACTATGGTCTATTCATGGAAACCAACCTACAGTGCTCTTGCTTATTACGCTTTCTTACAATTTATCCTTTCACAACTCAGCCCAATATTCTCACATTAAAGTGTTTTCATGATTAAAGAATTTTATTATCTCAATCTTTTTTTTTTTTCTTTCTTCTTGGCAAGGCTGACTTACAATGTTTTTCAGTGTATTTCCCCTCACTGTAGTCAGGATCCTGGCAGGAAATAGATGGCACATGGAAACATTTTAAGTGAAGGGAGTTTTGATGAGAAGACTGTGTCCTGAGGCATGGATGAGTCTAAGGGACCCTCAAGGGAAGGGGAAGCACCAGAGACTGACAGCAATGAAAAGCTGTTGAGATAATCTTTAAATCAGTTAAACTGGAGGGTCAGGGAAGGGGCCGTTTTCTGAACAGAGTCAGGATGGCATTGGGGTAGGGGTCTGACTGACTTCTTGTGGTATCCACTCTCATGTTCTTGAAGATGCCTTTTGGCCTAGTTCAAAGGGAGGCTAGAGGACAAATGAGCCTGGAGTATAGTGCTAAGCTGTCTCCTGGGGGTCATGCATTAGGGCAGAAAATAGTTCTGGGATTTTCTCTGAAGGTGGGTGGGATGGCAAGACTCATCAGCATACCTATTGTTTCCCTTTTCCATTTCTTTCACCCTTTTTTTTCCTCTCAATAATACTTTCTGGAAGGAAAAAGCAAAATAAAATACATCAGTTCTCTAAATTTCCATGCACCTATTTTGTCTGTTTGCCATTTATAGAGCAAGAAAACTGAATGTAAGCTCACAAGTGGGGGTTTTGTTTGTGTTCCCTGCTACCAATTCCCAATGCCCAGAATAGTGCCTGGCACACAGTGAATGCTCAGCAAACTGTAGTGGATTGAGTAGATACATTCATCTCTGCTGTGCCAGATACTATATATATATATATCATCTCATTTAATTATCACAACAGTGTGGGCAAGTAGGCAAGGCTTGTGTGCAGGAGCATGTGTGCAGGTAATCTGGGAAAACAGAACACTGTTCCTACCCTAACCCTCAACTTTGAGACCAGAGACAGAACATTAGCAACCTACAGGAAGGGGCACATTTTTGCAAATACTTCACCTTTTTTATATATTTCCCATCTTAATGGTTCTTGTACAAGTTTTATTGTCATTTCTCTTCTGTATGCACTAAACAGCTTCTCAACATCAAAGACTACAAGGGTTACAACCCCATCTACCCATTCTCCACGGCTGAAGAGAAGGGGAAATACTTTCTACAGCAGAAGCATGTGCCCATTTGTGGATCTGTTTGCAGTTTCCAAGGAATATCAGAGCCCATTTCTTAGGTCTAGGTCAAGGTTCTCTGAGGTACAGTGGGGTTAAGTGTCAAAGAATACACAAACCTTGATATCATTCTGTGTCTTAGCATGGCTGTGCTACTGATATCAGCATAATTACTCTGCGATGAAGAAAATTCAGAAAACTCTTCAGAAGTGAGGATTTCTAAGGGACTCCTTGCACTTAAGGATAAATTATGCAAGTAGGCTCCAGCATGAGTATGGACTGAAGAAACAAGTTTTGGCCTTCTTTCATGTCTTTAGTCCCCAGTCCCTCAATGTCCTTCATTCTGCAGGATACAAGGACATTTCCTACGCCCATGTTGACCAGACAAGCCTGCCTGTCACCTACATACCAGTTATCATCAATTACTATCCAGGAGACTGAAAGCATTAGAGGTAAAAAGTGTCTCAAAATAAAAGAGAGCTTCATTTCTTTGGGTCTGATGTATGCCAGAGCAGCTAAAGACATAAGGAGATATGAATGCGAACCTCCTACCCAAAGCCTAAGGGGAAGTGTTAGCCTCACAGGTTTAGCGCTTTCCAGTAACAGAGACTTCTGTAAAACATCATCCCCTTACCTGCCTCATACCATACAGTAAAACTTGCAAGAATAACAATTAGAATGATATTTCATTTAAAATACATAACTCAGTTATTTTGCATGCATAGCTTCTAAACTATGCAAAATTTTGCCATTTCTTAGTGGAAAAAAAGCACATATTCATCTATTAGTTTTAACAATGATTAGTTAATCAATCTTTCATTATTTTCCTGTAGATATTGGTTCTCCTCCCCTGCCTTATTTCTGTATACTTACATTACTTAGTATTACAGAAATGCCTGATGTGGAAGAAACCAAATCAACTACACAGAGCCATGTATATAAAGGTCAGAGCAGAGCTGCCATGATGGCCTGGAGATGTGGTGGAAGGAGTCCGCGTTGGCCTTGGCTCCTTATAGTTGCAAGGAGGCAACAGAAGCAGGTGCAGCCCAGAGTCAGGTAGACAGGCAAGCTAAGCCGCTTCAGATTTGACCAGGGTGACATGACGTGACAAGCAACTGTGTAATTCAACAGAGTGGTACATGATGAACAGCAAACACAGGAAGAGGAACTTCCACCATTCTGGAAAGTGACACAGATCACCAAGCAGAACAGCTCTAGTCCCTGCAAGGTATGCAGAGATCCAGCATGGTATAGTTACCAAGAGAGGGGAGAAGGCACTTACTTCCTAGGCACACGTGCACATGTGCTTGGAGTTGAAAATTGCTGTGGGCATTGTGACTGATCACCTTTGCTATATCTAAGAGATGAAGTTATGTGAAATTTTATCTGCTTTTACAACTGTGTGGTTTATCATCATCATTGTCGTCGTCATCCTTGTCATCATCATCACCACCATTACTTATTAAACAATGTGAACTAAGAACACTCATTAGAGACATAACATACTTACAGTAGTTTCCAAATAAACGGTGTCACTCTTCAGGTAAATCACTCCAAGGCTTGAGACTAGTGCAGATGTTCATTGGGGCAGGGGACAGAGAGTGGCTGCATCTAGCATAGACAAAACAACAAATACAAACAAGGTCATTAAATGAGTAGGGCCTTGGCTATTGTAGTCCACCCCCCCCCTTCTTTTTTGTGGAGAGAGATGAACTGTGGAAGTTGACTGAGAGGCTGCTGGTTCTGCATCTTTGTTCCAGAGGGTTGCATGACAGGGGAGGGGCTGCTTTCAGTGTTCTAACTGCTGGTGTGGTCTGAGACATCAAAAGTATCCTGTCAGTGCAGATGGAGTGGGTTTTGGAAGCCGAGTAGGAGTTGGAGTAAAGGAAGTGGGGACAGCATCTTTCAATATTGGCTTAGCCAATTCTGATGTTTTCCATTTATTGATTATTAGCCGACAAAAATTATACATACTTGAGGCATATAACAATATTTTGATATATGTATACATTGTGGGATGGAGAAATCGAGTTATTCAGCATATGTTTTACATCACATATTTATCTGTTTTGTGGTGAGGATTCTTTTTTTTTTTTTTAATTAGAGTTTAAAAGAAAAACACCCCAGGGCAGGCAGCTGTAAATCTCGGCAGCTGCCAGAGGAGGAGAATGGAAGAGAGAAGAAGTAATCTCTGAACTACTTACTACTCCTTGCTAAATAAAAATTTGTGTCCTTTGACTAGCATCTCCTTAGCCTCTGCCAATATGTATTCAGCTCTTGTGGTTCTCTATGTAAGTAAGGTCATGATATATTTATCTTTCTGTGCCTGAATGTCTTTCAGATTCATCCCTCCTGTGGCAAATGACAGGACTTCTTTTGAAGGGCTGAATAGTATTCCTCAAATGTAGTATGTATATTACATTTCTGGCAATTTTGATTCCCTTCTGTCTCTCCCTCTCTGTTGCTCAGTCATTACTTATTCTAAACACACCCACTAGTTTGAATTCTTGCCTTCTCTCTGCTTTCCCTCACAGTCTCCACTTCCTTCCTTATCTGCTACCCACAGGGCGGTTCAGCCTGAGGGGCTATAGATTAGGATCTGTCTCAGGGCCTTTCCAACTAAGCCCTATCACATTGGCCATCAGGCTCCTGGACCACACTGTTCCTGAAGCTTGCCTCCCTTTGCAATCAGACATTGCATTATTCTGACATTCCCCTACCTCCTTAGACATTCCTTAATAGAGACATTCCTTAGGATTCTCCCCTCCGGCTCTGTCTAGGAAAATCTGTGACTTCTATAGGCACTTCTCCAGAGCACCTACAAGGCTAGCTCTAGTTCCTGCTTATCTGAATGCCAGACCCACATTCAATACTGGCTGGTGACTAGTACCTTCATTTGTTTATATACATCTACAAGGCACCTAGAAAACATGGATACTTCAGGGTCTCTTACTCTGAGAAGCTTTTAACTCCATCACATATCACAGGCTCTTCTAAGTCAGAGAGTTTAAAAGACGTCACTGCCTCTTCCTCAAAGTCAGTGCTTCCTCCAGCTTTCTTACCCTCCACTGGTGCCATCTCTACCCTGTTCCTTGGGTCTACAGTTGAGACGTTATCTTTAATGATTTTTCTTCCATATCCAATCAGCTGCCAAACCCTCTGGTTTTTGCTCTGGCCATCTGCCTTGAATTTATGTGTTTTCTGTACTCAACAGTATTATCACTTTGCCACCAGCTGCTAGAACTTCTAAGAACATCTCCTGGCTGCCCTTTTTCTTCTGGTTTTTCTTTACCTTTATGTTTATCCTTTGTATCAACATTACATTAGTTTCCTAAAGTGCAAGCCTAAACACATTCCTCCTTTGCTCAAAACCTTCT
Source organism: Nannospalax galili (assembly GCF_000622305.1). NCBI lineage: Eukaryota > Metazoa > Chordata > Mammalia > Rodentia > Spalacidae > Nannospalax > Nannospalax galili. The sequence continues at coordinate 856,556 of NW_008346548.1, forward strand.
TTGTTTACTGTATTAAATTTAAACTTCTCGACTTGACATTTGAGGATGTTATAATGTGGCCCTAGTCCAATTTTCTATTCTTCTCCCTACAGTCAATACGCCAGCAAAGTCCCACTCTTTTCCTGTGTCTACATATAAATTCTTTAAAAATTTTTTAAATTGAGCTGGGTGTGGTGGTGCATGCCTTTAATCCCAGCACTCAGGAAGCAGAGGCAGGTGGATCTCTCAATTCAAAGCCAGCCTGGTCTACACAGCGAGTTCCAGGACAGCTGGGGCTACAGGGAAGCCCTTTCTCAAAAAAACCAAAAAAAAAAAAAAAATTTTTTTTTTCAATTGAATTTTTGAGAATTTCATATAATACATCTTGATCATATTTAGAACCCCTCCCCGCCTACCCCCTCTCCAGATTTCAGGCATTTGGTTATATATGCTAAAGCCTATTGAGCCAAGTTTTTGTTTCCAAATGTCCATTGGTGTGAGTCCATCATCCATCCACTTGAGCCTAGTCAACTTATTTAGCATCACTCCCTCAAAGAAAACCAACTCTCTCTTTTTCCCAGTAGTCATCAGTTGCCAATAGTTCCTCAGCTACAGTTGGGGCATATAACTTCTTTATAGGCCAGTAAATGCCACCCCATTTAGGAAGCATTTCCCAAAGGAATGTCCTGGAATCCCCAACTTGCATGACTCCCTAGACACACTCTACAGACTCCACTGACCATTTGTATCATGTGTCCTCCCCCTCCCAGAAAGCAGAGACCATTTTAATTCTGTGTACTACTAGGGCTCAGAAAGCAATACCCCAATGTGAAGGTTTCAGATGCAGCCTAAGAAGCCAACTTTCTCTCTGACCTCCTGTTTCCTTTTCTCCCTGAGGCAAACCATAGACACTAGAGATTCTCTCCTGAAAGGCAGGAGATGGAAATTAGAACCTCCTTTCCCAAAAGCAGGTCATGAAGCTTAAAGATATTACTCTAACAGTGCCTTTCTGTGTAGAAACTGGTCATAAACAAATTTTCTGACATACCTTGTTTGGTAGTAGATTGAAAGACCCCTGATTAAGAAAGGGTCCTGTCCATACCCAGGTGGAAGGAATGCTGCACAGGGCGGCCAACAAGAATCTGAACAGACAGGCCTTGCTAGGTTTCTGCACTCTGTCCACTACCATTAGGTCACACTCCTTTTGTCCAATCATATTTATACACACCTATCCATTCCTCATCAAACTTAAACATGGACAGTTCACCCTGAACCTTTGGGTCTTCATTCTGAAGTTTCTCCTGTCAGGTAGAACTATGGTCACATAAGTTTCTTATGCTTTTATTGTGTGAACTTCTCTTTGGTTATAGGGGTGTTGGCAATGCTTCTTTATGATGTGTGGAACATGGATCACTTTTTCTTGCCTCTGTAGTACAATGTCTTGCATACAAATTTGTGTCCAGCTAATATTGGTTGAACTGAACTCCAAAAGAAAAAATAATCTTGCTTAGAATTACAGAAACTGCGGATGAATTAGAAAGGACCTTAAAGTTCATCTACTCTAGTGCCCTCATTTTCAGATGAAAAGATTAAGGAAAATGACTTGCTCAAGGTCATATCCTTGTTAGTATCTAATCAAGGTTAACTAATATAAAAGGTCATGTGTCTTTAACTATCTCTCAGCATTTGATTAATGTCAATAGGCCAAGAAGACCACCAAGAGTGACCAAACTGGAGACAGGGAGAGATTGAGGGGATACCATGTTCCAAAAATAACAATCTCTTTCACTTATTTGCTTCTACAAATTGAACAAGTAAATATCATTTCATAGTTAAATGATGTCTTAAAATGAGGGTGGATCAAAAAAAGGGAAAATTTTCTTGTATTATCAGCAGAAATAATGACAATACTGAATATGCCACTGGAGTGCTAAACTCAGGCTGGCCCTTGGAATAAGGCTTCTCACACTTTGGAAAGGATGTGGCTTCAGCTTCAGTTCTTGCTGAAAACAGGCTGCAGTAATTCTATGGTTAAGTCTTTCTATATTAACACTTCTTTTTCTAGCTAACTTTAACCACTATTCATGGACTATATTAAAATATCCTTAAATTTTTCACTTATTTTTCTCCTTATTTAGCTACTTACTTACAGAAATGTACAGACAACTGCCCCAAGTCTGTTCTAATTTTCTTAACTTATTCTCTTCCAGTGATAGAAGAAACATTGGTTGTTCAATTTTTTGTCTTTCTCTTCAAACAGAATCATTGTCTTTCACCCCAAAATGAAAAGCTCAACAAAATATACTTTGGGATAGTGGTGCTTACCACAGTGAGGAAAACAGACCTTCCAGGGGAAGTCAGCTCTTTTTCCTTGGTCAGAAAAGCTTCCTCTTAAATGTTAGCCTAGCCTAGGGTACCACAAGCCCTCATCTATATCTCCTGGGTGAGTCTCTCCCAGGTGAGCATTCAGCTCACTGTCACCCAGCAGAGGAAAAAGTCCATAGTACTGATAAGGTCTTTCTGGCTGGTATGGTGGAGCTGTGCTGTGCATTGAGATGTCTACCTCAGCAGCTGCATAAACAGCAAAATGGGCTCAAAGGCTCTCCATTGTTCTTTCAAACCCATCATATAGCTAGATCAACATTTTACCTGACTGAACTTTCTCCTTTTTTATCTCCTGGCAGCTACATTAAAATGATACAAGAAATCACTGATCGATATTCTCCTACATGGCAGTGAACAATGACCTGGCAACATACAAAGATTTTCTGTGTAATTAGATAATTACATGCACAGTATATACAATAGTTTACACTTAAAATCAGCATTTTATAATTAAATAAGGCCACAGTCTTCCTGTCCTTTAGTCAAACCTTCTCTTTCAGCCCCGTATCCGGTTGCACTATCTTCCTACCATTTTTTGGCAAACTATCACCTACCCTCATCTCATTTTTTCCCCTCTGGCCTTAGCACACACCTGAACATCTACTAATCAGAGCTACTGCAGGGTATGCCATGTTTTATTGTTAAAGGGTAGTTATACTCTGAAAAATACTTAGTGAAAATGGCTTCATGGGGTTTCACATTTATTCCCCTTTAATCACTTCTATGTCTGGTGTACTAAGTTTTTAAGTCAAAAGGTAATTCTGATGGGCTGCTGGTGCTACAAATTCCACTCAGAATCTGGAAATCCAGCTGTTTTCTCTGTCTCTTATATCACACTGTAATAAAGAATCTGCTCTTAGAACGCAGCAAGTTTCTTGATGGTGTCAGAGGCAGAACAGACAAAGGGTCACTTCTCTTCAGCATGCTGCATTGTTTGTGTCTCTGTAGATCTATCTTGGAAGCCCTTTAAGATCAGAGCTGATATGTAACAACACATAGCCACATATCACTGTGAGGAACTGTCTGCTGAGGTCTTACTCCACTATAGCTTTTCCCACCCATTCCTTAGAAATCACCAAATCATTCTAAAATGGGAGGCACTTTCAGGATTAAAGCTTACAAAAAAGACAGTGAAAATAATAGCTATTTGTTGGATGTCTAAATTTTATCAGGGACCACATTAAGCATTTTTTTTTATGTGAAAAAAATTCTCATTTAACCCTCACAGCCAGGCTGATTAATATACTTGTTGTACAGAGGGGAAAAAAATGACTCAGTGAGATCATGGAACCAGTCCATGGTTAGAAAGCTTGAGGATAGTGAGGAAAGAATCTGAACCCATGTCTTTCTGACTCCACATCTATGTTTTTTCACTATGCAACTGTTCCAACGTAATACAGGCCATTGCTGATTCCTGATATGATCTCAGCACAAGGAAGATATTCTGGTTGTTTCCACAAGAGTCCAGAGCCATGGAAAGATTTGGGAGTGTAGACCTCAGGGAAAGGAACTATTCTTTTTTTTTTTTAATTTTTAAAAAGTATTTTATTTATTATTTTTATTTTATGTGTATGTGTGTGTTGCCTGCATGTTGGTAAGTGCAGTCATGTCGTGCAGTGCCCATGGAGGACAGAAGAGGCTGTGAGAGCCCCTGGAACTGGAGTTATGGACAGTTGTTAGCTGCCTGTGGGTCCTGGGATTCGAACCTGGGTCTTCTGCAAGAACAGCCAGTGTTCTTAACTGCTGAGCCATCTCTCCAGCCCAGAAAGGAACGATTCTTGAAACTCTCAGTAAGCATAGCTCCTTCCTCCTTCCTTTCTAATTAAAGATGGGAATGCCATATATCAGTCTTAAGTTCTAATGAGTAAATGAATCACCCAGGATTTCTGATTCAACATGTCTAGGTAGAGCATGCAATTCTGCATTTCAGCAAGCTCCCAAGTGATGCTGATGCTACTGGTCTAGGGACCACACATCTTAAGCCTGACACTGTTCTTCCTTCTGGACTTTTTTTCGAAGGAACAGTTTATCTGAATAGTGTGGCTTCTGATTCTGGGTCAGTTTGTCAGGTCATTGGGCATTAGACAGAATTCAAGGAGTTTCTGGCATCGAGCATATTGTGAAGAACAACAACAAAAATTGTTTCTAGACTCCCCCTGGACTTCCCCCAACTTTTCAAAATTCAAAATGGTAATGTCTCAAATATGCCAAGTTCCTATTGTTTTTACATTATTATTATTTTTAACAATAATTATCTGGTAATAATTCAAATAACACCTTTCCTCTGAGAAATTCAATGAGCTTTACTAACCTTAATTGTCTAACAGCAATTCCCAGGTGTAGAAAAAGCTGTCTCAAAGATCACAGCAAATTTAAAATTGTTCCACTTGCCTCATTTCTTTGCTCTAAATACCATGGTGAGTTAGTGATAAGGGGTTACTAATTGGCAAAGACCCTCTATCTCCTAATTTGAAGCACAAGAGATTTCATAACATAAAGGTAAATGTAAGAAAAAAATAGCCAGTAACAAAGTGATTGTGAAGGAAAAAAAAAAAGAGTTCAAAGGAGGATGATGAAGAGAAAGGAATGTAAATTATAGAACTGGCTAGATGACCTTAGGTAAGTCATTTAACATCTAGGTGGCTGTTTTTTCTATTTGTATAGAGGAGTAGAGTATATATATATATATATTTTTTCTTGTCTTTTTGAGACAGGGTCTCCCTGTAGCCCCAGCTGTCCTGGAACTCACTATGTAGACCAGGCTGGCCTTGAACTCACAGAGATCCACCTGCCTCTGCCTCCCAAGTGCTGCTGGGATTAAAGGCATGCACGACCACGCCCAGCAGATTTTATAATTTTAAGGTCCCTTAAAATTCTAACAGTCCCCTGAAAAGAAATAAATGTAGAAATTATAGAGCTCATCAACCTGTTAAACCATTAAACCTGTTAAAGAAATCTATTTGACTTTTAACTTTTAACTAATTACCTGAAATGAATCCCCAAGTCTGTAGCACTAATCCCACCTGTCTGGAAACTGGTGAAAAACCATTTAATGAATAAAGCACTAAAAGCATCATGGCCAGACAGACAACTCAGGAACATCATCTTCAGCTTCCTGATGCTGTTAAGAACTATTTCATGTTTAAAATTTTATCTCCTTAATTAACCACTAGTTAATACCCATGTCCAGAATACCTCTGATGGCTTAAAGACCCCTGGGATGGCCCTGCCAACAGAAAGTGGAATCATAGTCCAACTGTTTGTCACAATAAATGTGTATTAATTTTCTCCATAGAGCCCTCTTTATTTTTTTTTTTTTTTTTTTTGACAATTCACTAACTCTCTTAATAAGAGTTGCACATCCCCAAAGCCTTAGCATTTCAGGTAGTTGATTCTAATTTAAAATAAGAGATCTTTGGGATCAGGAAATAAATAATGGCATGATGATTTTCTGGTTTTGTTGAGCAGCTGGTGACAGGACACCCTGATCCCATCCATCCCCACCTCAGTCATTTTATACTGTAATCTTCCTGTCCAGAAGTCCTGGTTGTAGTCACTTAAAAAATCTATAATAAGGTGCATGATTTATGGCCCAGCATGTCATTTGGTATTATTGGTTTTTATACTTTACCTCTTGCATTATGTTTTCTGGACTAACCATTTCATTTTGTGGCTAAATGGAAAAACAGGTACTTGGAAACATCATAGTGGTTATCCCAGATAACAAATTCAAAGTGAATGCCACTTTCCCTTTTCTGTTCCCCTCACCTCAGTGATAATATTGGCTGCCACTGGCTATGTGCTTATTACATGTTAGACACTGTACTTCTTCATTGATTGCTTAACTTTACTTTTAACAACTACTCTTTGATGATATGATATTCCTATTTTATATAGGGAGAAGAAATGTGAAACTTTTAGGGAAGGTACAGTTGTTAGCCATAGGCCACGAAGCCAGAGGGCAGTAAAACAAGATGTAAGGTCAGACTTTAAGTACAACGCCCTAGTGTGAAGCCCTTTAGGCACTTAAAGTGACCTTCCATTCTTCTTCATTTGTGGTCCTTAGCACAGGCTTAAGCTTAAATCTCTATCATGGGCCTCTAATACCTTCTTTTGTACTTTTTGTATTTTCTTAAAACCTACACTTGATTCATGCCTTCCCATATTTTAATACTTAAATCTAAAACATCACCACTACAGCCCCCATGCCCCTTGCTGGGGATTGAACCCCAGGCCTCTGGCATGCTAGAAAAGTGCTCTACCACTGAGCCACAGTTCAGGCCACCACCTCTTTCCAATAGACCTTCAGTACCCTTCTTCAGCTCCTACTTGGTCCTCACCCTCATTTTCTATTATTCCTTTGAGGCCTCACATGTAGCTTCACTGTTTCATGCTCAGCTTTGAGCTCACCTTCCCTAATGCCTAAAGAGCTTTCTCTTCACTTGGTTATTAGCTGGTCCCTGCTGATTTTACCAGATGTCTGTTCAGTCTGACTTCACCCCATCATCAACCATTTCAGTTCTGTCTTTCAGATTTCCTTTCTTTCCCAACTTTGTATGTGCAGGGCTTCCTTTCATTTCTTCACCCATGAATCCTGATTACCGCTTCTCATTCCTGTCCACTCTCAGTGCAAAGTCCTACATGTGCGGCACAGCTGTCTGGGCCCCCACTCTTGCTCACTGTTTCCAAGTGCAAGCCTACATATGTCTGACTTTATAAAGCCCTGTTTACTCTGTTTTCTTTTTCAGTTGAGGGGCTTGCCTCCTACTTTAGTAACAGATCTGTGCCATGCAGTGCGGGAAGTTTATTGGCTCTCATTTCCTCCTTTAGTATGAATTTTCATTCTTCACGATGGAGCTATCCTTTCTTGTACTCCCTTCTTTTCCCAGAAGTTCTCCCCAGTTCTGATCTATCGTCTCCAGGGGTTTCATCAGTGATATGCCTCCGCAGTCGATGGGTATATCCATTCCTAAGCATTGATTGGCACAACATAACTTCTTGCTCTGTTTTCAATTCTTGCTCTTCAGTATCTTTCAGATGCTCTATCTCATATAGGATACTAGAACCCTACGAAGCATCTTAACAAAACTTTTTTTGGGGTCAAATACATTTAGGAAACATTTAGAATGTTTCATTCCCTTATGCAGATAAAGACTTACAGGTGCTGAAGACCCCATGTTTGTCTAACTGTAATTACAGATTCCTTTCTATTTCCTTTTTAATGGAACAGTTATTTACCTCTGAAAATGCTTGGAGGGAAAGTTTGGGAAAGCTTTTTTGCCTATGCACTAAATTCGCTGAAACTACATCAGATAAAGCCTCTCAAATTTCCTTTCCCTCAATACCCCATTTAGTATAAACCAGTTCACTTTGGGGTGTCAGAAAAAGATAAGTGCATTTGTATCCCCAGGCTTCTGAAGATATTATTTTGGGTGCAATAGAGTATCATTTTCATCACTTTTTTTTTGGACCCAGAATTTTCTTCCCTTTTGGACCCATATGAAGTGATGTGTACCTTATGAAGGGATTTTGTTGTAACGCTCTTGGCTGATATTGGCCTAATACTGACTTAGCACTTAGATGAACAGCTATAGTTGACTGCCTGTTTTCTATATCACTTAGGAGTATGTCCTTTAGGGGCACAACCCTTGTCTCAAACATTACAGAAACACTATCACCCAGTGCATGTCTTTGTATACAGTAGGATGCTCTAACCATGTATTAGTTACTGTAGATTTTGGGGCATGACAAAGCAAACAGTATTTCTGTAGTGGGCAGTTTAGGATGGTGAAGGCCCAGGTAGAATGTACCACTACGTCATTGGGAATAAACACCACCCATCACCACTGCCATCACCTCCACCAGTGCCACCATGTATCTCTCAGGCAGTGAACAAAGGGCAGACCTAGATGAGCAAAGGCCACTCTGTTCTTGGGTAAAAGGAATAATCTGCCTGAGTTGACTCCAAATGGAAAGAACAATAAAATAATGAGCATCAAAGGCTCCATGAGGTGAACCCCTGAAATACACCTTTCTACAGGGCAAATTACCATCAATGATCATTAAATCATGGTAACTTGATGAGAAGAAAACATCATTCTCCTATACAAGGAAGTCAGGAGTAGTGTCTGAGGATCCACTGCTCACCACTGTGCCAGCATCAGGGTATGCAGTAAACATCTGCAGAAATCACTGCCACCTTCCACCCATATTCCAGCCTCTATCGCCAGTCAGTCTGGAGACATATGATATTGTGTAAGCCAAGGCAGCTTGGCAGCCACTTGCACAACACACAGCCCCAAACAACAAGCTTCATCTTCCCCATAAAACTGGTTTACTGCTACAACACAGCAGAGCCCAGGGCAACTTTTCTCAGGCCAGTCCATAACAACTAGATATTTAAGGCCTTTGAGTTCTCCAGATTAGATAGTAACTGAAGTAGGGACTTCACATGTTTCCTAATAATGAGTTTGTACTGAGATCAGGGCTAGAAATATGGTCTGTGGGTGCCTGGATAGGGAGCTTTATTGTGTGCAGGAAGGGTATAGCTTTCTTCCTTAAAATGGCAGGTACAAATGACTTTCATATTTTAGCAGAAGAGAAAATGCATTTCATTAAAATATAGTCTGTGAAGTATTTTACTTGCTTCTTCGATTTAAAGAGTGGTATGCAAAGGAGTTATGAAAAACTATTTTATAAATAGAATGTTTACTTCTATTTTACCTTAAAATAGGTAAAGAACATGTGAAATAGGATAATGGTAAATTTTTTATAAATAAACTCTGTGTCAGTTCTTAGTTAAAATACTTAACATCACAAAATTGATCATACTAGTAGTCAATAACTATTTAAAATTTTATTGCAGAAGATTATTAGTTTGGGGAAGCTAAATGGCTTAGACATTTTCCTGTCATTTCCACAGTCAGCATTGACTTTCTGGATGGTCTACATACAGAGAGTGAGAATGAAGGGCAGCCTGCCTGCGGGGTATGTCACTGGGGCAGGAATGCTATTTTCTGAGTCACGGTGGTTTCATGAGTGCAGCAAAGTATCAGCTCTTCTTTTTGTAGTAGAAGTAGTTTCCTTTTAGTTCTGGGTGAAGCCTGAGATTTCTACATCTCTTTCTGAGATGTCACTTTTGGGAGGGGCAGCACAACACTGTTGGGGATGCTTCACCTCACGGATGTAGACACAGGCAAGGTTACGTGGTTCTTCCACAGACATTCTCTAAGAGTGAGTCCCTAACATGAGTCATACAGATGAGAGGCTTGGTATGGGAAAGGGTGGGGTGGAGGAGAGGGACAAAAAGTTTAAGCTTCCTAGCAAATGAGTAGTATAGCATAATCTAAAACTAAGGTTTTTCAGAGGCAATTATTTCCCTTTTTAATCTTAATTTTTAATTTTTCCAAAAATGCCCTGGTTGCCACCAAACTTTGCAGCAAAAATGAGGAGAGCACCAGATTGAGAATCAGAGCTGCCTATTCTCGCTGTCTGATAAGGAGCTGTGTGACTCTGGTCAAGTCATCAGCTTTTCTAAGTTGTATTTTTCTTATAAAGTCAAACACAAATACTACTACCATTAAACTATATTTTAAAAAAACCCGAAATCTTCTCACCTGTAAAATGGTATTGACAGTAAGTGGCACTTTGCCTGTTCTACACAGTTGTGAGACAAAAACATGTGGAAATCTTAGGATATTGTGGGGACTGGAGGAATCAGGGAAGAGTCTTAAATATATGAGGCAGCTGACAGCCAGTCCATTTCCTCTGGGGTTTTGGTAGAAGCTGTAATAGAGCACTGGCCCCAGCTCAAATCCCACCCCATTTGTCTATTCTTTTGGCATGCTGCAAAGCATCACTTGAGGAAAGTTCTGAGAGGGGGTGAGCCCGACACTCAAGTTTTAGGCTTTTTGAGTGGAAGCTACAGAGAATTATGTGTCAAGCATAGGTGCAATCTCTGCTCTTGCAGGTGAACTGGACAGGCCCTAGTGAAGAAAGTCGGGTGTTACTGCTCCTGAGGCCCAGCTTTCTCCTGTACCGAGTTCCAGCCACATGAATTCATCTGGCTGCCCCAGGAGACAGAAAAGATCCAGAATTAGCAGGAGCCTCCTCTCCTGATAACCTAAGTGCTCTGATTGAAAGGCAGAGGGTATCAGGAGAACGGCTGTACCGAGCCGGCATTGATTTCTCTAGCCTTTGTCTGTGTCTGGTTTCTGTCTCGTTCGGAGGTGGTTACTGTTACTACAAGCAGTATGAATCATGTCTCTGTTAAAAAACAGAGCTTCAATTGTCTTACATAACCCCTGGTAACTGAACATCTAATAATAGCAAGCCATTTCCAGGTGGGGAATCTGTCTACTTCCCAGACTCACTCATATATACACACGTGCACATGCACACATGCACACAGTACTCTCCATTCCTCATACAGTGTGTCAGACAGGAAGAAGCAAAGGGAGAAGGGGGACAGCCCATTGACTTTCCTATATTTTGTAATATACTGAAACTCATGCATTCAGGGATCTGATAACCTATATGTTTAACTGAGCTTGTTTAAAGGAACGTAGGAAACGAGCATTCTTTAAAGTATTTGAAACAGCAAAGGACTCCAAATACACCAGACAGATAGACACCTTCTTTAATTCTTTACTACTGTATGGAAACATCAAGCCCAAAGGAGAGAGGAGGTACTTATTTCACTGGGTTGGCTGCTAGCTTGCATTGGCTAAACTAAATTTTCAAAGGACTTTTTTCTCATCTCCTTTATGCTTCACCAGAGTATATTCCAAAATTTCTTGGCTCTAGTCATTGCATAACATTCCAGGGAATGAAAAGCAACTGAAAACATGACTTCAGTGTCTCACTGTGCAGGCCATACAGTGTCACACAGTGTTCCCCAGACTGCCTTCTTTGGGGAGATAACTGCATTTGTGGATTTGCATTTCTCTCCTGAGCATGCTCTCTGGCTTGTTATATGCTCTGAGGACTTTGCATACACAATTTCTACTGAGGCACCTGTTAGGATGATTACTGAAAGCCAAGTAATAGGAAAGGCTGGAAAAGTGACTTTTAAAACTACAAAGGTAAAATCTCCGTGTGTGTGTGTGTGTGTGTGTGTGTGTGTGTGTGTGTGTGTGCTGCATATGTAAATGATATGCACATGTAGAAGCTGGAAGAAGACATCCAATATCTTCCTCTGTTGTTCTCTGTCCTATTCCCTTCAGACAGGGTTACTCACTGAACTGGAACCTCACAGTTTTTGGTGACCAAGCTTTGGGGATCAGCCTGTCTCCCACCCCCTCCCTAATGCTGGGGTTACAGACATGAGCAGCAATGCTCAGCTTCTTACATAGGTAATGGGGATCTGAACTCAGGTCCTAATGCTTATAGAAGAAATCTTACCAAATGAACTATCTCCCTAGCTCTCAGAGATAATTTTTCCTTTCTTCCTTCCTTCCTTCCTTCCTTCCTTCCTTCCTTCCTTCCTTCCTTCCTTCCTTCCTTCCTTCCTTCCTTCCTTCCTTTCCTTCCTTCCTTCCTTCTTTTCTCTCTCTTTCTCTCTTTCTTTCTTTTGGTCTTTTTGAAACAGGGTCTTCCTGTAGCTCCAAGTGGCCTGGAACTCACTAGGTAGACCAGGCTGGCCTTGAACTCATAAAGATCCACCTGCCTCTGCCTCCCAAGTGCTGGGACTACAGGTGTGCACCATCACGACCGGCTAGAGATGATTTTTTCTTTAAGTCACTCATTTGAGTATAAAATAGGGTCTTGATACTAAGTAAACATATTTATGAGGAAAATATTACAGTTATCTATGTCTGTATTTCTTCACTGCCTTGATGTTAATCCCTCTTATGGAAAATCATTGCCTGGCCATAGGTTTTGTTTATTTGTTTGTTTTTCATACAGGGTCTCACTATGTAGCCCTGGCTGGCTGAAACTCATTATGTAGACCAGGCCATCAGCCTCTACCTCCAGAGCACTGGAATGAAAGGTATGCACCATCCAGGCCATAGATTTTAAGTATGCATTCCCAGGAGCCAAATACCTCCAAATATCATGGAGGACTTCATAGCAAATTACAGCAGTTACATACTGTCACTATTTTGGGGCAGGATCATTGGAGGGAAACTTCTATCTTTTGATTGTTCTGTAATGTGGAACAGAGGACTAGAACAGTTCAAACAAAACAATGTCCCTTGGGGTCAGTTCCTGCCACTTGGTTATATGTCAAATTAGTTGTGTGCTCCCACAAACAGGGTAAACCCTTCCTATTTCCTTTAGGAAATCCATAAAAGCAGAAAAGCATGGAATATGAAGAAGAAAATGTGAGGAAAAACATAAAAAGAAGAGGGATGTGAAGATGTATCATCACTACCTGAAAATCTGGCTAGCACTGACCAATCAACAAAAATAACAAAACACTCTACTGCTGTTCTCTGGTGGTTTTTGCTACGTGCTATATGGATACTTAAGGAGGTATGTTCTAGTGGTTTTTTCCCCTCAGAAATACACAGACGCAGGGCAGCGGGGCTGGATCTTGATCACGAATCACCCTACATTGTAACAGGATCACAGTGGTGGGATGCAGCAATTGGGACTAGACTCTTCTATTTATTTCATATGCTTTGTGAATTAAATTATTCTTAAAATTGGTATGCTGGTGGACTGAATGTTTTAATAAAAATAGCCCTGAGACACCACAATTTTCTTCACAAAAGGCTAACTGTTGTGAACATTGCCAAATGGTTCCTCCTTAGGGAAGAGCAGAAATTTGCTTCTTCCCCTTCTCTTGGCTTCAAAGCTCAGGCTTTCTCCAGGAATCCATGAGGTGACTGCATTTACCTGAAATTTTGGGGCTCTATGTCAGCCAGTTCCTTCACAGTGGTGAGCTTGGCATCTGAGCAAGGATTTGATGGGCCACACACATTTATAATGTAAAAATGGATTACTGTATTGTTTTGCATTGTAACAGTAAGAGTATTTCTGGAGTCTTGCTGACAAGTGGATCATAATAACCATATGTGGGCAACAAACCACCCAGCAATTTATCAGAAGCTTGAAGCCAATATTTTCCAATTATCTGGAGATTTTTTTGATACTTTTTTCCTGCCCCTTCAATAACTATTTATTGAATGTCTATTGTCAGCAATGGACTCTATCTATGAGAGGGAGCTAGGCCATGCCAAACTCTCAATATATGCTTTCTTTTCTTACGCTGAACAAAACATCAGCAAAACACTAAGTACAGCTGGTTTTGAAACCCATGGTCAATCTGTTTGTAGTAACTGGTCTGATGGTAAGAACTGGGGAAATTGATGGTAGTGGGAATTACTTCTTTACAATGGCACAACAGTTTAAACACATCTCAGGAACAACTCACAGGGGGTAAATGAGCAACTCTGACTATACTATTTATATCTCCCAACAAATGTCTGGAACTCTAGAAACTTGAAAAATCTAATACGACCCAAGCCGTTTTTACAGGTACACTATGAGTCATATAAAAAAGGTATAGGGTGCTAGAGAGATGGCTCAGTGGTTAAGAGCACTGGCCGCTCTTGCAAAGGACACAGGTTCGAACCCCAACACCCACATGGTGGCTAACAACTGTTTGTAACTCCAATTCCAGGGGAATCCGAAGCCCTTTTCTGACCTCCGCAGCACTGCATGACATGGGTGCACTCTCATACATGCAGGCAATACACTCATACACATAAAATAAAGATAATAAATAAAATATTTTTTAAAAGGTATAGATGTCCAGCTAGTGAGCTTATCTATATTTCTAAAGTACTCAGGATATATTTGAGAGCCCATTTTAATTATTAGATTCATTTATAGGAATCCAGCCATTATTGTAAAATAAATGTCACTTCAAAGCAATTAATTGAGCAGACAATTGGTAATCAAGATACCAAAAAGCAGTGTTGGTGGAATAATAAAAGTTAGAATTCTCTAAAATGATAACAGAGAAACTGAAGAAATTACAGAGTGGTAATTACCAGACTGCCTCAGAAAGTTTTGGATTCCTCCCCATGTCTAAACTGCTGCAGGCCACAGGCAAGTCATGAAACTCATTGTGGCATATGTAAAGCAGGACTGTTGGCTAGATGACTTCTAAGATTCCTTCTGGTTATAGCATTTGATGATGTCATAAGAGATGATGAAAGAGTAATTCTCTCTCTCTCTCTCTCTCTCTCTCTCTCTCTCTCTCTTTTTTTAGCATATATTGCTTTCTTTTGATCTGCATTTATGTGGTTTGCATGTTGGGTCATTTTAGTTCAAGAAATCACATAGTAAATATTCAGGTGATTGTTTTCTTCCATACAAAGGAAAACACAAACAAAAGATCTGCCTTTGTCCATCAATGCCTCTTCTCACATCAGGCTGATACTTAAGATGAAAACACAATCATTCTGATGCTGACAAAGATTTTCTATCCTCCGAAAAAGGCCCTCACCATGCTCATGTGATATAATCTGATTGGGTTACTGACATGGTTATTTTTCCCCCTCTTCCAATTTGTTTATAAAATCCCTGGTAAGCCTAAATCTGCAAAATCTAAAACTAACAAATAATACAAAACATCTCTGAATAATTCACTTCAGTTAAAACAGTATAAGAAAACATCCTAATCCTTGGTGGGGGTGGTTCTTTAAAAATATATTTATGTCTTATAAAAGACAAAATACAGTGTGTATCAGTGATAGCTTCATATATGGTTATTGTTTTTCACTGTTAAAAATTATTATGTATTGTGTTTATAATAAGTCTGGTGTGCAGACATGGTTATTTCTCCTAATAGTTCTCAGGCCAATGTATGCTCAAAGCTAAAAAGGCCTAGAGCTTGCAGAACTAGCCTTACAAAGACAAAGGAGCCACACAGAAAACCCAGTACCTGCAGCTTATATCATATCCTGACCGGGCACTCTGGTTACCCATGACTCGCTCCTTTCCATCTCAACCCTGTTCCTTTGCTGGTTTCATTCCCTCCACCTGGAATGCCCTCTGTCTGCAACTCTTTTACTGCTCAAAAACCCCTGGTCATCGATTTTAAACCTCATTTCCAAGAAGCAACTTAGGTTGACCCAACTCGGGACCCAGTGATAATTTTCATGGATAGCAGTGACAGCTCGTTCTAATAATTACTGAAGTCAGAGACCACCCGAAAGATTGTCAAGGGCTGCTGAGTCCTCATAAAGAAAAAATAAAATAAAATAAACGGTAGCTTTAAGAACAGGCCCAATATAGAAGCTATGGTTCCTCAGAGGAAAGCTGTAGCCTTGTACTTAAAGGATTGTTTTGGAATGGTTGGTTTTCTTTTTAATAAATGAGAATAGATTCTCTGCTTTTAAAAAGGAAAAATATTTCATATAGGAAGATACAGGATCATAAAATCTGACTGCATTAATTATGAAAGCATAATGTTAAAATTTTAGTAGGGAGAATGTGGGTGCTCAGTTAAAGGAGGCAAAGACAGAGGCATGTGTGTAAAATGTGAATTTATCTCCTCCAAGTACCTCAATCAGTGTCCCTCTCAATCTGCTCCACCCACTGTGCCTTATCACAAACTCTGACAATGTCCAGCAGGGTTAAGTGAAGGCCCATGATACATCCTGGGAGGAAAAGTTGGAATAAATCTCAGAAATTCAGGTTGCTCTTATATATGTATACGACTTTCTTTATGTGTGTATTTATATATCAATATATACAAACATATACATTTGTATGATGTTTGGCAACCTCACTCATGGTATTTCTGTGAAGTAGGCATGTGGTAAACATAATTAGCCCATTAAACAGATGGCAGGTCTCTGGCATATCTCACTACATTCTGAAATGGAGTTCTGAGCAGGGACTAAAGTGAAAGAGTGCAGTTTGATATACAGCTGACTGCAGAGCTCTGTGAATTGCTACCCTAAAGACAATCTGGGTAGGCTGCATTTGGCTGAGAACTGGGGATAGTTTGAGAAGCTTTAAAAATATACAGAGGGACAACTTTTCACATTCATTCAGATATAGTATCTTCATTTTTACTTACTAGAGACATTTTTTGAAAAACAGCTTTTTATCTTAACTCATCTGTGTTCCAAGCAAACTTCCAAATTGCTGAGCACATTAAAAAAAAACCCACACACAACAAAAACTTAGATGCCAAGTTGAAATAATAATCCCCCTGGGTAAAAAAAAAAAAAAAAAATCCAAGTGTCCGAACAAAGTGAAGTATTGCAAACCACAAAACTGAACAGTTTGATGACAAACACAAAGTTGTCAGTGAGCCCAAGGACCCACTATGTCCAAAATGACAGGTGATGAGCTTTTGTCTGACTGAATTACATACAGCCGTGGCATGGCTGCTCCATTACACAGCTGGCCTCAGAGAGCCTATAATGAAATACCCTAGGTTCTTTGTCAGCTGAAACAGGATCTGGCAGAATTGAAAGGGTTACTAAAATCAAGACTTGAATTTACAAATGTATTTGAACTGGCTTCAAGAAGACATGAAACATCAATACATCTGGAGAATGGAACTTACAACTGACTGTTCTTTACCATCTGGTCTCAAGAACATTTTCTGCTTGCAAGTTGCATAAGCAACGAAAAACACACAAACAACTTCCTGCACCATGTTTTTGGTCACTTATAATGACGCATTAACAAAGTAAACCAGCTAAATATGAGCAACTGTGCCTTACTCCAGATGACAACATACATTATATAACTAAGATCAATGAAAAGGAAGATCTTTATTTTAAAAGACCTGGACTTCAAACAAAGTATTCAAGAGTAAACAGTCTTTCAAGGTGCTCCTCCTGAGCAGTTTTGGTTAGAGTGGTTTTTGGTGTTACTACAAAATCAAATAATCAAAACCCCAATGTAAAAACTATGTAAGTGTGAAATGCTCCATCTAGATTTTAATGATATAAACTATAAGCAATAACATATATTCTAAACTTAAAAAAAATCAAAACCTTTTAAATATTCCTGTTTTTCTTAGAGACTGCTACTACCATCTAATTTCTTATGATGCAGGGTCATCCTTGTGAATGTTCGCCATTCCTTCTTTCCAGAAAAGTATTTTCCCTTATTTCTCTTGGGAATTGACCTCTTCTTCCCTCATGGGTTTGGCCAAGATTGAACTGTCTGTAGCACACTCTCCACGGCCAGTCCAGGGGCGTCACTGTCTTGGCTTTTCAGAGCCATCTCCTCTCAACTTTCTATGCTAAATGTATTTTCTAAACTGCCTTGGATTGGAAAATCAGATAAAACAGGGCTATAGTGGCAATACTGTTTGAAAGTAGGATTTGCTGGTGGGGGGGGGTGTCTAAATATGATTAAATGTATGAAATGCACAAAAATTCAATAAAAAAATAGAAAATACAAAAAAAGAAAGTATGATTTGGTTGGAAATTTGGGGAAGACTTGAAATCTCCAACTGGAGACTTAAAGGTCTTCATTTACTTCTGATTCAGGATTATAAATCAGAGGTCTAAACTACCAGAATGGGATTGGGAGGTACTATTATGTAACAGAATTTGGGATTATTTTTGATGGAGTTGGCCAGAAACTCCTCCTTGATTACTTTATATTAGTAGGTACTGGATACATTACACCTAGTCCTTTGTTTTCCTTAGGCAGTTCACTGACTAACATGAGGACAAGAAGAAGTAAAAGCACCCTGCTGTTTTTTAGGGTCAGGTGAGAGAGTCATAGTGACTGACCTGACTTCATCAGAGGGACAGAAGCTAAATTATACAGCAGCCAAGGTAAAAAGCTTCTCTGAACTTCTAGTGTTTCCCTAGACTTTGAATAGGACTCTGGCATGCCTGGCCAGTGGGGAAAAATAAGAAATTATGAAGCTGTTTATAATAAGTGCTCAGAGATACAACATCTGATCATCTTTTCTCCTATTCCCCCAAAGGGGAAACCAGCATAATTCACAATCTGTGGCAGTTAGAATAGGGGCTGTATTGAACTTTATCTTTTTACTATTTCTGGAAATTGAATTTCTAAGCAAACAATGTTAGATTGTTGGGGGTAGGAGAAGAGGGGATTGTGCTTGACCTGTAATATTTTAACCAACATATATGAGATAAGTTAATGTTAATTCTTCTTATTTTGAAGTTAGTGCTCAAGAAACTCTACTTGTTAATACTCTGAAATCTCAAACTATGCAAAGATAATACATGACTCATACTTTCAGCTAATTCAGATTCAGTTGTTACCTTTTCTAGTTTGTCCAAACTGGTTATTTTACAAAATACACGTTTTTAGCTTCTTACATATTTATATGTTTGCATGCTAACTTTTGTTAATTTTTAAATTTTTGTAAAAAAATCATGTAAAGTCTTATGGATTACTTTTGAATCAACAGAATTTGCAAGAAGCTGTCAAATTTTTTTTTTTTTTTTTAATTAAAAGAAGAAGCTGTCAATTTTACAGTAGCCACAGTTACGGCAAAGTAAAGCAGAAGTTCAGGCATAAACTGGTCTCCTACCACTTTCTCAACTTGGATATTCACAGCATCTGAGGACATGGCTAATGGGTTCTGAAACTCGTTCACAGCACTGCTAATCTTTTAGGAATCTTGTAATCTCACCTGCCCTTTGCACAATCATGAGAGGAAAACCTTGAAAAAACCAGAGCCAGTCCTCGGGCCTTCTTTTCTTTTACATCATCTTTTCTTTGGGGGGGGGTATCAGAACATTGAAAGATTGTGTTTTAAAATTCCATGGAAGACTAACGATTGAATAATTTTCTCACATCTCTGTTTGCACTTTCACAGTCTGTTTGCATTGATTTGTGTCTCATAAGTAGACATTTCCTTTGTTGGTCACAAATCAATGCCACAGAACAAACCTGCCAGCACATTCCCACCCCCTAACTCTCTTGCAGATTAAAAACAAAGCCCAGTTTACATTTTTTCTTTTTAAAAATTAATTTCATTGGTTGGTAATATATGAAAGGAAGAAGGAGCTCCAGTTAAAAACCCCTGAGGAGAGGAGCCCCTCCCTAGCCAATCTGTGCTTTTTTTTTTTAAACACAGCCAAGAGCAGGGCCTAGTGGGAGAGCGGCTCTCAGCCTCTGCCCTGCGTCCCTGGTGCCCCCTGTTAACCCAATTAAGGTTCTCGCCTTCATACATCACACAGCAGCCTGAAGCAGCACACTGTGATGTCACAGTCAGATATGATTTCATGGCAGGGGAAAAAACAAAAAGGCAGAAAAGGCTGAGTATACTCTTCTTTTATTCAAATCTTCTAAGAGGGGCAAAAAGGAGATAATTTTTTTCCTGACAGAAAAAGAGCACATATGCTTTCTCACGTGAATGTGGAAACTCAGTTCCGAAGATACCCCAGTGTACCACCCCAAGTGGATAAGCATGAATAAAGAAGCACAAAGACATCCTATCATCTTTCAGAACGCTCTTGCCTACACTTAGCTACAGGTGGAAAGCAAGCAGGCACGATTTGATTTACCCAGATTAAAAGAGCAATTTTCTCTCTTCTTTCTTTCTTTTTAAAAATAGCCAATCGATTTTGGTCTAGCTATTGCTGACTGTACCAGGTCCATTTTAATACATCACTGATTAAATGGTATGTGCTTGGCTGAAGGCACTACAGCAGACACAAACAGAAGGACACCAAAAACAAGAGCTCCGAAAAGCCCACCAGCATGCCAGGAAGGCCACAAGGACTCCCTACCCACCGGTGGGAGCATGTTTTAGGCCTGAAATACAATTCTGGGAGTCTAATCCTAGAATTCATTTAGCTTTTTAATCTTGACCTTAAGAATTAAAGGAGAAACAAGTCCTTTGATTTTTGTTTTTAAATACGAATGGGGAAAATGCTGTGTTCTAAATTGCTATGACATCTGAAATGAAGATGCTGCCCAGAAGCCAGCCTCCTTAGCAGGAACTACACAGAAGTTTGATTTCCAGAAGGCTCAGAGTTAGAACCCCAGACACAGATGAGATGGGAGTTGCTTAGAGACCTTGTTCAGGGAAACTGCATTGAGAAAAGGAAAAGGAAAGGAAAAGAAAACAAACAAACAATCACAACCCAAAGAATACAGGAGTTATATATAGGCTGACTGTATGATTTATCAGGCAGTTCTTAGAAAAATGAAAATATCTCCATGAATTCTGATTGCTATAGGAAAATATAATCTTAACCAGCTAATGTGGCTGCAAAAATAAAGCTGGGAGGAATTTACTCAAAGCCATTCTTTGGGAGATCCAATATCCACAGATAACCCCAATATCCAGAAAATGCCCAAATCTACCTGACATGTGAGGCTCTAGTCAGCAGTGTATGCTAGGACATGGGAATTGGATCTGAGGATTAGTGGACTCCATTTTTATAAAGCGCTCCTAATATCACCTCCTCCCCCATTTACTGCTTCCTCTCCTCTCTCTTTTTTCCTCTCTCCCATTATCATTTACTTAATTTGTATCCTGGTCTTAATGGGGACAGAACTGTATCCAGAGGTACTATTAAGATAAGAAATTTCAGGAAGAAAGATTTAATGAGGGGCTTAGGAGTTTTTGGAAGAGGAATAGGAAATTATTTAGAGAGAAATGAGGAAAAGTAAGAAAATTAAGTATCAGTATGAGAACAGTGGCTGCAGAAGAAAAGCGTCTGAGTCACAGATGGTCTGCATTCTCCAGAATAAAAACAAACAGGAAATAACCGGGCCAGAGCCCCCTCTCCCCTTCATTCCTCCCGCCAGCATTAAGTTGGGAGAAAAAAACTGAATATGCTCACATCAAAAGTTTTCCTTCAACCCTGGAAAGTGACCAAAGTAAAAGAAACAAGCGATAACTGGTTCTAGCAGGTAAAATGCCAAAGGGACAGTGCATTCTGGGGGCCGAGGAGAAATCAGAAATTAAATAGGCATGGTGTGGAGAAAGTCTAGCGCTAGAGCTCAGTAATGAGGGATACAGCAGACAGGTGGTAGATCTGCTGGCCTGGAGGGAAGGAAAGGCTTTGCATTGAGCAGTTCAATTTTGGTGGTGGTGGTGGGGTGCTGGGGAAAATGGTTGCTCCAGGTCCAAGGGAGATAGGTGAGTTAGTGGAGGCTAGGAGGTTATTTAGGGGCACATGCAGTTAAGGTTTTAGTGTGAGTGCTAACTTAGTGTGAGTTTTTAAGTCATGGAACTGACTCAATAAGAGTCAGTACCTGGGATGGATGGTTAGTTCCCAGGGTTAAAAAGCAAACCAAGAGTTCTTCTGTCCCCACACCTCAATGTCGAAGTACTGCCTACAGCACAAGCATGCACATGTAAAATCTGCAAAATCAGGGTGCAGAGGCTCTGAGGAGATGCATGGTGTGCCAGTCAGTTCCTTCCCCATGCCCTGAGACACAGAGCTCCAACAGGTTAATCACCAGTCAAACTCCAGACTCACAAGCCACCCCACAGAGATAAACCACCCGGGTCCCCCATGACTCCAGGCAGCAATGAGGAGTTTTCATGTTCCAAAACTAATTGGACAGTAAGGAGTGTCTGTAAGAATAAAAGAGGTTGGAAATGGAGGATGGAAATAAAAGAGGAAAAAGTGTCCTTGTTGAAAGTTTTAAATTACAGGCTCAGTAAAAAACTGGCATTCCACCGCATCCGGTCTAGTTACCAAATGGAAAAATAGGGTCATTAACATGTTTATTTGAATTACATTAGTCCTTCCCTTTCATATTTAATTCATTCTGTTAAAAAAAAAAAAAACAAAAAAAAAAACAAAAAAAAAAAACAAAACCCACAATGGTCTGGTCTGCATGCTGGTGTAATGGATCAGGGAGCTGAAATACAATGATCTTCACCCATTATTTGCCCTGCAAAGGCTTTTCAGAACTTACCAAGATCATTCCAGGATTCTTTCCCTCAGAGGAAGAGCAGGGCTCAGAGAGATGTAGGGTACAGTTTATTAAAATAATACGGAGACACACTTGGATTACGGAGTGGGAGGACTATTTTAATATGGAAAGGAAGTTAGAACAACAAGAAAAGGTCCCATAAATGACCTTTTTCTGGTCTGTCTGGCACAAGGTTGGTGTTAGGCTTACTGAGCACTCTCCATGTGATGGGGGGGGTGCTGGAGAACACAGGGAAGGTCTGTGTCACGAGCATTTTGAGGATGAAAGGGCCGAGTCTCAGGATGAACACATGAGCTTTGCCAGATGTGCTTCAGGAGAAGCAAGCACATACAGCAGATTGGGAGAACACACAAAAAGAAGGTGCACCTTTAGGGTGATGTCTGGAAACAATCTTGATGTTTTTCTGGTGGCAATAAGGACAAGATATAAGGCATCAGACCCTAGTCCTTGTTCTACCATTTTCAGTTATACCTGTGTAGGTAATTTAGTCATATTTCCTTACCCATGAAATAAGAACATGAATAATTTCCTAAGATTAGCAAGAATCAAGTGAAATAACTTCTGTAAGTGTTCTATACAGCAGTGGACAAATAAGACATTTATTTTCTGAAGATAGAAGTGTCACGTCCAGGCTGGTGTGCTAATGGCCCTGAGAACACTGAGGAGGACCTGGTCCTCCTGTCTCAGAGCTGATAGCTGTATCACTACCAGGAGTGATTTCTCCCTAGGATGCTGACCTTATGTTGACAGATTCTCTCCACAGTAGGTTGCCACCCACTCACAGTGAATCACTTTAAGTTCAAATCTTACTCTCTGCTGAAGATGCTAATATGAGGAGGCTCTCTAGTCACAGGTTTCTGTTGCCTTGTCAGACTGGCAATTCCAGCCTCTCACTGCAACAGCCCAGTGAACCCAACCTTGCCATGGTTCTGGGCACTCTTGAGCTCTAAGTCCAAGTTCCAGTGGAACAAGCTGCTAGGAAAGTGCTGCTTTCTGCCTTTTTATTAGGGGAAAATGTCAGTCTCCTGCTTTTCCTTAAGACAAGTTTTTCACTTTGCTACAGACAGAATCATGTTTTTGTTAAGATTCCTCCTCTTTGGTCCAGTTTGTTGAACATTTTGCCAGCTGCCTCTAAGCTGAACCTTGGCTCAGATGCAACTGCATTCATATTAGACGACTCTGTTTGGAGCCTGGAGAATACTTAGAATGTAATTTTGACAGGGGAAAAAAATCACAACAACTTTAGCAAAAGATGATAGCAGCACACATGTACTTTTCTGGGTAAAGTACTCCCCAAAATAATAAATAAAAAGGACAAGAGAAACTTCAGAATTGATTAGACTAATCATGATATGAGATGAAGCTTTATATATTTATAATGGCCAAATCCAGGCAGGAATATGTTAAATGTCTATAAAGAAATGAAAAGCCTGGGAAAGCTAAGACAGATTTCTTTATCATATTCTGTTACATGAGAAGGAAAATCTTATTAGTCTTTAAGTGAAGAACCACTTTATACGCTAGGTAGTAAACATAAAATTCATTAAAGGTCGATGACAAAAATAGTATCACAAAGTTTAACTACATTTATGGATAATGAGTTCAGAGTGGGTTATTCAGAGAAACTAGGATATCTGGAGGAAAACAACTAATTCTTGAAATCGGCAACAAGGACAATTGTGTCTTATGTAAGAGTTCTCTGGTCCTGTGGTCAGAAATTGAAAGCTGGGGGCTGGAGAGATGGCTCAGCAGTTAAGAACCTGGGGTTTGAATCCCAGCACCCACATGGCAGCTAACAACTGTCCGTAACTCCAGTCCCAGGGGATCTGACAGCCTCTTCTGACCTCCACAGGCATTGCACGACATGGGTGCACCTACCCACATGCGGGCAATAGATGCATACACATAAAATAAAAATAATAAATAAGTTTTTTAAAGTTAAAAAAAAAAAAGAAATTGAAAGCTGATCTGAAAAGCTGACCGTGAGCACGACCCAATGGGAGTTTTCTTAGAACCATCTGCTCACGAGACAGTAGGGACCAATTACAGTGCTAATACCAGGCATACTAGGGCCCTAAGGTCTGTAAATTCTCAAACCTACAGTCATGTACACCTACTACATACGACCCAAATCATTTTTTTCTCTTCAGTAATTATCTTCATTTTACAGGTGAGAGAACTGGGGATCAGAGAAGTCCAGAGAGGAAATGAAAATTAATATAAGCCCCACAGCTGCCAAGTGCCAGGTCTGGGATTTGAACTCAGGATTATCTGCTTCCAAAACTGCTACCAACTCTTGCTGCATTAAAAAACAAACAAAACAAACAAACAAACAACATTTTTTTTGTAATGTTTATTTGGGGTGTGTGTGGGTATGTGTGTGCGCACATGTATCATGTGTAGAGACTAGTGGGAGCTGGTTCTCTCCTTTAACCATGTAGGTCCTGGGGATGGAACTCAAGTCCTCAGGCTTGACAGCAAGTGCCCTTACCCACTGAGCCATCTTTCTAGCCCTCTTACTGCATTTTTGCCCAGTAGCTTAAAGTACCAATGGTTTGAGATCCAAAGCTATGTGGAGTCCCCCTTTTTTTTCTTTCATTTTCCCTTTATCTAAACTGCACATGCAATGGCGTTTTGCTAGCAAGCCATGCGTACATCTACAGCTTTACATTAATGATATCTCTAGACCTCATTAAGAAGGAAGACAAGGAGCAAGTGGGTCATGAAAAAGTAAAGGGTATGAGGCTAGTGACACACACAAGCTAGGGATGGCTACAGAGCTCTGCAGTCCATGTATTTGTACAGCATAATTTTCTTCTCTGTCTACTAAAGATTCATAGTTTTCCTAACCTAAACTCATGTGGTTGAAAAGAAGTAACATCTGAGAAGGGAGGAAGGATCATGGACTGCATGTTTTGGGTTACTAATTCTAATATTAGATGGGTTTTCAAAATGGAAATAAATATTGGGATGGGGAGAAACTGAGGAAAAGGAAAATTAGGGGGAGATCTAGAATTTACTCTCCTGGACTCAGAGTGCTTCGATCCAAATCAGTTTGCCTTTCCTTTTTGAAAGACAGTGTCAGTTCAGTTGTTGGCAACTATGTTATAAGAACATTGCTATGATAATATGTTTTAGGAGCTTTCTGTCCCTCATAAAAAATAAGCTTTAAAAAACTATTTGTGGCCTTGAATGGTACTGGATGTCTATATCTTAGTTTCTATTCTTGTAAAATAGGGATGATCTTCTTTTAATATTCAGAATTATTATATATGTTTAAAAGTAATTAGGATCTATCATTAAAGGTTCAGCTAATACTAAAGCCATCTCTAAACCTCTTAGGGACTCTTTCCTTTTTCCTTCTGTACATTTATGGGGTTTTTTTGGGGGGGATTTTAGCACAGATATAATATTTTTTCTACAATTCTATCAAGCAATTTAGAGCTTTCACAAATATTCTCATGGTGCTGGAACATAAACAGTGCCTATTTGTGGCCAAAGGAGGGGGGATCAGTATGGTTTGATATTATTAAGAAAAGATGGACATAATTCTCTAAGAAATGCTTCTACTATTTACATGCCCATCCATATAAGACTTACATTCTTTTAACAGCAGTGTCATAATCTTACTGCAAACATACTGGAGATGTATCATTACTAAACATGGAAAAGCTATGCCATTGCTTTACTGATCAATAGGAAAGAGGATGACAGAAAAATGTCAGAGATGACTGTCTACAGCATCCCAGAGAAGAAGTCTGCATGAAGAGGCGTGCTGTGGTTTGAACACAGCACAGAGTGTGACCAGCAGCTCTGAGCTCTGCTTCTGGCTCTTGATATGAGCCACATGTGCAGATTGGGGGACATTAAGACAACTGACTCACTTTAAATGCCTTCATCTGTACAGTGAAGGACTCCTTTCAAATACAAAGTTCTGATTTTGTGAGCCTTGTCTGGCTGGTTTACTTGGTTAGAACATGGGTTTAATGTGGTTAACATCACAGATTCAACTCCCAAACAAATCAGATGGCCCAGTAGAGTGTTTTGCACTTAGTACCTGCGCAATAAATATTTGTTCAGTGACTAAATGTTTTGTGGTAGAGCAAAAATTTCATAGTCAAAAGTTCTAATTTAGGTTAAATTAGAACAGTTGCCAAAAAAAAAAGAGCATGAGTCTTAGTGCAAAGGTGCCTGAGCTGCCGGCTAAATAATTTAAAACATGTATCTCATTCAGCTGAGCCTGTCATACTGCCATACTAGCTATGCTAGAAGAACATAACCATTTGGTACTTTCTCACATCAGCTAAGAGTACTCTTCCTAGAACTCTCTTCCAAAAGGAAATAAGTAGTCCTGAGTACATTCTCTGAGTTTATTAAGATTCTATTACCAATCCAACAAATACACAACACTTAGCTGGGATCTGAAAATGACAGATTTATTTCTTCACTTTTCACATGGGAAAAGAGAAATTTGCTTCTACTGCAGTCGTCCCAATTCTTTGAGGGGTGAGAAACAAGCAAGCTAACAGTGCTATGGCTTGAGCCAATACCTCTTTGCAAAAGTATACGGCATATACTTTGCCAACGTGTGGGGTACACAGTGGCTTGAGGGGCAATCACCTGCCAGATTTAGCTTCAGATAATCACAATCTTGCAGTAAAGGAACATGCAAAAGTAAAGAGATGCTTAATAACACTAGGTACCTGTTCAGTGTGATCAAGCATACCTTAATTAGAATTTCTTAGCAATACCTTAAAAGGCTAACTGAAAAGAGGGATCAGAATCTGGAAGACGGAGGATCAAATATTAGAACAAGTAATATCATAAATGTTCTCTGACATCTTTAATTTGCTTTTAACATCGGGGGTTTTGTTTTGGTTTTGTCTTTGCAGGTATATTGTTTCCATGCCTTTTTTCTCTTCTAGAATCTGGACAAGGAAATCACAGAGTGCTGACAGAGCTCCTCTCATGGCCTACAAAACAGACCTACTGAGTCTATGTCTCCTGGTCAGCAGTGACAAGTAAACACTGGTTTTATTTTAGTATCTTAGTTGTAGTTCCATGGGCAGCTGTCTTCACTGCACACAATCAGTGCTTCTTTTCAGGGAGTTATAACTCAACCATCAAAATACCAAAATATGCTCTGGGTTGAAACTTGGTGTACAGAGTCTCAATCCCAGAAATGACTGTGGTTTACTTCCAAATTTAAGAAAATATTGAGTTTTGTAGGTTATTTATTTACTGTTTTCAAATATGTTTGAAGAGTCATTTAAGCTTTCCATAGGAAAATGTACTAAAAAAGACATGCTATTTTATTACCTCTGGTAATGCGTTCTGAATTTCAGCACATCAATGTTATAACTAAACTATGGGGGGAAAGGTTTATTTGTTTTATTTTCTTACTAAATACAGATGTTTTGACCACTTGGGTTCTCATCAGTGCTAAAAATGTTGGTATGTTGTAACATAATGAAATAAAGGCGTTAATGCTTTTGTTTTGTTCTTTTCAGTGATGTACAGGATGGAGTAATGAGTTCTTGTTTCTGGCCCTTGTATAACTTAAGAACTCGTTTCAACTTAAATAAATGAAGTAAGTAATTAGTTCATAATATGGCCTAATCACCTCTGGTATTTTGAAACAAACAACAACTCAAAATGGCTGTGTACCTTTGCATTTAATCACTTCCAAAGAATCTGCTTCTGTAGATCTCATTGCAGGTGACACAAATTTCAAAGCTAAGCTTTGTTTGGGATAGAAAGTTGGGACTATTGTTGTGTAGCTTCCCATGAAGATTCTGTACCTTTCACTACTCTTTTTCTAGAGGAACCCAGTCTATGAAGCCACATGCTTGCCCTCTTAATTGGCAAATGAAAGTGCTTTATTTCAAAGACTCTGGAGGATAGGTTACTTCCTACAGAGGCTCAAAGGATGTTAAGGTGTAAAGAGAAGTCAGTATCATTTCTAAAATCGCTGCAAAGTTCAATTTTGCTCTTGGAGGCTGAACAGTTTGCATACATGCCTATCTGAGGATTGCTCTTGGTGATCAGGACAGCCTTATGGAGATACTTCCATAGGAATATGTCCAACAGAGGAAAAAAAATCTTGCTATGTTTTTACTGTAAAGGGAAAAAAAGGACATTTTTACTAATGGTGCAATTGTGAGTTCTAGCTTTAGAGGAACTTCCATGGCTTCGATTTTTGTCACTGTCCCCCTCAGACAATTAATAATCAAAGTATGTGCTAAGAAACAACTGATGCAAACCAAAGTACTGCACATGATCTTGCATTACTTTCCCTTCATGTAGTGCATATAATAGCACTGGGATTGAACCCAATAAGTCAATGATAGAAAACAGACAATGGAACCTTGTTAGGAAGACTCACAGATCCATGTCCCCTTCTTCATAAATAGAGTTAAAGGGTCTAGGCACAGGTTCTGAAATTTTTAGGCAAATCTAACCATCAGCTGCAGAAGGATCTAAGCATCCAGGTCATTAAAAAAATTTTTTTTTTAAATTTAAATTTTATGTGTATGCATGTATTGCCTGCATGTAGGTAAGTGCACCCGTATTGTGCAATGCCTGTGAAGGTCGGATCCCTGGGACTGGAGTTACGGACAGTTGTTAGCTGCCATGTGGGTGCTGGGATTCAAACCTGGGTCTTCTGCAAGAACAACCAGTGTTCTTAACTGCTGAGCTATTTCTACAGACCCTCATCCAGGTCATTTTTTTGGCATGAACTCATGACCATGTCAGCTGCAGACCTCACAGTGTTTGAGATGGTGTATTTCTAGTACCCTTTGGATTTCACTACAGAAATCTGTAACTAAACCCTTTTGAGTTATGATAGCTTTATGGGTATCACTCATTTTAGAACTTAGACAAACATCTTTTTCTGATGTTTGAGTTGAAGGAGCTTCTTTAGCTTTCTGAGTCACGCAAATCCATTCAAATTGAGTGCTGCAATCCTTGTCAGCTGTGGACATCCCCTCACATAACAGGTACTCAACAAACATTCGTTTCTAGAACGGAACTAGCTTTGTTGTAAGGGAAAATGTGCAATAAAGTTATAAACTAAGTTGAAGGAAGGCTAATAGAGCTTGAGTATATTAAAATAAAAACAAATAGGCATCTAAAACAAGTGGGTTTTGATACAGCCTCCCAAGGGAAATAGAAGTTTCATTACTCAAGGCGTTTTAAACTGGAATAGACAAAACACTAGTGGGGAAATGTTGAAATAAAATATGCGTAGTCCGTCTGTGAATTAGTGTTTACTTTCAATATAATTATAAGTGAAGCAACACTGCAATAGGAATTTTTCATACACATGAAAGCTATGGCTACTATGTTTCACATCGACCATATGTTGCACATATTGGTTGGTGTGGCTGTGTATCCCTACTGCCCTCTAGTGGATGAAATGTGAGACCTACCTGATCAGACCTAACGAGCTACTATGGTTTGGGGGGTATATCACTCCTTAATCATTCAGGGTAGAAAGAAAATAGCTGTGTTGATGCATTTTCCATCAAATTATAAAATTGAAGGGCATTAAAAACAACAGAGTCAAACTCTGTAATTAAGACTGCCATTTAATGTTTGTTCGCACACGGTATTCATTTCTGTGTATCCCTGCCAAAGATCCATTGTGTAATGTTGTCCTCACATGACATTAAAAACACCAGTTCCCTGGAAAATGTAAAAAAGAAACCGTGCTGCCTTGAAATACACGGAGTTTACTTTTGGAAACAGAAAATTAATACAGATGCAGTAAGATAATTTGGAACACAAATAATGGCTAGAAGAAACTTGAAAATCAGTACTGCTCCTTAAATCTGAGCAAACATATTAGCAATCTATGGGTGTGCTGGCTGCTACTCAGATGAGGGCAGCAAAATGGGCTTCAAAACAGGGAAGCTGCTTTCAGAGAGGGCTGAACAAATATGCTCTCACAGCAATGGGGCATGAAAATAAATCCAAACCCACATTTGATACTTAAGCATATGTGTAATGCTATCATATTTAGGCTTTTTTTTTTTTTTCAGGTATAGAATCCAGATGCGTCACCCCACTCCCAATGAAGAAAGATAAGGATCTCTATAGTTGGTTAGCATTTTGTCCTATGTCACAGGCTGGATGGGAAGGCAGTTCTCTTTGTATAATTTTAATTATTATTTTTTATTATTTTTATTTAATGTGTATGAGTGTATGCCCTGCATAAGACTTAGACTTTAGCTACTACTGTTAGCCTCACACTTAGCATGTTAAATAATTCTCCTAAAATACCAAGAGGAAATAGCTATACAGTCTTTGTTGCCCCCAAAACTGATAATCCAGGTAAAATGAATGAAGCTTAAATGAAGAGAAACCTATCCTAGGACTCTTAGGTGCATCAAACCAATGGCTCTTGCTACAAATATTCAGAAAGAAATCAACTAATTCTTTAAGTGTCATAAATTATTAGAAGCTGGTGATATGTGAGCAGCTGTGCATCTCAGGGGAGGGGGATCTGTGGTGGGCATAATCCAGATAGTTGTCTTTGAGCAAGCAATAGTTTCCACATTTTATAATTTGGTAAAGAGTTGATGGCTTGATGATCAAAAGTAAATTTTAGAGGATTTTTTGTCAACTTAAAAAAAATCATGGCCAGCAAGATGACTCGGTGAGTAAAGGCGCTTGCCACCAAGCCTGACAACCTGAGTTCAATCTTAGAAACCCACATGAATGAAAAGAGATATGTTTTCATCCTCTGTTGTCCTCTGACCTCCACATATGTGCACATGTGCATCTAGAGCACTCATATAATACATGTGTACACAAACACACATACAAAATAAATAAATACCAAATTCTAAAAGAAAAAAGAAACCAGTAGACCATTTATACCTTAGAGAAAGGTATAAAATAGTAGAACTTTCTACTATGACCTGATAAATGTTCTGGAAGTTTTGTTTTCTTCTTAATCTGATTTATTGTGCAGTGACTGAGGACTCTATGGACAGATGAATGGAAGCCCCCAGAGAGTTGAGGGAAAGCAGTGTGGGTCACAAGGAGGAAATAAAGTCAATTTCCCACTTAGCACCACGGACAGAGCTGTCAACAGACAGAGACATACTTGGAGTTATCCTCGGTGGTAAACACAAAGAAATCAGTGCTGCATTTTGAGGATGTGTTTTATCCCCATTGTGACTGGCAGTTGGGGTGGAATTGTGATCTGCTACCTCCTCACTGAGCAGTTGGTGGAGCCAAACAGGACTAGCTCTAAATAAACAAGTGTCCTCCCTACCTGTGCACATGGGTGAAAGGAAGGTTGACACAGAAGATGCCTTCTTGATCTTTCTGTTACTGGTTATAAAATCATAGCCCTCTAGGGAATAACATCTAGCACTTCCTATGAGAAGAAGAGACCCTATGCTTTTCAGCCTCAGGATCTGCAAGGCATAGAGACTGGTTAGTGGCATCAATAGGAAAGAGAGTAAGTAAAGCCAGCTTCCAAAGGAAGTCTTGTCAGAGCAGATTGAAAAGAGATCTTTCCTTTCCTCTGGGTTCTGGCTTTTACAGGATAAAAATCACTGTTAGATCCTGTAGATACATAACAAAGTCTGGGAAATTAGACTTCCTCCACTCAGTTTAGCTGTGAGTGGGTCGTTTTTTTTTTTTTTTTACCTGCTGAAGATTGAGGTTGAAAAAAAAAAAAAACAAAAACCTGTGTGAGGAAAGAGCATCTTGGCACAGATTCCCTAGCACTGACTTGCAGTTTCACTTGCTAAAAATTTGGAGACATAGCTTTTCTCACTTGATTGTTAGCAGGCTACTTACCATTTTGAAAAGATCTTCATTTCCAGGGAACTTACTTTTGATCAATTTCAATCTTAGTTTTTAGGCTCTTATATCCACATGAGAGCTTAGCAAGAGCAGAAAGTAAGGTGAACTGTAGACTTTTTGCCAGCTCACTACGCATGTTCACCAAATGGTGAAGGCCTTGCTCAAAACCCCAGCAAGACAAGATGAGCTCTGTCTGCCCAGCAGCCTTTCAGAGGCATTAAGGGTAAGAGAGAAGGTAAGTAATTCACTATGCGTCCCCATTTCTATAATGGGGAAGGACGTCTTGATACATTTACAATACTCCTCCGGGGATATTTCATCAGTTATACCTAAACTCTAATGGACAATAATTGATTTGAACTTTCCACTTAGCACAGAGCTGTAAACAGCTTCACTGCAGACGGCAGCAATGAGCCGACGTTTTGTAAAGTGGAGAGAGATTCAGAAAACTTTTGTACTGGGTCATGCCGTAGCCTAACAGCTTTTGTATCCAGGGAAGAAACAGTTTGTCCTCCTGGTTTTAATAGCTGGGCTAATAGAGTTTCAAGCCTGTAGTAGGTCTAGGTTATCTTTTGAAGGTATTCCATTTTAACCCCTCACTATTATGATGGTTTATAACCCAGCCATAAAGATGCACTCCAATCTAGACACACATCAGGACACATTCAGAAACGGAACTTTCCGAATGCTAATTTCCCAGGGAAGGGAAAAATAAGACATTAAACTCATTTTAAAACTATAGTGTTTTTCTTTTAAAAACTCTTTGTGACTGGCAGGATATTTTCTCAGGGAAAATAACCCTCTTCCCAGTGTCTGCCATCTTGTTGACATCTCTGTTTCTTCCTTGCCTTCACCGTCCTTTGTTTCTGGCCACATCTTTATACACCCTTGTGGAATGACCTGAAGCCCACTCTGCCACCTTGCAGAGATGAGTGCAGCCCCCTGCCGCAGCTTCCTCTGAGCCCCTGGCCAACCCTACTTAATGTTCAAGATGATGAAGTTCGGAGAAGTCTCTGTTCTCCGAACTTGCTCTCTATCTCCCTCAGGCATGGCAACAGGGACAAGAAGGCAGGTAGGCGAGAGTCTGACCACATTTCTTTGGATCAATGATCTGCTCAAAACATGACTTTTCTACTTGTTCTGCATGCTAGAGGTGGAGGGGGTCTCCTGAGTAGGTGCAGAGCTGACCAGGTAGCTGCTCTTAGACAACAAAGGGCAGAGGCCCCTTTGGAGTGCTGCTGCCCCCTGTCTAGCATCAGAGATCTATAAACCTTGTGATTGTGAACTAGGACCTCATACAATAAGCTACAAGAGCTTTGCAAAAGCTGTTTTGGTCTGATGTGTGAGGAACACACAACACAGTAAGATGATACATTTTATGAATACTTTTCTAGCTGAAATTACTTATCTTATGTGAGCTTGACACAGAATATGGATTTTCTGGTAATTTTGCTGATAAAGGCTGTAAGAGCAAAAACATTCTACACTCAAGTATAGCTCTTTCTAGAAATCTACAGAGAAAACATGATACATTCACTCATTTTGTAAGATTTTTTTTCTAGAATCTAAAATATATTAAAATCAAACTGAACATAACTCACTCAACTTGGCCCTGAAAATACCACTGTGCAGGTCCTCGTTACCAGCCCAGTTCTGGTTTTGACTCTGCCGTTGATCATTTAGGTAGCTCTAAGCAAGGTACAGCCAACTGTACACAGCCTCAGCATTTTCCATTTCTTATTTGGGGAGAATAACATCTGTAATTCATATCTATTTACTGATGTGGTACTGAAAATATATTAAAAGCCACTGGAAAATAGTGTCATGTATGTTGGGTCAATGTCCATTTTCAGAGCGGCCTGCCCAATGATAGGATAGGAAGAACATTTCACCCCTGTGGATAGGCCTCAATGTGGAAATGCCATTTTCTATCATTTGGCTGCTGTGGCTTAGCCATACCCATGCTATTCTCTAGGCAAACCTATGGTAAAAGGGTAACATTTTAATAATGAATTTTTAAATTAAACCCAGTATCCTCAGATTTGATTTAAGCAGTGTTTAAAGTACACTTAACTTTCAGTTGAATCCCTAAGTCTCTCTTTCAATACCACTCTTTCACAGAAAACACTTTGACCTCAAAATTTCATACAATGGCACCTAGCCACTTCCAAATATTTTATCAGTAAGCAACAGTACAAGTATTGGTCTGTAAGTTGTTTATTCTGTGGATCATTATGCTAATATATCAGGTTTAACTCTCATAGATATCACCAAGTATAAAATGTTCTTTAAAATAAATGATGCCACTAGACATATTTAATCCCAGCACTCAGGAGGCAGAAGCAGGCAGACCTCTCTGAGCTTGAGGCCAGCCTGGTCTACATAGCAAGTTCTAGGCCAGTCGGGGCTACATAGTGTATAACTTAAATCCCTTTCTTTCTTTCTTTCTTTCTTTCTTTCTTTCTTTCTTTCTTTCTTTCTTTCTTTCTTTCTCTTTTTTCTTTAAATAACAACCTTATGATTCAAAGCCCCACAATTCATAAAAATGGGAAAAGCTTAGTAGAAAAGGTTCAGGGCAAAAGTCAAAAAAACCTTCCTTCCCCCAAATACTGTGACGTAATGTGATAGTGGTCACAGTAAGATAGTATGTTATCACATATTCCTCATGTGTAACTCAGGTCAAACATTTTTAAGCAGAGCTTGAGAAGCATGGGGAGTCTCTCACATAATTCAGAAATGAACTCACAAAATATTGTGCTGTTCCATTGGAAGCTTTCTGAACTACACTTGGTTCTCATCTGCCAAGGACAATGAAGTCAAGAGCTGCAAGACAGGACTGGTGAACCAACTGAGTTCTAGACTTCAGCTATTCGTGAAAGTTTAAAAAATGGATTATGGAGCTTATCTTGAAATACTCTTTCATGCAAAGCATGGGGAGGATGCGGTGACTGGCCCGCCCCACAAGTTACACTGTTGTCACAGGGAGCCAATCTCATGTTACCTGTTTGGTCTCATTATTGATCAGTCTTTAAGTGAGTGGCAGAGGTCAAGGAAACAAACATAACCCTATGAAATAAGCACAAAATTTCTCTGTTTCTGCAAATGCCATTTGCTGAGTTTTAAACAGTAGTCAGCTGTATGCAGCCATATTCTAACTGTCATATAAAAACCTTAATTCAGGGATATATCTTTTAAAACAATGATTATTCAGCAACGTTAGGTAAACACTCAATTTAGGAGCAGAAAAGATGCACTCAGAGACAAGTAATCATAGATACAAAACATGGTGAATTTCTGTGCCATGCACTTCACACCCCAACTCATCTCGCAGGGAAACTACAGAAGGGGCAGAACCATTTCTATTATGATAATTCACAAAGGGAGGCCATATAGATATGCATGCTAAGTCTCTCCCCACCTCTCCATTTACATGCCAGGATTTCAACTCTGCGACACTGAGTCCCTTCATTTAGCCAATTAGTCCTTCCAACTTCACGTAATGCACGCCAAGAAGAAGGAGAAATAGAAGTGCTGACGTTCACTGCTTTGAAAGTTGCTATTCTAATGCCAAAACTGCCTCTTGAGCAATTTCCAGAATGTATTAACATGGGAGCAAAGCTCTATTCCTAAAGACAGGGATCACATTATGCAGGGGAGCCCCCTTCAACATGTCACAATTATACAGAACTTCCCCGTCCCTTGCAATATCTTGTAGTTGTAGTTAGTTATGGACTCAAGTTTATGGTTCTTACCAGGCAAACCTAGGAGGTCTTCCTGAAGCAAAGGGACCAATTTAATGACAGTTAGCAAGCAAAGCATGGTACATTTTCTAGACCACAGCATTGGCCAAATTTTTGCATTGTGGTAATGAAGAAAGCCAGATAAGGTCCAAAGCAAACCAGGTTCTCAGTTTTGATTACAGTGAAAGATTCTCCAGTTTCTTTTTCTTTTTTTCTTTTCTTTCTTTTTTTTTTTTTAAATCCACTAAGTCTAGGTTCAATTTTAATTATTTTTATTCAACAAGCACTCCTAGAGTTTTTTTCCTTGATATTAAGGACCAAGTTGAAAACAGTTGCAAAACTGTTCAGCTATGTTTCTGAGTACTCTCTTATGTATATGCCCCTCTGATACTAAGCAAGTAATAAAGGGATCTTTGATTTACTTAGAGCCATTTACTATTCTGCTAACAAACCTGCCCAATGCTAACAGTGGGATAAAATTTAATATTTCTCCCTTATTCTCAGTAGTGGATTCAGGACTGGAAAAGATGCATAAAGAGACAAGTAATCATAGCTCCAAGCATGGAAAATCTCTCTGCTACCCACTTTATATCTTGCTTCATAAAAGACTGGAGAAGGGACAGAGAACCATCATTACTAGTTTGTGTTAGCCTAGTCTACCCAGATCCAGTCACTCTTTACTTAACTCATGATATTTGCAAGAAGTTTCTGGAGTCTTTTCTTGAGGCAGGAAGGCATAGTGGAATGAGTACTTGGTTATGACCAAAACATCCTGGCTTTTCTCTAAGTGAGCTCTACTTTCTTGGACCAATTGACCACTTCTTTTTTTTCTAGGTTTCCTTTTCTCCTAAATATATTGGGTGGTAGATGAGTTGATCCTATAAAGATCCTTCCATTTCCCCCTCCCCCTTTAATCCCATTTTTCTTCCTTAAAATGCATCTTAAAATGGCTTCTTTTTCTGTCTTTGGCTTCTGCAGTTTAAAATCTTGGCTCAATTTTCTTCTTTCAATTATTTCTCAATATTTCCTTTAGCATCTCCTCAATATGCTGTCACTCAAAGCACCATCTTAGGGCCATGGCTTTTCCTCCTTAGACTCATGCATTTGAAGGATTCATTTCACTCCATCCTTTCTTATAGTTTACCATTCTTAGGTAGGGTTAACTAAGCTATTACCTTGGTTAATACTTCCTTTTCAGAATATCTCTGATTCTGTGTTCTGGTAGTACTGCAAATTCTATGTAATAAGGATTATTCTGTCTTTTCTTTTAAAATCATTCTGCTAGTTAAATTATGTATAACCACAGTCCATGTCACATCCAGTGACCCAATCTTTGGATAAAGGTTCACATTTTAAAATATATTACTTCTCCTATATAGCCAGCTATCAAATCTAAAATTTTCTTAAAATGATTGTAACTAAAGATACCCTTTCACTATTATCCTTGGCTGGCTCCTGATCACAGTATAGCCAGGATATGAAAATTGCCTCCTTTCTCCAAGCAGATTCTCAACAGTCTGACTGTCAGCATTCTGTCCTCAGTCCTCCAGTGGATTTCTAGCTACTTCACCTCAATTGTGAATTCTAGACTCCCTGTACTGAAAGCCCCCTGCAGGCTTGTTTGTTCTTCTAACCTGTCATCAACTGGTGCCACCTGGGCCCACCTTAATCCAATAAGCAAGTCACTGCTGCCTTCTGGCTTCTCCCCTCTGAGAATCTTCCTTCTCCATCTCTGAACTTTCCCCATATAAGCCCACATCTATGGAATAATCCCTCATGCACTGAAGAACATCTTCCCTTCATTCAAATTACAACTCAAACTGCACTTGTGTAGAGAGATTGCCATGATTACTGCTGGGTACTGCTCACTCTCTAAATAAAGGTAAGGACTACTCCATCTGCCTTTCCACACAGTATTTTCAAAAAATATACAGTGCATCTTAAATGTATATTGGAGTTGATTATAAATTACTTCTTGTAGGAAAAAATATAGTGGGCCAGCAATACAGTTTAATTTATGACTTGCAATTTTAGGTCTTGATTTCAATTTATTATTTAAAACAAAAACACTGACCTATGTTAATACTTAGTTGTATATAGCCATTTAAGCCTTCTAATTTTTGAGAATTGTTAGCTGTTATGCACACTTCAGGTATCAGTAAACACTTGTTGAATTGGATGGAGGAAGAATCCTCTTAGAGAGTTTGCTTACTCACGGAGGAGGGAGGAATCAGAACAAGGCTATTTGCATGAATATTCCTTAATAGTATCTGAACACAATGGAAACAATACTGAAATGAAAATTTCTCAAACTTTGCTTATCACCTTGCTGAACACTGTATTGATAAAATATTTTTTAAAGTAGCTTTGATTTTAAAACACTAAATCTATACACAAAGACTTAGACACTAGCAAAGTCTCATAGCCTGATTTATTTCTCTGTAATATATCTGTCTTGAGAACATCAGCAGGAATACACCAAAGAAATATGCCCCTCATGGGATCAACTATATAAAAAGACAGAACACATCATCAGCACAAAAATCATTATCCATCTAATTTCCCCCATTCTAGATGGCTCCGGTGAGCCCCTCGATCATTACTGACTAGGGTTAAGATAGACCTTAATGGATTAATTAAGCCAAAGCAGGACTGAACTGCAGCCCTAGGAGGAGGAGGTCCTGATGCAGGGGAGGCAACACCTCTGTTCCTCTTTCATTCACATGTGGGAGACTTGTTTCCCCCAATGGCTGTCCATTTATACTGTAGTCTCCAAAATGAGACTGGGTGCCTGTTTTCTGGGTCTTCCCTTTAGCACTCATCAGAATCTAGTGCTTCCAAGTTTTATCAAATTATATCAGAAAGAAATTAAATGTTAAGACTTTCCTTTTCTTCAAGAATGTGGGAAGCTGTTGGAAGAGAGGTAAAGCAACAGAGGCAGAGTGCTCATTTGGTAATCAAGAAGCACCAGCCACGGAAGCTGCTATTGTTTGGATGCCAAAGTGACTCTGAGAGAGGGCCAGTACACAGTATACTCACAAAGGCTAAAAGGAAGAGGTGCCCACAGCTGTAAAGTCATTCGGTATGGGGGGCACACATGCCCAAAGGCAGCTGTTGAAATGGAAACTTTGAGAATTGGACCTT
Source organism: Nannospalax galili (assembly GCF_000622305.1). Taxonomy (NCBI): domain Eukaryota; kingdom Metazoa; phylum Chordata; class Mammalia; order Rodentia; family Spalacidae; genus Nannospalax; species Nannospalax galili. The sequence continues at coordinate 895,498 of NW_008346548.1, forward strand.
TAAGGAGATTTTGAAATTCAAATGTAAAAAGAGAACAAGATAATCCAAAATGCACAATTTAGAGTCCTTTTCTCCTTGTGAAAAGAAGAGAAAAAGGAACAACCCCCAGCACTGTACCACACTGGCAGTTTACTCTTTCTTTCATGAACCAAATCAGCATATTAATGACATGAAAACCTTTTCATGATGGGGACAATCAGGCTCTATCAGACACAGCATTAGATATGCAGGTAGGTATTAAAAGGGAAAAGGCAAACCACCAGAAAGGAATGACCAGATAGGTGAGGTGATGGAAACCCACAGTCACTGGTATCTAGCACACCCTTTGAGTCTAGGAGCTGGACTGGGACTGGCAACCTCGTTTCCACCACAAAAGGAGTGCGCTGACAGAGCCCAGAGTAGAGAACTGGGAAGATTTCAGGCTTTTCATGGCCTTGTCTATAACCTCAGCCCTGGGTGGGGTGGGGTGGTGGGAAGTTGACTCAGGTGGATTCCAGGGTATGGCTAGCTAGTGTAGCCCAAATGGTGAGAGGCCCTGGCTCAAAAAAATTAGGTGGAGAGGGCCAGAAAGATAGATGGCTTAGCAGGCAAAGGTACTGCTTCCAAACTTGAAGACCTGAGTTTGATCCCTGGACCCCAAATGGAAGGAGAAAACCACCTCTCACAAGATGTCCTCTGACCTCTACTTGAACACCTTGCACAAGCACCATCCCCCCCCCAAACAAACAACAAATGAACAAACAAAGTAGTGAGCAATGGAAGAGGACATCTGATGGCAACCACTGGTCTTATATAAACAAGCATGGGAAAGTGCAACCTGCACACACATGTGCATACATATGCATATCCCCACAAATAAGCAAGTACCTGGGGCTGGAGATATAGCTCAGACAGTAGAAGCACTGGACCTGAGTTTAGATCTCTAGCACTCACATAAAAAAGCTGTGTACATCAGTACATGTCTGTAATCCTGGTGCTAAGAAGGCAAAGACAGCTCACCCAGCCAGCCTAGCCTAATTGATAAGCTCTAGGTGCAGTGAGAGACTATGTCTGAAAAGTAAGGTGGAGAGCAATCAACAAAGGTACTTCTGGCCTCCACATGTATGCTTGTAAAGCATGCAAATGAACACATGGGGGGGGAGAGAGAGAGAGAGAGAGAGAGAGAGAGAGCAGTTCCCACCCCCTTAGCAGTATGGGCAAAACTTACACTAAGGTCAATAAAACACACTTCTCAAAAACATGCCATTCTCACTAGGGAGAATAAATGGAATTGTGGAGTGGAAAGGGTTTCCAAACTTAGTGACTATTTAGTCATTTTGTAAATGAGGGAACTGAGGACTTGCCAATGGTCAGAAAAGTAATTATGTAGTTGGTAGTTTTAGCAATAATGAATTCAAAGACAGATCTGGAGTTATTAGGGATCCAATAGAACTAAGACCATTATGACCTCTTATTTAAACAATATCTTGAGTTCCTAAAAATCTCTTATTTGACCAGTATGCATACATATATGCACACACAAATATATACAGAGATATATATTTATTTGAACAGTATGCACACACAAATATATAGAGGTATATCCAGGGAGAGATGTGTAGCTACATGTATATGTATAAAATATATTTCTGGGCAGTAAAAATTGGAATCAGTGTTATAGTACTGTCATTATCATGGTCAAGAGCTGCTGACTAAATAAATGTCTTCATTCAACAAACATTTATTGAGCCCCAGCTTGTGCAAGTATTATGAAAGCAAAAAGTGAATGATTAGACATAGTTTGTTCTGTTTCAGAGTTTACATATACTTCTGCAGTATAACTACCTCAAATAGCAGTGGACAAGTCATTCCCTTTGGATTACCAGGAAATAATCATTATTTTTGACTCATGATAGAAGGCATAAACATGCTTACATTTTAGTGAGACAGTGGGAAAAGTGTAGGATGTCTCTGGCGCTTCAAATCTAAAGGCTGAACTGCTCACTTGTCCTGTGCATCTGGATATGTCTCAGAACCTGCCCCAGATCTGCTGCCTCCCCCTCCCCAGGAGCTCTGGAACAGAGCTCTCGGGGACTTGCTGCTCTTCTGCCCAGGGAATTTAGGTCACAGTGGGAATGGCACTGGGGATAAAGCAGAGACTAGCTGAGCTATGTCTTCAAGTCATTCTTCTTTCCATTTTTATATATGGCAGGGAACATGGCTTCGTTGTGACAAGATAAACAAATTCAGTAGCTAAACTTAATGCATATCATTAGTTCAAGTAATTTAATTAATGAAAAAAATTAGTAGTAGTAAACTTAAGAGCAAATAAATGTTCATATGACTTAAGCATTCCTCTTCAAGGGAAGAAAAGACAGAAACAGCCAGTTGTACCCCAGGTTTTGGGCGCTATAGGTTTCTGTGCATATCATCTCATTTAATCTTCATAAGACTTTTGGAACAGCAAAGTCACTTCATTTCAATCCGGCAAGAAAAAGAGGCATAGTGAAATTGTGCTTTGATTAGACCACAAAGCCAGAAACTAACTGTTTGTCCATCTACACAGCTTACAGTCTTTGCTAAAATTTATTACAGAGGAAACCAAAAGATGAAAAATTATGGATGCCACTGGTGGTCTTTTCAGTGAACACATACTATACTGTGCTAAATTATGTACAGCAGTTAAGTGTAAATAGAAACACATAATCTCAACCATTTTTATTTAAATTTGAACACATTAACATTGGACCCACCTAACTGAGTATTAGTCCAGAAAATTCAAATGGCTCATGTTGAAAACAATATTTTTAAAATTGCACAAACACTTTACCTAACACTGCAAAATTATTAACACACAGTCCCCTACACCCTGACACACAGTCCCCTACACCCGGACATACAGTCCCCTACATCTGGGACACAGAGTCTGCTATGCGTGGGGCACAGAGTCCCCTATGCCTGGGACACACAGTCCCTTGCATGGGGGGAACAGAGTCCCCTACACCCAGGGCACACAGTCCACTACACTAGGGGCACACAATTCCCTACACCTGGGGCACACAGTCCCCTACACCTGGACACACAGTCCTCTATACCTGGGGCACACAGTTGCCTACATCTGGAACATAGTCCCCTACACCTGGGGCACACAGTCCCCTACGCCTGGGGCACACAGTCTGCTACACTGGGGGCACACAGTCCCCTACACCTGGGACACAGTCCCCTTCACCTAGGGGCACACGATCCCCTCCACCTGGGGGCACACAGTCCGCTATATGGGGGGCACACAGTCCCCTACACCCAGACACATAATCCCCTACACCCAGAACACAGTCTGCTACACCAGGGGCACACAGTCCCCTACACCCGGGACACAGTCCTCTTCATCCGGGGGCACAGTCCCCTTCACCCGGGGGCACATAGTCCCCTATACCTGGGGGTACACAGTCCCCTATACCCGGGACACACAGTCTGCTACACCTGGGATACACAGTCCCCTACACTCAGGACACACAGTGCCCTACGCCCAGGGTACATAGTACCCTACACTTGGGACACAGTCCCCTACACCCCGGGACACACAGTTTGTTACATCTGGGACAGACATTCTCAACTTTCTCTATTTACCTCGTCTTTTGCAAAGTTTGGAAAAGAAAAATGTCCAAGTTTTCTTCTACATGTGAAGGCCTAGATTCAGACAAAGGTCCTCTAAAAGAATATTGGATTCCCTTCCTATGCTGGGTTGGGGCTTTCAGAAGTCCCCTCTTTCATGTGTTCCTCCATACACACAAACACCCTCAGTTCAAATGTCCTTGCCTAGTTCCATGCAGGGTAGGAAAAGGAAAGTGAGGAAAAGAAAAAACTTGAAAGGATATAGAAGATGATGAAAGAATAGAAAGAGGATCTGAAGGAAGGGCTCTAGTTCGGCCGAGTGCTCCAGATGAAAGAGCAGAACACCTCCCAGAAATCAGAGGGTAGTCTCCCTCAGCTCTAGAGCAGAGTCCTCTGGGGGCAGTAAGACGAAAACTGGACACAGGCCGGAGGCTGCTATCACAGAGCTTTCCAGACCCTTCTCCACCACGCAGTAAAACAATTACCCAAGGAGTATTGTAGCTTGGTGTGGTGGTACTGTACCTATAGTTCCAACACTTGGAAGGCTAAGGTAGGAGAACTGCTGTGAGCTCAAGGCTACTGTAGGTTACATAGTGAGTTCAAGGCCAGCCTGGGATACATAGTAAAACCCTCAAAAAACAAAGACAAGCCAGGTGCGGTGTTGCACGTCTTCAATCTCAGCACTCCAGAGGCAGAAGCAGGCAGATCTCAGTGAGTTCCAGGCCAGTCTGGTTTGCATAATGAGTTTCAGAGCGGCCAGGACAGCATAGTGAAACCCTGTCTCAACAACAACAGCAACAACAATACAACAAAACCACCAAACCAAATCAGAAACAAAAAAACAACAAAGAAATACTATAATTTTCCATATTCAAATACAAGAAAAAGGTCCATTCTAAGATTAACTGTGATGAGCTATTATTAGTATGTTACAGTTTATTATTTATAATTATTATCTACCTATAGTACCATGCTGTTGCACTGATACTTGATAATCAGGAGTTGACAAAATATCATTGCAATTGCTTTGCTGAAGAGACAAAAAGAAGGGATGGGTGGACAGTGAGTGCATCCTCTAGCAATCAAAAGAACACACAGCTGATTCCATAATATCAGCCATGTCCTATGACCCTGGATATTTGTCCAATTTTTCCACAATCAGAACAAAGATAAAAATAAGGCTGGTGGTATGAGGTTTACCCTTTTTGATAAAATACATGGCCACAGATTCACCCATGTTGGAAACAGCACTCAAAGTAGCTTTTTGGGCAAACTTCACAAGGGACAGAAAGGCTGAAAAGGAACCAACAGCACCAAACTCTCCAGTCATCTGCCACCTTGCATGGGTTAGCTGAAGACCATGTAGAGTACTGGACATGTAGACTGTCTCTTTTTAATAGAGACAGCACAGCACAGAGGGGGAAACCACACACTTGTATTTTGCTAATGTAAAAGTCCCAGTGGAAACATTAGCACTCAAAGACATTAATGTGGATTTGGGACACTCCCTGAAGGATTTTGATTCCATTAGAAAAAAAAAAAAAAAGTGGCAGATATAATCCTACTTTGATATGTTTAATGCCATTTAAAGAGAAACTGCACCCATTTACCTCAGGCTAGGACACCAAGAGTTTAAAAAGTGAAATATCATTTCTCAGTGCAAAGAAAAAGCTTAAAAAATATTATGTGAAAATTAATTTGGCATGCATCTTTGAAATTTTAGATTTCTGGGATGAGCAAATGGGTACAGTTTTCTTTTAACTGTTTTTGAACACCATGTGTTGAGAAGAAAACAACAGAATGGCAATTGCTCATCCAAAATGCTAACTTGTGGCATGGCACAGTCAAGATGGCCTGCCACAGCCAAAAAGCAGGTGTATGCCATGCCTCTCACTTCAGGAGCATGTGCGCCACATGTCCCTGCATTCGGCAACCTCTTGCATTTGCTTTTGGAACCTTTCTGAGGGGGGCAGTAAACATGACTCAACAGAATGAGAGACTGGCTCCCCCAGCTTGCTGTGAGACAGACTTGTGGAGGAAGAGCCTAAGGAAAACTGGAATAATGTATCTGTTTTGGAATTCTTTGCTGTCTCATTTCCTGTGACCTAACACAGGAGTACTATCTACAGATGATTTTATGTGGATGGAATTAAGTCAGGTTGGAGAGTTGACGTGAAGCTTTTGTGTTTAAGTCAGCTGCTTTATTCAGATTGAGGTCACAGTTAATGGCTGGCACTACTGATCATATGCACCTATCCTAAAAGTCCAGAGGGATAAAACCTTCTCTTGTAAATCTGAACCACAGCATATACAAAATTATTTGGTTTGTGGGAATGCCAAATCTTCCTCAATCCACACCTATGAATCGGATGCTGTGTTTATTCTAGGAATTGAAAGATTTTCATACAGTCATTCATTCCATTCAATTATTCAACAATCTTATGAAGAAGACAAAAAGTCATTTTCTTTCTGCTCTATCAGAAGCCTGATGCAGAGGCCAAATTAAAACTCAAGACCACATCTAAGCTCAAGTGAGGGGGCCACTTGGAATACTTGGAATAAAATCTCAGGCTATCTATGTTATAAGTGCAGGCAAAAGTTTCAGGTAAAGAGATAGAGATAGATGAGAACCAAAATTACTGTATTAACATAAAGAAATGGGGACTCTCTGCCTTATTATGTGATTTTAATTAACAAATTAATAACCACTTATTTAAAAATATACCATGTACAAATACCAAGAGTAAGAAAGGATTCTGGGGACAGTGGCTGCTAGCTACTTGAGAAGCTGAGGCAGGAAGACTGTGTGTGTCTAGGTATTAAAGAGCAGTTAGTAAAACCAAGCCAAAACAAAATCAAAACAAAAATAAAGTGTGGGAAAGAATGTAACCTATTAGCTATGGATTAGAAATGAAACAGAAATAAAAAAAAAAACCCTTGTAATTGACAGATACAACTGAGTGAATATTCCTGTAGGCCAGCTTCAGGGTAGGCAGTTAGAGCATTCAGAAAAGATGGCCTGTTGCCAAAAATTCACATGCCATTGCTAATTTCATTCATTCAAATCTCATTTACTATGCATCTTTCGCTTCCTTTTTTAAAAAGGGCTTATTTATTATTATTATTATTATTTTGTGTGTGTGTGTGTGTGTGTGTGTGTGTGTATCTGTGTGGGGGTAAATGCACACAGGCATCTGTGGAACCCAGACGAGTTGGATCCCTCTGGAGTTGGAGTTACACGTAGATTGAGCTGCCCCATGTGGATTCTGGGAACTAAACTCAGGTCTTCTGAAAGAGTGGCAAATGCTCTTAACCACTGAGATATCTCTCCTTCTCCTGCACCTTTTACTTATGATGCCTTCTGGGGTTGAAGGGCTACAACTGTGTTTATAGCACATGACAGAGACACAACCATTCACAAGAATAGGACAGGGTACAGTCAGTGTCTTGTGATACATATGAATAAGCACTTGAATAGTTTAGAAGTAAGTCTTCCTGATTATAGAACAGTTCTTCAACAGACATACAGAACGGGTCATTATACAAAAAGGATGGCATCTGTACCAAGCTTTACACCAGTAAGCAGCAGTGTGTGTGGTGGGCTGTACAGGAAGGATGCATACTCTGCCTCCATAGCACCACACACACTGTGCTGTCTCATAGTTAATGTTTACCAAAGGCAGGCATAGATAAAAGCAAAAGTCACATGAAGGATAGGCTAGGCCAGTGTGTCTGCATCGAGTATAGGTATTTAGATGATTCTTAATACCCCGTTAGAGGTTGGCATTATAATGACATCCTTTTCTTCCCATGCTAGTGTGAAAAGTTCATTCTTTCACCCATTGCAGAGTGATGGGAGGAATAATTCAGATCTTCATCTTTTCAAATGAGGCAAATACTTTGCCCACGTAAAGTGCCCTTGGTACAAGTATCAAAATGTCTTTCCAAACAGTAACAAATGAATTCTTTCCCCATATGCTCTAAGAGGATGAGTGAGAATCCATGACCCCTGGAGGTCATGTCAGTGGAGATGAGAGGGGCAGAGGCTGAGATCCAAGAAAGGCAGTAAGAAACAGAATTAGGAGGTCCTGCTTTTAGTTCTGGGTTTGTCAGTAGAATTACCTTATTTTTCAATTTTTATTCCTCTTGGACATTCTAGCTCTTTACATCTGGAGCAGTAGCATTTGTCAGTGTGTGTTGTGTGTGTGCATGCATGTGTAAGAAGGAAGATGGCATTACTGATGTGCTTTTGTAAAGAATTCAAGGTTGTCTGGATTCTCAAAGAATGCAATTGAAAAAAAATATTGTTTCTTTGATTCCATGGTGCTTACATTTGGGCAAGGTTTCTTTTTCCATGCTCAAATACAGTATTTGAGACAACCTGCCCACAATGGAAAGCTTTTAAAGCATCAGAAGTGTAGGCGAACCAAATCAGAATTAATTTCTGTGAAAATGGAGGCACATGTACATGGAAAAAGTTTAGAAAAACATCCAGGCAGTAGGCAATCTCCCAGAAAGATGTGTGACATGTCTCCTAATTCCATGGAGAGGGCAGACTCCATAGAGAGAAGGGTTCCAGGGGCTTGAATGTTTGCATGTGACACGGGACTGTGCTGTCAGGTGGTCTGATTGCCTTAATTATAATTTACTCTATGTTCTGACTGCACAAACTCAGCAGAGCCCAACAAGGGCAAGTCTAGGCTTCACTGGCATTAAGATGAAGAGACCAACAGCTCTTTGCTCACAGGACTGACTGGGCTGGTCCACAGGGTAGGCAGCAGTGTTTCTTTAGCAAAAGATGGTTATATATTTTTAATTTCTTTTTCTGATTCAAAAATTTCATACAATGTATTTGGTTATATTCAGATCCTCCCCCCAACCAAAAATGCCTATTTTACTGGAAGAACTAACTTAAAATAGTAATTTAAAAAGCCATGTAAACCACAGAAGCAAAATGGAAGACAATAACGATGATCGCACTTGAACACTTTAGTATATGCCTGGCACTGTTTTTCTTTATGTGTGGATCTCTCTATGTTACCACATTTGGTCCTCCTAAAGTATGAATGATTTACACAGTGCCCATTTTCCATGTGAGGGGCTTAAGGTTTACAGAGGTTAGGTGGCCCTCCTCTGGCCATGAAGCTAGTAGGGGCTAAGCTAGGACTCAAACTGGAGCCACAGTATACAAAGCCTGTGCTGCTGGCCAAGCACTCAGTGTGCTTTTCATGGCATGAAATCAGTGTTGGGGGAATTCTGCCCAGCATCTCTGGTTAGCAGAGTGAATCACTTTTATCATTTGCCAACATGTCATGGAAAAAAAAAAATAACCCAAAAAAATTCCTGGCTCTAGGCTCTAAACTCCTGGCTCTAGGTTTCCTATCAGCCACCTGAAGTTTGGCTTGGTTACATATTTGAATATTTGCAATCTTATAAAAAGTCTAATGAGAATAAAGGAAATTTCATTTATACTAGCTCTTATGTTAGTTAAAAATCTCCTATTCCTCCATAACAATGTGCCTAGGGAACTCTCTGGCTGCCAGAAATGCATCTGAAAATTCTGAAAAGTCAGAATTTGGGGCTTATATACTGACTAATGTTACCAGCTGTGAGTCGGCTTGAACATTAGTAAAATGATATTTCCTGCTACAATGTGATTTGGTTAAAATGTGTTTGAAGTTCCCCCTTTTATTAACTAGAATTACCACCTCCTGTAACTGGAGGGCCCCTGAGAACAGACTGCTAGTGCAATCTAACCTCCTACCCGTCAACGGTGCATTTCCTGGCAACAAATACTATTAAATTGATAACTACAGAAATAGGTCAAAATGTCTTTTCAATACTTGCTAATGTGCCCCTAATGCTCCATAGCTTCCCTTTTGAGTCTCATGCTAACATTTTCTCTGGAACTGCAGGAGCAACAACTAGTAAAGAGAAATGACTTGAAGAAGGGAAGGCTGGCTGCAGCAGATGGAGGCCCTCTTAGGAGTGCTTGTAACTAGGGAGAAAATCTAGATGGTTTAGGAGCCCAAGGGCCCCAAACTCAGCTCCACTTTTAAGTTGGATGACTTAAAAGAAAACCTTTACTCCCTCTGAGCTGTAAGACTCTCATATGTAAACAGGACACCCCAGATGACTGACTTTTCAGATCTGAAAAAGGCCCACAGTTCACTGGAGGCCAGAGTATTTATTTATCACAAAGCATTTAGATTTTAACACACTTGCACTATCCTCATAACCTTACCTACTAGGGCCTTGACTATACAAACCAGAAACCTATTTTCTTGTACAAAAAAACCCCAATATTGTGGCTTTTTGTTTTGTTTGGGACAGAGTCTCCCTGTAGCCCCAGCTGGCCTGGAACTTGACAAGGTTGGCCTCTATCTCACAGAGATCTGCCTGCCTCTACCTCCCAAGTGTTGGGATTAAAGGCATGTGACACCACATACTTGCATCATGGCTTATTTTTATGAGACCCTCTACAGTCATCCTGGGTTTGATTATTCACTGTGTAAATCTACATTCCCTCTTTTTTTCTCCATGGGGAAAAGTTTGCTTTTCTGAGTTCAGACTACATGTGTGCCTAAAGTGAAATGGGGAGAGCACATCTGCTTCCACTGGGAGGAATGTGGCTAATTTTAGGCAGCCAACTTTGACTAGAAGGAATAGCCATGTAGGAAAGGAGCCTAACATGCCCCTTGTTAGCGAGGTACATTTCAATTTGCAACACTTCTGAAATGTAAACATCCCAGTGTGGTAAGCCATTCGTGTCTTGATGTTCTATGTCATGATAGTCTAATGACTTCAACTCTAACAATTACTGCAGTGGAAGGTAGATTTGAATTGAAGCTGGGGGAAGTAATGGAGATAGTTTGGGGATAAGAGAAGCTGAAGGAGGGAATCAGATTAACACAGAACCCTGGGCTGGCAGAGAGGGTTACAGAGATGACCAGGACTGAAAAGGACTTAGGTTTCCTTTTCAGGTTTTGCCTGGGGTCTTATCTGGAGCTGGTGAACCACTGCATATCTCCTGGGAGATGCTATGGTTTATCAGTCACGTATTGCACCTTTTGTTGCTCTGTGGTCGTGTTGTTCCCAGACAAGAAGTCAGCGTTCATTTAAAAGCTTGCAAACTTTAGTCTACCTGGTTCAGAGAAGGGTGGGCAAATCTAATCTTGTTTAAACTCACAAAACTACCTAGTCTAGTATCCCTCTGTTGGATTCCTCCTGCTTTCCTTCCTTTCTTAGAGAAGGGAGAGCAGTATATAAAGAATTGCTGAAGGGAGAGGGCAGCAGCATGGGGGTCTGAGAGGGCAGAGGCCCAAGCCAGGACTAGGGTACCAACTTAAAAAAATCAGACTGATATATTTGACTAAATGATGGCTAGGAAATACCACAGTTAACATAACCTGAATGCTAGATGCTATTTTAAAATTTTCAATCTAATGGCCAATGCTTATTTTAATGAGGCAGTGAGATAAAGATCTGAATCTTACCAAGCTACAACTACTTTTCCCCAGTATCAGCTTTTAGCAAAACTAAAAAACAACTGGCTAACAACTGTAGAGTTTTTGATTATAAAACAAGAACACCTTGATCATAATCATCTTGAGGTGTTTGGAGGAAGGAAGGAGATGGGTTCTTTGAACCACATAACTTGGAGAAAAAAACCTTCAAAGAGTTTAACTGGGGAATAAGCTTCTGAGGAATCAAAAGAGGGGATCATTTTCAGTAAGAGAAGACATGTGACTGATACCTTCAGTTGGCATGCCAGGGAAAGATAAATTCCAGGCAGGACTAGCTACATAATTTGTAGTGCTCAAGGCAAAATGCAAAATGTAGGGCCTTTTATTAGAAATTATTAAGACTTTCAAGACTGCCACAGTGAAACATTAAGTTAAACACGGAGCCCTTCCAAGCTGCAGCCCTGAGCAATGGAATAGGCTGGGCACTCATGATGCTGGCCCTGGTTCCAGTTACGGTTTTTACCAAGGCATTCTAGTCCTGTTGTCATCAAGACCCAACTTTAAAAACATACACCACCTCTCTCAAACCTCTCAGATAACTGCCCTTTTAGAACACTTTCACAAATTGTATAAAACTGACCAGACAAATCTGGATTGGCCAACATATTTGGTAAGACTGGAAGGTCAGAGCTTCTGCTGCACTTGTCACTCCTTAACCCCTGCTGTCGTCACAAGCTAAGGAAGCCCAGGACGTCAATGTCTGGAAATTGAAACATACTTCATAAAAACACAAACGGAAACAAGCAGAAGTTACTAAAGAGAAGTGGGTTTCCTGGATGCAAGTGCTGCCCCTGCTTTCTTTCTGGCCTTACCTTGCGCAGGTCCTGAGCATGTGCACACAGGCTCAGAAGCACAGGTGAGCAACCATAGTAACTCTTTTCAGGTTGGGGAAAAATCAAGGAAACAGGAGAAGCTGGTCCCAGCCCAGTAGAAACTCACTGCTCTCACTAACAGCATGTTCTGTCACTTTCCTCTGCTGTGCTAAGTTAGAGCTATGACTTCACTCTCCATGGAAGCTAAATTTCTCTTTCCTGGATGCTGGGAAGGGGCCAGAGGAAAAGCTATTAGAAGGTAACTGTCATGACTAAAAAAAAATCACATTTATTTCTCTTCACCTGCCCTCCTCATGTCATCATCATTTCACTGAGGTCTGAAGGGGGAAAAGCAGAGATTAAAGAGCTAGGACCAACATCAAAAGAATAAGTGCATGTGAATGTGTCCTCTTTCCCAACCATCTCAGGGGCCTTCCATACACTGAGCCTGCTTGTTTGGGGGCAGGCCAGTAGCTTGGGCAGATGCCTAGGATGTTGGTACAGGCTGACGACTATCCTGTTCTTTCTATATGCCATTGTCTCATTGTCTAAAAATTAAGTGTTGTGTGACCTTTTCCCAGGGAGATGAACAAATGTCTGTTCACTCTAGATAGGGTACCAATGACAGCAAAGAACAGATGCCACTCAAGCGTAGCTGGGCGAACCAGTAAGTTTAATTAGGGTTACTTAAAAGACCATGGACAACTTATAAGGGGGTACTTCATTCAAAAAGAAAAATCTTTCCCAGCAAGTATTAGCTGCTATATAGTCTGCGGTGGTGTGAGGCTTTGTGAGACCCTCCTTTCAACAACTGTTGACAGCATATGAATCCCGGGAGAGCAGTGGAGCCTTGGGAGCCTCTCCTCTGCTTGCCTCTCCTCCATGTTGGAAAGTTAATGGGCCCAGTCTTGTGTAGGTAATCATAGCTGCTGAGAGTTCAAGAAGGCAAGAACCATGTCACACAGGGAGGACAGCATTCCACAACAATTGGTTCACTCCAAACTCACAATTATACTTTGGTACTAGACCAACTGTTCTATCCTATATTTAAGATTTTCAAAAAGATATCTATTGGCAAAGCTTGACTTTTATTTTGGCTAATAGGTTTTTACTGCATGAGTAAGATCTTTCAGTATATGAAAATGTGTTTGAATCTCTAGACTTATGCTTGGTTTCAAAAGTCTTCTGTTTTGCAGAGGTGAAAGAGGCCTGGTCATTATTTTCAAGTGTTTTAACAATTGTTAATTAGCAGAGGAGGTCTTGAAATTAAAAGAAAGTGACTGACCTTCACAACAGATACATACATAAAACCCTGATTAATTTGTTTTAAATTCATTCTCCCCTGCTGTAAATAGATGGCTATAATATATACGTTTGTATATGTGTGCACAATCAGCCTTAGCAATACCGCTGTGAAGTAGATGAGGATAGACGGTTTTCTATTTATTTGACAAATGCACTATTACGTAGACAGGTTAAGCAATTTGTACTGTAAGGAAGGGTGGAGCTGGGAAAATTCCACCACATCTGCTCCTCTGTCACACCCCTCTGGAATTGGAGAGTCATTATTGTTTCTAGTGACCTGATTTAAACATCGGACAATGTAATTTTCCTGAAAAATGTTTTACTATTTTTCTCATTCCTTCTGTCCTTCTCCCAATCCAGGATTTTGTGAACTATTGGTAATTCTGTCTGCTCTAAGTTTATACTTATTTTTCATATGGTCTGATGGGTTTTAGCTTTTGAAGAGTGTAGAGAGAAAAAAAAGAACATCTCTGAAAATGTGTAATTATGAAAAATGCTGGGGCAGTTTATTTGAGGTAATGCCACTATAAAGTTGATATGAGGTGCAATGGTGGCTTAGACACTACTCTCCTAAGAGCCAGTCTATGGCTCTGAGGTGATGATGTAGGAAGCAGGGGCTCGCGGAGGCCAGCCATGCTCATCTATACACACTGCTCTCCTGAGACCCCAGGCAAAGGCCGGCGCTTCTTTTGTACCTTTTCACTGAACTATTTTAACTTGGGAATGTCCTGAACTGCACATTAGGGCTATGTCCTCTTAGTCCCTGACCTAATATGGCCTTTCTCTATCCTGGCTCATATTTGCATGCCACTTACAGTGAGTTATTTGATGAATAATGAGCCCTACTATCATGAGGTCAGGCATAGACTATTTTGGTATTATGCTAACTCCCTGTTATCTCTTTTGTTGATTATTTGCCTGACTAAGAAAAATCCTAAATCTGTTGCCTGTTGTCATTTTTCTGGTTAGTATCTTTTAATGACATCTAGTGAGTAGTTAGGAAAAACAATGTTATTTTAGTAAATCCTAAACATAATGTAATAATGAAGGAAAACCAATAGAGAAAAGCATATAATGAATTTTTAAGCTATACCTAATAAATATTTAACCTATATTTTCTTCCATTCTTCCTTACTTCCAAATGCCAACAATTCAGTTATCCATGCAAATTTTTTTAACATTAGGATCAAAATTATGAATTTCTTTTCTGATGATGTTCCAACCTATAATCATTGCATCATGACAGCATTTGCGCCACGTCTACTGTGTGAGACTGGCTTTGAGATTCCTCATAAAGGACTCTGCACTGTCACCCCCTCCTCAAAACTGCTTCTGTTAGGAGTTCAGACTCCACTGTGAGTGCAGCCACCAGAACCTTGAGTGCCTGTCATCCCACCACATAGCCCCTCTGCAGCTTCTACTCAGACGTGCAGAGCGTACATTTGGGATGGCACACAGCGGGACAGGAAAGGATACAGAGCTGTCATACCAGCACATGCATTGTAAGGAAGTAGTTACGCAGCAACCGCTTTGCTCTTTTATATTCTAGGCAACACACCGATGAATATAATTCATAATGAACATATTCAACATTTTTTCCATCAGTTCAATACATTATTCATAAATATTAGAGATGGGAAAGACTTAGTAGGTTACCGAGTACAGAACCACTCTGCACCTCCTTTCCTCAACTGTTGACACTAACTCAAAACCTAAACCCAAACCCCTAAACCAAACCCAAACCACCAACAATAACAAAGAAATAAAACAACATACAAGGAAAACAACAGATTCACAGGCTTTGTAAGTATGAAGGAAAATTCAGAAGACTACATTCTGGCCAGGGAGTGGGAGTGGCGGGCGGGGGTTGTTTTATCTGTCTTGGTAGGGCTGAGGATGGCTGGCTCCTCATAAAAAAGGCAGGCCAAGAGAGGGAAATGCCACTTTCTCCCCCTTGAGATTGCAATTCAAGGAAAAGACATGAGGCAACACTAGGTTCTTGGCCAAATGTCTGACTCTACCACCTGGTGTGGACTCAGGACTCAAGACACTCTAGATAACTCTAGGTAGGACACATGATATCAATGAGAATGATGAAGAGAAAAAGTAGAAATGAATAGAGAGTTAAAACTAGTAGAGAATACTCCCTGGGATTATCTGTACTATCAAGATAGGAAAACTTTGCAGATGCTACTGTCTCTCTAGAGGAATAAATGCATGCATTTTAATATTCTCAGCAGCTGGTTCCTGTTGAATGCCATCAGGATGATTCAGCCACCCACTAGGAACACCAGTAACAGCAAGTGCACACAGAAATCTGCAAAACTTTTGCCTCTTGATGCCAATACCATTACTCTGGCAAAAGTCAAACCCTTCATTGAATTAGGAATTCTACTAAATATGACCTTGTTCCTCTCACAAATACCACTCACTCTCAAATAAATGGAATTTTTAGTGGATTAAAATGCAAAATTCTTCCTGACCTGAGCATACCCTGCTGTCAGCTCATCTTCTGCATGTCCGTGTTATCTGCCTATTTTTCATTTTCCCTGATACCTCAAAGGACCAATGTCCATATACACTAAATTTCCCTGTATACTGTCATGCCTACAGCTGAATCTTTGCACTTAATGCTATATCTGCTTTTATATGCCTCAAGTTTTTAAAGAATCATTTTCACATTTTTAGAGGATTTCAATTTACACAAGATGTGGTTACATGCCTGGAATAAAACAGCAAGGTGTAAATAAACTGCCCTGACAATAAACCTCATCAATACAGAATTATAATGTCATTCTTTAGCTAATTAAAAATTCTCTACCTGCCCCTTCTTCAAATTTAGCCCAAATTAGACCCCTAAGGGAAGACAATGCCAAAGATGACAGCGAGTGATCACGATGCCTCGCTGCTTTATTTTCAGGTCTCCAAAGTAAAATCTAAGGACATTCAGCTCAGATTCAGGTGCTCTCAATGGCCATGAAAATATATGGCTGAAGAGGGAATCTATAAATGTAATGAATACACAATTGGCTTATAACAGATGCAACCAAAATTAAATTCTAGATCTTGACCTGCTCTCCAAAGTGAAAGTTTCTAGTTCAGGCTACAGAGAGAGATATAACAAGCTCATTAATCACATAAACTAGGAATAGAAGCTGACACTTCTGGGGATGCTGCTAAGAGCCATCCTAAGTGGTTAGGGGTCTGTGGAGAACCTGAAAGATAATGTGGTCTTGAGAGTCAACAGTGAGCAACATTGATGTCTTTTATGGCATACCTGGGGCAGGCATCTGCCATGACTACTACTGTTCTGAACCTCCAGGACAGAATTCAAGGATGTTTGTGAGGAAGTAATGGATACAATATGGATGTGTATAAGGAGATTCTGTAAATTTTTATCCAGTTCCTGTTATGCAAAAGTCATACTGTATAGTGATGATAAAAATGTTAAATTCAATCCATTACTTTAAGGATTACATTAATAGGGAAAAACTACAAATAGGGGGATGTTAGTGATAGCAATAGTAATAATATTGGTGTTGAGTAAGAACATGAGCTACTCATTATGATAAACACTCTGTAGATGACATTTCCTAAAATCCTTCTAATACCCCAGCAAGCTGACCACCATTTTCCAGCTTACAGATGTGGAGAATGAAACCCAGTAAAATTAAGTACACTGCTAAAAATTATATAGAATTTTTCTTTATATTACAAATTATCAGAGAGATAATCTATAAAATAGAATACGATAAGAATCACTAAAAGAGAAGATACAAAATATCATATAAGTTAAGAAGGAAGAATTTGCTTCTATTTGGGAATTCAAGGAGAAAAGGAAGGGATAGAAAACTATTGTGTATGTTCAGGAAACAAGAAGTCCAGCTTGTGATGTATGCCAGCCTGGTGAATTACCACTTCCTGATAAAAACTCACATTTTGGTAACGAAATAACTCTAGCTGGACAGTAGATTTCTAGGGAGGAAGGAGGACTTCTTTCCAAAAGAAAATTTTGACTACAAAATTCTTTCCTCTTCTCTCCTCCGTTCCTCCTCTCTTTCCTTTTCTACTTCCCGTTTCTTTTGTTTTTATGGGGAAAAGAGTAAGAAGGAAAATGAGACAGAAGGTATGGAGGTCAGGGGAGCAATGGAAGCACCAGAGAGCCTGCAGGGAGGACATGGTGCCTTTTCTACCACTATTCAGCCTTGCTTCTGCCTGATTCATTGAAGGTGATATTATGGATACTAAAATAGGAGCCCATTTTTTTGATGCCTTTGTTCTCTTCTTCAGTCACTCCTGGAACATCATCTACTTCCTAGCTCTATAAATCTTTTTCAGGGAAAGAGTATATGCTAGTTAGAAAACTTCCCTTCTGGTGCCAGTTTTGCCTTTCCTATTTTAAGAATGAGTGGCTACATTGCCATGTTTAAGTTTTCTGAATCGAAACGTTAGTGGTTTAATACAGGATAGAATTAATCTGTTGGGCCTGTGGCTCTTCTGATAAAAATAAAATACTGATTTTTCTGTAAAACCTGCTGTTCATCCCTATTTAGAATCCATACTTCACATAAACCAATGTATAGCACCACTAATCGGGATAAATTTGTGCAGCTTCATTCTATGTTCTAAACTTTCCTTTTTAATTTCTTGTTTTCGAAATAGAAACCCTGCAGTACACACACACACACACACACACACACACACACACACACACACAAAATTAAATATACATGTTTTTGCATCAGATAGTCCAGTATAGTATTCTTCTCCAGAGAGCTGGTTAGCCTATGCACTTATATGGAGATACCTAAGGCTTCTTCAATTTTTGAAATACAATGATTATGATCCTATCATGCTGACATTTGCTTTACCAACATTTAAAACAGAACTTTTCAACTTCAGACAATAGCATAACATGTTGATCTAATACTTAAACTTGTAGGAATCTTTAAGCAGATGTGCATACCAGCTCTTTATAATGATTATCACACTGGACAGCCAAAAATTATGATGTTATTCTAATTGCCTGCAACATTCCATTTGTAGTTCATTATGCCCTATAGGAAAAGTCCTGCTTCTCTATCCACCTTTAAAATTGCTTGATTCCTCTTTTCTGTTAAATCTTTAAACATCTCTTAACACTAATCATCAGTCCCTACTCTGTCATAGCACTGTCTCACCCTCCTGGCCTTGCCCATTGATGTCACTCTTACTGATGTAATCACACATGCTTCATTGTAGTTTTATTTGTCACAGTGTTTGTTAGAATTATCTTCATTCCTATTGCACCTTAGTTCAACAGAATTGAATGTGCTTATGCAATTTGTTTTCATTTAATTTCTTCAGCTAGGGTTTCAAAAGATAGAACATTTAATTTTCTTTGATCAATAAATACCTATTTAGTCAAATGACTCTGAAATAGCTGTAGAAGTTTTGTTCATTGGGGCAAAAATCTTGAGACTAGACAGATTGTTGTAAATTCAGAGAGTGGCATTTCACTGACTTTGAATCCACATGTTCAAAATGTAGTAGTGTCAACTTAGTCTTTCAAAGTGATCTATTAAGCAATAGATATAAAATATGTATAATTTGTATCTATGTATGACTTTAATGTGAAGAGTCAAGGCAGTTTTAAAGAAATATTAAATCTGATCCCCACTGACCAATTCATTGACTTTCTGACACAGCCTAAAATGCTTTTTGCTATACTTAAAACCATTTTATAAAAACTTTTATAGTATATAGACTGTAAAGTGGCAGTGTATTTCATAGTGATAATCTATAATCTATACATATTTTAACTTTTGTTCATTTTATGGTCACGGCATGCACATATAAACAAGTGCACAATAGTTTAGCTCCAGAAATTTTCTTTGGGCTAAACTATGAAAACATAGTTTGAATAAAAGTTGGATACCTGGCATCTTATTTTTGCTGTTTATGTTTTAAGACTTACAATGTAACGTTATGAAATATACTCATTTATTTTCATGTTCAATCTAGAGTTTCAGGACAGGGAACGGATTACAGATTGTTCTCTCCTGGTTATTTCTGGATTCCAGTATATTGATCATTTTATCATGTTCTTGTTTTAAACTGCTTTAAACACAGCACAAATGTTATTCTCATCACGCCAGAAATGGGTTTGAATTGATTTTGAGTTTCCATCAATTTTACTCTTTGCTCTCTGTAAGAAGTTTTTCACTTGTTTAAATTCAAAAAGATAGTTTTGTCCAAAAGATGTGAGTACACATTTAGGAAGCCTTCATTGGCCAAGAAAACTCAGATGCTTTATTTTACAAAAGCAAAGCAAATCCAATAGTACTTATTACCATGCACTCTACTGAAATTAGCGAAGATCCATGCATCAGAATACAGTTTCAAGGGCTTCCTCCCTCTTCTCTTCACTTAAATGTTTGGTAAAGGATGTACCTTCTGAGAAGCAACTTGATTGGTCCAGGTTGGCACTGCTTCAGTGTTTGGCCTACGGCGGCTGCTCAGGACTAATTCCATCTCATCCTCTCTTTCCCTGGACCATATCAAACTCAGACACATGGTGTGCAGAGGAAATCCGAGTCCTTTAAAATTGCTATTTCTTTTGGTAATAAGGCCAAGCCTAATTCTTCTTTGGCCAAATGATCTTATCAAGATTTAACAAGAGATATTCAATAATATCTCCAATCTATAAAATGACATTAGTCTAAGGAAGGTAATTTATTGCATAGAGCATGTATATACTTTGCCTCCTGGAACAAGGGAAGGGCAATGATCAAACTTACTGAAAATAATACAGCTGAGAGGAATGTTGTGGCAATTATTCACTTTGATTAATTTGAAAAGAAATGAACAAGTATTTATTTCCCTATTAAAACAATACTAGGATCTATTTTCAGTTACTGATGAAAGCATTTCACTCCTAAAAAGGTACCTTGCAAACATGTGCTTTGCCCTCCACCATGCTGTCACAATTCAGAATTTGTAACGTTTCAGCCAGATTTTCTAGACTAACTAGATGAAACAATTGCATTACAGCATTAAGATTCCTTTGCAGAATCAAATGAAAGGAGATCTGTGCAGTTCAAACAGCTTGAAAGACTTGTCACAAAACCAGCTCAATCCCTGTGTATGCTATATATTTTTCTAGGTTTACAGTACCAGTCACTTCTATGATAACTATGATTTATCTTCACACTTAAGAATAGCAACAAACACAGGAAGAAATTTAGATAGGTAAACTTCATTTCCCACTCTATCCTCACTGCTCCCCTGCAGTTTTGTGTTTCAGAACAAATGCTTCATGTTTTTTAAAAGTGCCAGAAAAATCTCTTCATCTAGCTACGCAGGCCCAGATTTTATGTATGTAGTATGACATACCTTAAAACAGAGAGCCCCACAAAATGCAGCGGGACATTAATTTAAATACAGACTTAGGGGGAAGAGCTCCATCTACTGAATCAGTTAGATCATAGTTTGCACCCTATAGTTATCCCATTCATTACTTTTAACACTTAGAGGCCCTGGAGAGAAAAGAAAAGTTACAGGTATGACCATCCAAAAACATAGCTGGGACCCTGATGCATTTTTTGGATAGTTCCCACATACCCTAAGTGTCTTTTCCTTTGTCCCTCCCAATTTCCAAAGCTTTCCATGCTTTAATACAAAATAAAAACAGGATGTTTTGCTATGTGAACCATCTCTTGGAAGCATGGAAAGTCACTGGCATTGAAAGAAAAACCTTAGGTAGTTGAAGAAAAGATGTACAAAGAGAATCTCTGTCCCTGGCATGTTGAGCACACTATGAAAAGGCAAAGGGAAGACTAGCTGCTTACTCCTCCTACCTTGGATCACTGCTGAGGAAGGCTGCAGTCCCCAGGATCAGCTCTCTGGGCTTTCCTTGGCTGCACCAGTGTTGCTGTGGCATTGGGAATTTGCTGTGGCTTCCTAAGATTATAGGGATATGTTGCAGCAAGCCAAAAAAGTCACAAACAAAATTCAAGAGAAAAAAAAAGTATAAAAACAGCTGATTTTATTGGAGAAGCACTTGGCATTTTCCGGCATACGCCACAATTTTCTTTGTATTTCCCAATTTTATGATCAGAAAAATTATCATATCATGTGTATTATTGCTGTTTTATTGGGGGGGGTGTTGGTGGTGATAACCGTGGGGGTGAATGGTCCCAGGAGAAGCAAGGTAAAGATTGTCTCTTGCTTGTTTGAAAGCTTTCCAGGAAATGACAGGTTAAAACTTTCCCAGAATACTGAAGACATATAGAAACCATAGAGTGGAAAAGATGGACATTGTCTTTCTACGTTAGAAAAGTAAAACAACAACAAAGAAAGCATCAAAAATACTTGTTAACACGCTGACAGAGATGGAATAAATCAAGTGGTATTTTAATAAACTTCAATATTATTAATACAGCTGCATAAAATGCAGGAATGTGTAGGGCTTATGAAAATATAAATTAAGATAGATTATAGCAATAGATATTTATAAGCATATATGGATAATAATCAGAAGCAACAGTTTACTGGATTTTTAAAATTCAGAAAATGAATAAGATGTAATACATTAACAAGTTTTCTAATTTTCTTTTATGTAAAAATAAAATTAATAATCAATCAAATTATTATTAATAAAATTTGTGTCTATCTCTGTGTACACAAGTATGTATGTTTATATAGAGCTGTGTGCACGCGCGCACGTGCACGCGCGTATACACACACACACACACACACACACACACACACACCCCTGCATAAAGTAATACTGATTGTCAATGAAAGATGATATGTTGAATGAAAACTAAAACTCCAAATTACTTTAAATTGGGTACTGAAAATATCAGCATTAATCTATAGGCTTCTCAATCTTTCTTTTTAACGCACTGAATTTTGAATTTCTATTTTAAAGCGCACACACATAAAAACAAATTAGTAAAGCACTGCATATCAATACGTATTTTTTAAAAGTTCATTTGCATTTATTGGAATATTCAAAGCTCATAAAATAAAATTACAAAAACAAGACAAAACATAAAAATCCAAAACAGCTAATTGAATTCTTTTTTACAAACCTTTTAAAACAAGTTCAGTTCTTAGACAAGAATAACTACGAGAAATTTCATCTTAGAGAGTAACTTCCTTGGATAGTTATAAAGGCCTGAAAAATGAGATTATCTCCACCATAACTATAACAAAACAGCTAATATGGAGGTATATTCTGCCAAGAATCAATCAGAATTGCAAATCCTGAGAGGGACATCGCAGACCTGTGAGAGGTGACTACGTGAGGCCACATCAAACCGAGTTAATGGAGATAAAGCATTCTGGAAAATGGAAAGTGTTAACAGTCACTGACAGGAAAGAATGTACTTCAGCAGCGATGACAACGACAACACAAAACAACCAAGGACAACTGGATATACACCTGCAGTATAAAGTATGATTACTTATTAAGAGGAGAAACTACTTCTTTGTCACTGCCTTTAGAAGGCGGCTTTAAAAAAAAATGCCTGCACAAAAGACACATGTGTTCCTTTTCTGGTATTATTACAGGCCCACCTAGATTTAGCTTTCGATTCCAGATGAGATCAGACATGTTCAGACTAGCACATCTTTGCTCTGTAGGCACAGAGCTGCTATCATTTCACTGGCAAATCTCGTATCCCTAAATTTATGCACAATAGATGCCCTTAAAAAAAATCCGTAAATTTTCTGTCTCAGTCAGATTCCTCATTGAGTTAATTTTCCTTCATTTACTCTGCTAGTAATAAGCCGGAAAGTTAAGACAGGCAACTCTCAGAATAAAGAAAAGTTGAATAGTACTTACCCTAAGTACAATGTGCAAGCCTTAATGGACAATTCACTTTTGCTCTATGATATTTAGAAGGGTTTCCAGGTCTGAACTCAGCTCTCACCCTTTTCCCTTCTGGAAAACTGAGTAGACTCACTGGAGGTGCCTCAGAAAAGGATCATACAAACCAACAGCCTTACCTGTGGCCATTCAGAAGACTGCACTTTGGTGTATATTTAAAACTATGAATAAAGTCAGAGACAGCGCATGCTCAGCAGGCAATTTAAAAATATTTATAACATTGTTGTTTCAAAAACAAATTTCCTCAAACAAAGCAAAACTCACATTTCTTATCCATGCCAAGTTTAACATTCTGAGACAAAGATGTTTTGGAGATTTCCGTTGGGAGAGAAAAGGTTTCTAAAATTTTTTTGTTGAGCCGAAGAACAGTTCTCCTTTCCCTTTTGGGTACTCTGACAAGGGGTGGAATAAATTTTCCTTCAACTTTCAACAAAATTCACCTCTGGTTACTGTAAGATATTATACATTCAAGGACTATGAGAAATAATTTCAGAGCGACTAACAAGAAACCAAAACCTATGGGTTTACAAAATGTAATGGTCACCTGAACCTTCAAGGCAATCCTGTGTGTTGATATACAAAAATATATCCACACACAAACAGAAGCTAGGATGTTATACAGAGGCAAGAGTCATGTATAAAACCATATATGTAGTTAAAGAAGTTATCTTTTTCTCTTGCTAGCTAAAATCTGAACTCTTTAAAGCTGAAAAAGAAATACATCCACATTTTAGGAAAGAGCCAGTACTGTTAGTATAATTCTGTTTTTCATAGCAAACATGGAGAGGAATCAAATCACACATTGGTCGGCAAAATTTTGAGTTGTACAAAATAAAAATTTAATTAAGTCAGGTTTTAAAAGTACTAATTGCAGCAAAATGCCTGTGTCTTTGGTGTCTGGCAAATTCTCTTTCTCGTCCTTGAATACTTTACACATTCCATTTTACCATCTATCACCAAACCCTGAACGGGTCACAGATCTCAAAGATCTTATTTAAATCTCTTACTTAAGTCTCTGAATGGATTTTAGCTCCTGCTCTACTTTCCAGGGGTGCTCAGCTGGCCTCACAAAAGCTCCACAGACATATCTTATGTTTTCAAGTTCAACAGAGGATGTCAAAAGAAAAAAAAAAATCATGGATTAAAAAAAAGTTTATTAAAGTGAAACCAGGAGTGCAGATTTGAAGAAGTTGCCGCTACTTTTATTTCCCTCTCAACTCTGCACAGGTGTTTCCTAACTTACACTGCTGGGCATGCAGATGAGGAGGAGGGTTAAATTAAGGTGAGCTAGTGGGCCAAGGGCTGGCCAGCAGGCATTTAGGATCTGCAGCCTCCAGTGTTAATGGATATGCTTTAAAATGGACCCCCAAAAAAGCCTAGAATGAGGTTTCTTTTTGGCAAATGATGAAACCACTATACTGAAATAATTAGAGCTTTGTCCTTAAATAAAGCATCAGATCAACAGAACAAAAACAAAGATAAAAATTGCACACACATATGCATGCGTGCACATACTCTCTGACACACAGATACACAAAACTAGCGGGTGAGGGGAGAAGGAAATTAAATAAAAGAAAACAAACAGAGTCCTAACAGGCCATTCTCCAAAAAGGAATCTAAATAAAAAGTCATATGATATCTGATAGTGCAGGACGCGTCGCCAAGAAGCAGAGGGGATTGCCTCCAGGAAGAAAGGGCCAGTGTATTCCAGCTCAAAGAGCTTTTCTTTCCTCCTCCTCTATTTTTTTTTCCCTTTTCTCCTCGACTGTGAATGTGTTACTCTCAGGTCAGATCTACGAAGACTCCCAGAATGACAGCTATCACCTTTCACTGTACTGTGCAGCACAGCTACTGATGGGAGCTGCTTTCAGCAAGCCTCTTCCCCTGGTGCCTGTGTCCCTCTCTTTTCTTTCCTCCTCCTCTATTTTTTTTCCCTTTTCTCCTCGACTGTGAATGTGTTACTCTCAGGTCAGATCTACGAAGACTCCCAGAATGACAGCTATCACCTTTCACTGTACTGTGCAGCACAGCTACTGATGGGAGCTGCTTTCAGCAAGCCTCTTCCCCTGGTGCCTGTGTCCCTCTCAGAAACACCCGTGGGTGGGGGTGGGGGTGGGGGAGAACAAACAAAACCCCAAAATGCAGGTACAACAGCTTCAGCAACAAAAGGGTTCAGGAGGAAAAAAGTACAAAACTAAGCAAAAAGGAAAAAGAAAAAGAAAATAAAAAGAATTCCCAAACCTCTTGCCTTCGATATGAAACTTTTTAAAGACTCAGTTTCATTTATTTTGATGGCTAACTTTCATTTTAAGATCTTTTGATTCTTAAGCACTATTAAAAGCATTATAGATTCTACAAAAACATAGTAGTCTGTGGGCAATTCAATAATTTTCCTCAAGAAAACATGTAACTGTAACAAGTGACCTGCCCAAGAACATTTTGGATTTGCCCAAACTCCCCCGCGTTCTACTGTCTCTCAGCAAGTTCAAGGGCTCACTCTGGCCACCCAGTACTAGTTTTTAATTTGAGGGTCATTACTGAGAGAACACATACAGAGTAAGGGTTCCCGAAAAGACTCCTTGTTATCAAGTTACTTCAAATAGAAGGCACTCAGACCTCCCAGTCAGGAGGGTTTACTAGTGACGCGTCACCCTTTGCCCCATAGGCACTGCACACTTTACAAAAACCAATACACATGCATTTCACAAATATGGAAAAATGTATACAGTGATAGCTTTTCTTATAGTTTCCTTCCCCAGGGATAATGAACAGATTATGCTTTCCATAAATGGAAGGAAAGAGACGGAAAGAGTTTCTGATTCTTGAAACAACTGTTGTAGCTGTTTCCCACTGAGCCACACAGCTATGAGCAGCTAGGTGTCCAGCCTACTCTGTATTTATGGTGTTTGTGGTACTTATGGCTATTTCTCCTTTGCTCAGTTTAGTGTCCATTACGGACCTTCAAAAGACTTCCAAACAACAATCAAAATATAAATGCATTGAGTAGAACTTTTGGAAAGAAAACATTTCCTTGGGATTATAATTCAAGGATATTAGTATAAAAACATAAATGTACAGCATGTATAAAACTGTTTACGACACTTTGCACATACAGTTCACATCCTGATTTGTCCTCTCTTTTGTTAGAACATTAATTTGAAAATGATAAGCATTCTGGAATGTTTGCACAAACACAAATTCACAGCAGAAATACATATGCATAGGCACAAAATCAAATGGAGACTACAGATCTGCATGGAAATCAGAATTGTTGAAAACCTCTGTCTAGACTATATTTTGCTCGAACTAATATCATAGACAGGGCAAGTAATCTTTTTGGGGGTTTTGTCATTAATGCCACAAACAAAATATAAAATTCAAGTATCTGCTTCCTTACTGCCTTTCCCCAATAACTGGCAAGTGACATCAATGGTACCTTTTAAGCAGATGGATGAAAAACTTGTGAGATAAAATGAACTGATGGACCCTACTGGGGTATTTTGGGAGCTAAAATTCCATAATTAACTTTTCACCCAAGTGGCAAAAGTAGAGGGTGTTGTTGCCACTAAATTGATTATTTGATGGGCTCTTGCTCTTTCTTCTATAAGATTTTGGGGACCTAGAAAAGGTACAGTCATGCTAAGAGAAGATGCATCCTGAACAACTTTTATTGTGAGTGGGAAAGAGATAGCAGAGCGAGCACA
The DNA here is from genome assembly GCF_000622305.1 of Nannospalax galili. Lineage (NCBI taxonomy): Eukaryota > Metazoa > Chordata > Mammalia > Rodentia > Spalacidae > Nannospalax > Nannospalax galili. Next base: position 922,313 of record NW_008346548.1, read on the forward strand.
GGGACAGTTGGATATAGAAAGAATGCAAGAGGAAAGAGCAACACATCCAACTTAATTAGTCATTCCTTTTAATTTTTTCACATATATATGTAGGGTGAAAGAGAGAAAAGATAACTAGATTTCTTTTGAATGTCTTTGTGTTGTTACAGAGTGAGTGTTCTGTTCCTGTCTCTTTTTAGACAAAAAACTAATAAAAATAGAAAAACATATATCAGACATTAAGCTCACTCCCCCCCCCCCTTTTCCCTTTGTAAAGAACTCTTTGTTCTCTAGTGAAAATGCTGAAAAATCCCCGGGCAGCTACTCCCTGAAACAAGTGCAAAACACTTAGAGGCTTTTGGGCTGGCTGGAAGCCAGGAACCCTCCCGCTGTCTGGTTAGAAGAGGAAAAAAAGAAGAGAGAGGGAGAGGGAGAGAGGGGAAGAGGGATGGGGGCAGAGAGAGAGAGAGAGAGAGAGAGAGAGAGAGAGAGAGAGAGAGAGAGAGAGGCAGAGAGAGAGGAGAGAGAGAAATTGGAGCTTCCTTCTAACAGACATAGGAAGCAGCTTTTTTTTTCTTTTTCTTCTTTTTTTTTTTTTTTCTTCAAAACTGGCGGTCAAGCGTTAAGTAACTCCCGTCTAAATCCACCTGCTAGAAATGAACTTGGGTACCCCCCAGGGGTGCACAAAGACAGGGAAGACGGTAACACACTCCATACTCTTTCCCACCCCCGTGTACTGCTTCCATTCTTCCTGCTCCCAAACACAAATGCCCACAGCTTCTCACGCCGCCCCTCTTACCCCCCAACAACAAACACAGCAAAATACATGCTCCCTCAGTCTCCTTTAAAAAAAAAGGCTTTTCCATCTCGGTTGCGACACAGTGATAAGGGGGTAGCGAACATCTCATACCTGGTGTGAATGCTAATCAGTCAGGAGTTCTCCTTTTCCCAAGACAGGGAACTGTTTCCTTCCAAATTTATTAGAACCTCCTCCACTGCCTCTTTGAAAAACCTTCTTTGTCACCCTCTCCCAAGTCCCGATACTTCTTTAAAAAAAAAATGGCTTCGGAGCTCCTTCTATTCTTGATATTGATTCTCTCTCTCTCCCCCCACCCCTCCTCCTCTCTCCTGTCTGTGTCTCTTCTGAGTGGTCTATTGATAAGTCCCTGGAGGCACTGGGTCAGCCTGCCCGTAGGAAACCAGACACAATGCACAAATCTCCGAGTGCCATTCTGCTATCAGCAAGCAGACCACGTTTAGGAGAGAGAGAGGGAAAAAAAACAGTAGAGCAAGAGACAGAGAGAGAGAGAGAGAGAGAGAGAGAGAGAGAGAGAGAATAACCCTCATCTATGTTCTGTAAGTAAGCTCAATAAAAGTGTAAGAGAGAGAGAGAAAAAAAAAAAAAAAGAGAGAGAGAGAGAGAGAGAGAGAGAGAGAGAGAGAGAGAGAGAGAGAGAGAGAGAGAGAGAGAGAGAGCAAACGAGGGAGAGAGAGACTGAGAGAGAGAGGGAGGAGAGAGAGAGACAGAGAGACACGGAAGGAGAGAGAGTGTTTGAGAAAAAGACTGATTGGAACAGGAGGGAGGGAGAGAGAGAAAGGGAGAGGGAGAGAGAGCGCGAGAGGGAGAGCGACACTGCCAGTCAGGTTAATCATCCCTACTTTAATTAGCTGTTCGGCTTAGACATAAAACAATTGAATTTGAATGATCTGTCAGCAGGCTCGGCTGAACCAAAGGGGAAAAGCGAATATTACAAAAAGACTGTTGGTGTGTTCTGATAAGCAATACTGCTCGTACTGACAAATCCTCAAAGGGGGAACTATTAAAACTTACAACTAAACAAAAAGTGCAAATACAAATGGCACTAGATAGAGGTCTTTTTTAAAAAATGGAGTTTTCTCCCCTAGTTTTATGAAATGCAGATATTTGTGTGCAGGTGGCAGCATATTAGGGGTTTGTGTGTAATGTGTGAAAGTTTATTAACGATGGTCTAGGAGTGTAGCAGACAGATGCTGCAGAGAACAAGACAGGTACAGTCGGATGCCGAATCTAGATCTTGGAGGGAGATGGATGCTGAAAAAGAGGCACTGTGTCGAGAGATCAGCACAGACAAAGTCGGTGGGCAGACAGGCAGACAGATTTTCGGTACGGCATGATCTTGTCTAAAAAGGCAAAAGTTCTGATGCAATAATAGGTACAAAACAATCCATCCATCCTCCTCTCCCGGGTGCACTCCAAGGTACAGTTAAAATGGATTAATCTTTGTGACAAACAGAGCTGGCAAGGCAGACTGTGGCAGACACTGAAGGCGATTTGCAGACCCAGAAAATGCAAAGCTGGGAAAGGACCCAGAGATCAGCCTTTCCCACCCCTAATTCAGCAGAGGAGGAAACTGAGGCCCAGAAACTCACAGCAATAAACCACAAAGGCAATAACAGTGTCAATACTAGAACCCAGGGCTCCAGAAGCCCAGCAAGCTGTCTCATGTATCACTAAGTCTCTAGTATTCCTTCTAGAATCTGGCCCAACAGGTATGAAAGTCCCCCTTGCCTCCAGAATAGCAAGATTCTTCTATTTAGAGAATTCGTGCACAAACCTCCATTTTTTTTCCAAAATGTCAAAATATCCAAGTGGGAATAATTTTTTGATCCATTTTTAATGATGAGCATAAGGGATTTAAGTTTTCAGCTCATTCTCAGAGTAATGCAGACAAATACAGCATTGTAGAGTCCTGTCTGAGCAAGGTCTAGCTTGTGCCCCATTTCTAAGCTATCACTGGCAGTGCATTGATCTGCAAAGACTTTGCCCAGAGTTTACCATTTCCTCTGTGAACATCACCTGCTATGTGGCACCATATAAGAAGATGTAGCTTTTTCATTAAACTAATTTCTAAAATACAGGCACATTGTGGTTGAAAGAGATTGAATCTTTCAGTTTATGATGTAGTTTTAAATCACTAACGAGATTTTCTACTTGAAAATTAGCTATGGGCAACTTTTCTGATATTTTTCAATTGAAAACAAGTTACCAAAATAAAAAGTGGCAATTGTATTATTTGCTCATGAATTCAAGCATATCTGTTTTGGGACTACATGATCACATTAAGAAAGGAGCTCTTTCTTGACAACAGATAATTGAGGGTGCATTTCTTCAAGGGAAGAGGTGCTTCTAAAAAGAACAGTGCCATCAGATGTTATTGGAGAGATTAAGTCTCTTGTCCTAAAAACAAGAATCATAATGTATATAAAAGCAAAAACTGTCAGCCACGCTTCAGTAACGACATTGCTACTTAGGGTGAAAGAAGAAAACCGAAAGAAATGTCAGGCACCTGGGAACCCACTAAAAAGCAAGGCATCTGAGAAGAGTCATAGCCAAAGTAATTTACAGTATTTGCACACAGACTTCTTTACCAATGACTGGTCTGGCATGCCGAAAACATAGGGTCCACAGTCAGTGTGGATGTTGGGGGAGAAAGGACTGATTTTGACACTGGCAGATCCTCTTGCATGTCCCAAAGAGTATGACAGGCAATAGGCGAGGGCCAGAGCAGGGAAGGGAGGTGTTTATAAATGCATGCTGGCAGGGTGCTTGTAAAGGGCATGAGCTTCACAGCAAACACAGCCTTAAACATTTCATAAGTTACAGCTATGCTCAGGGCCTCAGTTTTCCTATCTGTAAAAAGTGATGATACTGGTCTGGTTGGAGATGACATGAGTTAACATATGGAAAGCACACAAGCTAGTCATTACATGGTAGTTATTGAAAAGGGCTTAACGAAAACATAAATAAGCAAAACTATGAACTATGGCTGTGCAGAGTGTTTTATTCAAAGCATGCCAGTTAAAAGCAGACAACAAAGGAAGGATCTGAGATTTTTATTTAAAAGGGCTGGCAGTAGAGATCATGAAGTTTAGAACCCTAAAAATCTAAAATCTAAACTTATAAGGTGTTAGGTCATCTGAAGTCTATGAAATCTCTTTATCCCAAAATTTGAGAGTATTTCCTGGCTCACAATAAAAATGATAGCCAATATATTACTGGGTACTGGATTTGTACTAAGCACTCTGGTGTTTTACGCTTCCATCATAAACTAATGTCACAACAATACTCTGAATTAAGTACTCTAATAGCCCCACTTTACGGCAAAAGAAACTGATGCATAGTGACGTTTAGTTATAAAATTGGCTGAGAATTACTGAACTGTAAACATAGAGCTGGGATTAAATGCAAGCACAATGACCCTAAGCTTGCATCCTCGACAACAGTGCTATCCTGGCACCCAGTAGGTGTCTATAAAATGTGTTAAATGAATAGCAGATGAATAAAACATATTAAAATTTTATTAGAAATGATATATCTCACAATCACTTCCAAGAACCTTGTGCTTGGATTTCTTATTGGGGCCTCTGAGTAGCTTACTTCAGGTATAGCCTTGATCAGAAGCCAGGGTGTGCATGCCCCAGCATGGTGTTGAGATGGGATGAGGTAAAGTTTGCTGACCATGACCACCCAGGGCATTTAAGTATCTGACCACGTTTCAGCATGTTGAGGATGGTGTTAACACACAGGTTATTAATTGGCTTAATTCCAGTTCAGATAATTATATCGTGTCTCTTTAATTTTTCCCCTGACAATGCTATCCTTCATTTCCTGTCACAAATGTGCTCTTTCAAAAAGCATATGAACACACACAAACATATAGTTATATTTAAGGTTTGTATAAGCACTTAGGGTGTTCCCCCCTAAATTATCAGTGTTCAGCAGCAACATAATAAATAAGTGAATAGGGAAAAGAATGAAAGTCATTACAAAATAAAGACAACTAGTTGAAGCTAAGATTTTTATTTGGCACTGAAATAAACAGAGTATTAAACCATTTCCTTGGTGACAGGATTCCAGTGATAGATATTTTTCCCATAGGCAGATATTTCGAGAGCTGATGACCCGCTTATGATAAAGGAATTTCCTTATACTGTGTAGTTTTCAACATAAATACATCAATGAAAATTCTGATTCTTTTCAGAGTAGACAATGAGACTAGGCCCTGAGTCCTATGGTATATTAAACTCCTGGGTTTTAGAATAGTTACTAATCCAATTATTAGACCCTGGCTTATTTGTCACTTGCTTTTTGAAATCTTCAAACATATTACTAGAATAATCTTCAAGTTATAGGACAAAAGGATAAAGTACCCTAATTTAATAAGGTCAGGAAGGCTGAGAGTCAAAAGAAGACACATCAGTCTTCTTTTCCCAAAGAACTTTTGGTCTATGAAATACTAGCTGTGTCCACATGATACCACAAAAATCTCACAGGGGCATCTCTTAATCCCATGCACAGATAGGCAGATTCCCTCATGGCACATTATGTTTTACTGGTATACACTTATATGAAGATATCGCCAAATTCAAGGAGTATGGAAAGCAGAATAAAGGGTTAATTTATTTACTATGCATGAGAGTTTCTAGACCTTTGCTTCTTCAGCTTTTAGTTCAAAATTCCATGCATACTCTGCACATAATAATAAATGCCATAACTCAATGTGTGCCAGAATTTGATTTACTTTCAAGCACCTTTTCTGGTTCAGCTCTCAAAATCTTCCTTCCTATAAACTTCCCCCAAATTATTCTTTGTGGCTCTGTGAATCATCATTTAAAGTCAGTGCTTACGGGATGACCACAGTACTGTAGAGAGATTTGCATCAAAACAGTCCTTTTTCATTTTGAGAACCAAAGGTCAATTCTATGTCCTTGTCTGGGAACAGCCCTAAAAACAAGCAAACAAACAAGCAAACAGTCATCTCCCATCTTTTTGACACTGGTCATAATGACAGCCGTCTCTCAGTAACTGCCTTTGTGCTCATTACTCATGCTTTGAGACTGACCTCTGCAGAGACAAGGTCTTTCTTTTCCATTCTGTTTAGCATATTTAAGGCATTGTCTAGTATGACTCCTGCTCATAGTGGTAGACAACATCCCATAAAAGCAGAAGATGACAAATATTTACGGCACTTAATACAAATATATTTTTATCTATGCCTTGAGTTTCCAATATGCAAAATTGGGTATGCATATTACCCTAACATTAGTGATTTGATACTGAAAGTGATATTATTAGGAAGGATATTTAAGAATAAGCCAACCAAAAGTATTTATATTGCTATTTTCATTGCCTCACCACAATTTCTACAGCAAGAAGTCCTTAGAGAACGTATTCCAAATTCAAAATTTAAGTAAATTTGAAAAAGTGGACAAACTTTATCTGGAATATTAGAGATGGTAAGCAAGCTCTTGGTTTAAAAATTCCATCAAGGATAGCCTCACAGATGTAACAGAAGAAAAAGGTCTTTAGGAGATGCTTTGGTTCTGTCTCTGTTAATGGGAGAGCAGAGCTTAAGGGTCAAAGAACTAAGGCAGAACACCAGCACTGGGACCCACTTCATCTGCCTCTGCTTAATGCTTGCCAAATCCAAACTTTGCAAGATGGCTTTCACATTCTTGGCTTCCGTAACCCTGGTCTCTGCCCTTTTGGATATATTCTATTAAAAGAACTCTTAAGTTCTGGTGCTAAGAAAGGAGTAATCATACGCTTACTCTGAAAAATATACTACATAAGAACTATGGTAGGTAGAATGATGAAGAACCCTCAAATACACCCATGTTCTAATCCCCAGAACCTGGGGGTGTTACCTTGTATGGCCAATGAGGTCTGGTGAATGTAATTAAAGCAACACAATTAAAAAGGGGAGATTATCCTGGATTTTGTAGGTAGGCTCTAAATACAGCCACAAGAGTTCTTATAAGAAAGAGGTAGGAGGATCAGAGTGAGTTGGAGATCTACTGGCAGAAAAGAAGTTGGAGTTATTCAAGAGAGGGGTCATGCGTCAAGGAGTACAGAAAGACAGAAGTTCAGAAGACAGAAAAGGCAACCAAAGGAACAAGTCCTAAGAAGACCTTGATTTTAGTGCTGTATGAGAATAATTTTCATGGTATTAAACTATCAAACTTGTGGTAATTTGTTATAGAAGTCATAGGAAATTAGTACAGGCACCACCAGTTACTTCAATCTGTCTATTATCTTTGAACACAACTGAAATATTTCTTAGATCTTTCTTTTTAAATCACTTTAGTATATGTATTACTTTGTTGGTTTAAACTAGGCTTGTACTGTAAGAACCCTTATCAGTCTTCAGAAAAACTGTGCATGGTCACTAAATCAAGAATGAGTCTTTCCTTTTTGCTGTAACAACTTCCTTCTAGGCCTACACAAAGCCAACTACTTAAATTATGCTGGTTAATGGGTAAATTGCCTGTAGAGTCATCTGATGACACTTGCTCATGTCCAGTCTTAATTTTACAGAAGCTCTTATTTGGAGGTTGGCAATCACATTTCTTAGTTAATATACAAAAGTATTTCTTGTTAGAAGAAAATTGAAACATCTTAGTGTTCAATTCTTTTTTTAAAATAAATTTTTAAAGATTTATTTTTATTTAAAAATGTTTTATTTTATTTTATGTGTATTAGTATATTGTCTGCATGTGTAAGTGCACCAGTGTTGTGCAATGCCCATGGAGGCCAGAAGAGGGTGTTGGATTCCCCTGGAACTGGGGTTACCAATGGCTGTTAGTTCAAGTGGGTACTGGGAATCAATCCTGGGTCTCCTGCAAGAGCAGCTAGTGCTCTTAACTGCTGAGCCATCTCTCCAGTCCCAAGATTTATTTTATTTTTAATTATGTGTATATGTGTGTGTGTATGTATGGGTATGTACACATGAATGCAGGTGTCTACTGAAGCCAGGCGTATCGGGTCCCTAGGAGTTGGAGTTATAGGTGGTTGAGAGCTGCCTGACGTGGTTGCTCTTCCTCTGGAAGAGCAGTTTGTGCTGTTAACTGTTGGGCCATTTCTTTAGTCCCATTCAGTTCTCTCTTCTCTCTCTTCCCTCTCCTCCCCTCCCGTCCCGTCATCCCCCCCCACCACATGTATGTGGATATTCCTGGAGGCAACAAGAGGGTGTCAGATCTTCTAGAGCTGAAGTTATATGATTCCCTCACCCCAATGTGTGTGCTCAGAACAATGTGTGTGCCTTTAACTGCTGAGTCATTCGTCTAGCCTGTCAGTGTTCAATTCTTGAGTGCCCAAAGGTCTGAATTCTTTCATAACACTGAGGTACTCTTTTGCTACTCCCCATTCCATATTTGTTCTACTCTTTACAAATGGAGGTTAGAAATGGAGAAATAATCAGCTCAAAAGCAGCTCAAAAGCAAATGTCCTTCAGAAATGCTCTTGCTTTAATGTGCCACTGCCATTCAGTTACTGCATACAGTGTGTTAACAATGCTCCTAAAAGAGTGCTCCCTACACAAGCAACATCAATGTTGTCTAGAAATTTGCTAGAAATGTAAATTCTTGAGTCTTAGTCCAGACCTACTGAATTAGATGCTCAGAGGTAGGTGTCTGGGCATCTATATTTTAGCAAGCCCTTTAGATGATTTCAAAGTCCAGTTGAGAATCATTGTCATATGACGGTTCAGCAAGACTATTGAGAAAAACATGTTGGGTCATGAGATTATCCGGTAGTCTGCATATAAGCATGGTTCTTAAACTTGCTATCTGACCTTATATCATTTTCTTAAGCTGTTTTCTTACCTACAAGATGGGGATGATAATGATAATAAGAGTTCTGGTTATGCAAAAGGCTAATATAGGACTCAGTAGAATCATAAATATGAAAATTCTTATAACTCAGGATTATTTAGAAACATCAGGTGTTCTAGGACCAAGGTGCTGAGGTCATCTCCTTAATACTTAATATTATATGAGACTATTATTATAGTACTAGATATTAACAGTGAAAAGCTTAAGGAGCTCTAAATGTTCAGTCCTTCAAGTCACAATGAAGGTTGGATGTGTACAAACATTTAAAGGATGTGATGTTGAGTGAAGGAGCCCCTGATACTATTACTCTCTAGAACAAAGCTCTGAATTTCTTGATTTGAAATTCTCCCTATTCTTTGGGTTCAAAATTTAGTGACAACTTTGAATTCTCTACTAACAATGAAAGTCTGTGGATTGTGGGATGCAAAACCATAATTCTTTATTAATTTCCAGGGAGACTCCATTTTAGCAAAGTGGACCATGATCACTTTTATTTTCATACCACAGAAGATACTCTAGGAAGCCCAACTGATTATATTCACCTCATTTTCAATGGAAAAAGCATAGTGGGAAGGATTGTTTAAGTTAGGATTGTGATCCTTTTTCGATACAGAAGTCCATGTTCTTCATAGCTTGGAAAGAACCAATACAACCACGTTAGACATAATCATGATTTTCATAGAATATCATCAGGGCTTTATTCAGTCTCTGAGTAATGGAAATTCAGGGTTTACCAAGGGCTGTATGGAAGTGGGAAAATACCTAATACAAGATAGTTAACCATCTTTTTCCTACTTGCATGGAATTGTAGCATGTATGCCATTGGCCAGAGGGTGCATCCTTCCTCTGAAGATTAAAGTCTTCATGTAATGTTTTGGTAGCTCCTCTGTGCCTTGTAGGATGGTTGTGGTAAGACAAGGGTTCAGTTTGGGTCTCTGGCTCCACTAAGCCACTCATAAGATGTGTCAGGGGAAGCAGCTGCCTCATTTTATTTAATTCTTTATATATTTATTGTTTATCTTACTTATTATTTCTTTATGTTATTTTTACTTTTTATTTTAAGTGTATGAGTGTATTGCCTGCATGTAGGTAGGTGTACCCATGTTGTGCAGTGCCTACAGAGGTCAGAAGTGGGCATCAGATCCAAGAGCAGTCAGTGAGTGCTCTTAACTGCTGAGCCATCTCTCCAGCCCTGCAGCTGACCCGTTTAAGAACTGTGTCCTTAAGGAAGTCATCTGTCCTTTTAAACTTCACCGAGTTTTTATTTGTAAAATGCGTATAAGTGTCTTGCCAATTTTATAAGTTGTTCTAAGAATTAAAATGGATGATGTATCCAAAACGCTTTGTAAACTAAGGATCCTGTTTGTTGTTATTTTGATTGCTTACTGTTCAGGAGGAAGTTAAGGTATGAACAAATTCAATGGGAATGGTGGCTTGCATATGTTTAGACATGCATGGTGCATGTGTAGCCACAGTTTATTCCCAAACACATATTAATCTCTTTGTCAGCTTATAACAAAGATGGTAATTAAGGATGTTATTTTTTTAAGTTCTCATGTGATTTCTCTTTTGATCATGATCAGTTTTACATTAAACAGACAGTGCTGAGGCATTCATTATAGTTCCATTTTGGCTAACTTGACCTTGAGTAGATTCCTCAAGCAAGGATAAATTCAGTGTTACAAAACTGAAGAAAGCAAGCCATCCAAAACTGGTACTGAGGGGTTAAAAATATCTTCAAAGGCCATTCCTTAATTGCTTAATACCAAAGATCTATTTAGAAATATTTATTAGCCCAGTAAGTATTCCTGCAGGAAAATTTGTAGCAAAGACCCTGGTTTAACATTTAAAAGAACAGGAACATACATTTTGCTAGAGCAAATGGTTACTGCTTTAAATGGCTAAACTGTTTAAAGAAATCTGTATGCTGCGTTCAGATGAGCTCATACATTACGGCTATTTAGGTAGCTATGTGAGATGTGGTATCTACCCTGAGTTTTGTAAATGGAAGGGAAATTACAGCATATTTTATTATAAATCATCAATGCAACTGTGCAAATAATATATAATATCTTGAGCTGTTATTTTAGTGTTTGTGTATTCACTTTCACCTTTTCTACTGTGAGCTTTTCACTAGGAGAATAAAGCCCTGACTCACACTTCTCTGAATTTCCTTCTGCCTCCAGTACAGTGGTTTATACACAGCATTTGCTTCCAAAATATCTGCTGTTTAATTGGATTCACTTCTTATTGGCTTTTCTTGGGGGCAATTAATGCACATAAAGTGTCCATAGATAAATGCATCATTATCACTGAGGTGAAAGTTGCAATTCTTAATTTAAAAAAAAATTATGCACTGGGCCACTTATTTTTCCCATGTGACACTTAACCTGACTAATTATAGAAGTGAATGGAAAACACGATTCTCTTTTAAAATGCTCACTTTGTGTGCAACATTTTTAGGAACTCAGCTAATGTGTCAAGTAGAGTCATTCTGCACAATGATGTTGACCGTGAGGTTCTCTATACTACAATTTTGACTGGAAATATTTTTTAAGTTAAGTAAGCTATTCATAAAATTATGTAAACATAAATATGCACTCCATGACAGACATACATTTGTATAACTTTAAACTTAATGCAAAGAAAAAATGTATTCTTTTGTTCTAGTGGACTACAAATGATGAAGGCTAATACATGAATAAATAAAGCACCAGGTAGCCAAATCAATGTCTGCTCAATTCTGGTCAAGGAGGTGAAGTAAGGTTTCCCTTTGAGTCAGAGAATGTAGTGGATAAAAGGGACGAGAATAGCTGGGGGGATTTCCTGAGGCCATTGCAGACCAGCTCACACACGCTAAGAGGCTCATTTTCATGAGACTTTTGGTTGCGTTTGTCACACTTGCTCTAGGTCCCCTAGAGCATTAAGTGCCACATCACAGTACTGCAAGAACAGGGCTAAATGCAAGAAGGTACATTACAAGGTATTTTGTCTTTCAGATCCAAATAGCCCAGAGTTTGAGATATTTTCAAGACTGTATTTTTTGTGTATGTTTTTCCCCCTTTCCTGAACCTTTACATATTCCTTCAAATAAGTGGAAAGTGCTTTTTGTTTTCAATAAAAATTGAAATTTTTACTTAGAAAAATAACCAGCTACAAAATTTGTGGATTAGTACAACTAATGATTTCCATAGGTAGAAGACATTTTATAAAAAGGAAAGAAAACCTGATCTCACTGTAAGTTTATTCTAGATTAAGGATTTAGCTACAGTTTGGTGGATATTTGTTCTCTATTAGGCTTGGTGCATATTAATTGGTACATATTTCAACTTTTCACTATTATATTAAATTATTAATAATTTGAAATTAGTAGCTGGTACTGCCACTTTTCTGAAATAGTCCAAGGCATTTCTTCTAGGTTTGTTCAGAACAAAAAGTCTGAAATCTAATTTGTCAAGAAAATAAATGTGAACTTCAGGAAGAGGATAACCACCACCAAAAGAAGGAAGTCTAGTCTTAGAACCAACACAGAGAGCAAAAGATCACCCAGTCTTCAAAACAAAAGTAAAAGATAGGCATGTTCCTGCTTTTCAGATGAAGACACTGTGGCTCTGACAGGCTAAGTGACTTCCATAATGTGCATAGTTGAGAGGTGGCAAAAAGTGCTTCAAACTAGATCTGTCTGCCAATACTTGGTCTCTTCTTTACAGACTGCATTACCAGGAGTTTAAGATCCCTGCATGGATTATCCAGGGGTGTCCTGGAGATCTGCCATGGAGATGTAACCAAGCAATCAAAAAATGTTTTTTTATTATATGTGTATGACTGGATTGCCTAATGCATGCAATTGCACCCATGTCGAGCAATGCCTGTGGAGGTCAGAAGAGGGCACTGGATCCCCTGGAAGTGGTGTTATAGTTGTTAGCAGCCATGTGAGTGCTAGGATTCAAACCCAGTCCTCTGCAAGAGCAGCCAGTGCTCTTAACTGCTGAGCCATCTCTCCAGCCCCAATTTTTATATCAAAATCCATGTCTTATCTATCAAGCATATACATATAGTTAATATACATGAGCATATTTGTACTATTCCATATATGTATGTGATGCATAAATATTTCATGATAGTTATCAGTTATTAACATTTACAATGTGTCAGGAATTATTTTCAATACTTACATCTACTTAGCTAGACCTCATAACATCTCCATAAGGTCAAAACTAGTATTATAATACGTTTGACACAGGAGAAAAGTAAGGCATACAACTAACAAGTGGCTCTGCCTCTTTCATGGCCCTTGTTCAAGTTGTCACACCTTCAGAGTGTACTGACCTCTGACTTATTCTCAAGACTTTGTATCCCTTTAGGAGATAAGTGATTCTCAGAAGGAAGCAGAATTCAAATGTTACAGCCAACTGTTTACCTGCCAGGGAACACAAAGTCTCGGATTTTATAGAAAAGAAAGTACTCAAAGCAAGATGAACTTTCACCAAGGGACATCTGGATACAAATGCTTGACTGGATAGGACTTAACATATATGACAGAATACCTGAAATCTGATGGTGGGGGGGGTGGAGCTGTGGGGGACAGGGAGAGGGGAGGGGGTCTAAATTTGATTAAGATTTATTATATGAATTGCACAAAAACTCAATAAAAATTTTGTCAGTCAACCTCCCCTCCTTCCAAACCAACCAACCAAACAAAAAAGGTATTATGGTCTGCAAAGTAGAGGAGATATTTTGGGAAAGTGGATTTCTTGTATCTTTTAAGTCATAATATGTACACAAATCTAGTTTAACTAAACATATATTTAATGTACATCTGTTGTGAGCCAAGGACCTGAGCTCTGGAAAGTAGCACCAAAGATCAGTAGGAAGCCAATATCCTAACATTTTGAATACAGTATTACATGATTAAAACACAATACACAACAGGATGAAATCATGAGGGTTGCTAATAAAATTCTTTAGGGTTCTGTGGCTTGAGGAATACCAAAGACGGCCAAGTGTTTGACATGGACCTTGGGATATGAAGAAATTTCCAACAATCAGAAATTGGAGGGATATGCTCTAGGCAAGGGATATGGGATGAATTTAAGCATGAGGACAGGAAAGCACAAAATGTGTTTGGGATCAATCTGATTAGCTTCCATAATACTCAAAGGATAACAGCAGGAGTCGGAGAGGCCACAGGCAGACTACCCAGTTGGAAATGTTTAGTTTTCTGCAGGAAGGTATCTGGTATCTACAGGTCAGCAGTGGACACTCAGATCTTTAGGGAGATGCTTTGAAAAACTGCCTAGATTGCAAAAATACAGTGTGGGGCAAAGAAACGCAACCTTACATTGTTGTGGGCAGATGAAGACATGGATAAAAAGAGCTAGAAAGATCATGAGATGAATATGTGAACCATGAAAACAGAGGCTGTGGAGGGTGAAGGTGAAGAATGATTCAAGAAACAGAACTTGGTGGTCAGGAGTCAAATCAGAAACAATGAAACTGGCACTTCCAGAGGGAGGGATATACTTAAGAACTAGAGCTTTCCTTACTAAGCTCATTTTTGAAAGGACTGCCTCTTATTCCTTTGTATCTTTCCACGGGTTCTTCAACTACAAAATTGTAACAATTTTTTTTTTCTGGAAAAAGTTATATTATTTGCTCTGAAACAAACTACATTGAAGCTTTACGAGAAGCTAGAAAAAGCCAAACTTTATTATTGTATTTTTATTTAAAAGACAACTGAGATTCTTCATAGGAAGCTTAATTATTCCTTGGTGGGAGTGTGAATTTATTTGAATTTTATTCAGCAATTTTTTTGGATCCTTTCCTATCTGCCAGACATTGTGCTAAGTGGTAGGATCAGAAGAATTTCAATACTGCTTAGATGGCTTTTACCTGGGATTTTGCTTCCTAATGTTGGCATAAAGTAGATGTCTTTGTTATGAGTTTAGGTTCTAGCCTCTAAGAGTTTGTGTTAAGTGCATATTTATGTATATTTTTTCTGTTCTAAGATTTTTAAAAACATTTGAATAACTTCTTGTGTCATCAAAAGGCACTTTAGAAGAACAAGCCAATTCAAGGCCAACATAGGAACTGGATTTCTTTAATTTGGTGGCAAAGTAGCATGTAGGCAAGCAAGGATATTCTATTATTTAAAACTGTAGGAATCTTATTTATGATTGTATTTCATGTTTAAAGAATAAAGGCAAGACAGAAAACCAGCTTTAGATAGAGAATTAAAAAACAGCTTCGAGGCATATTCCAATTTTCAGTCAAAATGGAGGAAGGAAGTCACCTAAAAGGTGACCTCCAAAAGCTACCCTTGGGACTTACATTAACTTTTCTTGTGTAAGCATTTTCATATATGCATATATTTTTCTGACACTTAACTTACATATCACTTAAGCCTTTTTGTATAAGTAGTTATTCTCCTGCAAAATAGAAATCATATATATAGTTTTGTATTCTGCATTCTCATGAGACATGTGTTTTAACACCCTGTAGAGTATTCTATTTCATGGATTTATCAATATACTGTTAACGAATTCCTTGTCTGCAGCCATTTTTCTTGCAATATGATTTGTTTCATTTTGAACAGTATCATTCTGTTTATGAGTATCATATCATTTATAAGTATCATTGAGCACAGTCTTTGCAATGGTATTATTTAGTGGAAAAAGATTTTGGGAGCTTTAACACTAAATACCACAGCCAGGAAAACAAGGAAACTTAACACAACTACCATAAGCAAAAAGTCCATTTCTTCCAGGAATGAGCCAGAGTGGTAGAGTAAATGAGAGAAGTGGGTGTGGAATAAAATATGGGGCGATGGGGACGTTGTCAAGCTGGAGAGAACAAGGCTTGTCTGAAGGGAGCAGCTGCTGCTCAGTTCCGGTACTGGTGCCACGTGTGGATGCAGGTCTAATGCTGCCAGATCTTCAATTTTTTGAGAGAAGCCAGAAAAATCTGGAAGTTTGGAAATCTTTGTGTTCAAAAGATGGATCTAATTATTTAAAAATATTCCACAGACCAAATATAAATTTTAAACATTCTATAGGCTAGCTTGCTGCAGCTCAAGGCCATTGAAGAAAAGGAAACACGGTATCTGGGATCTATTTCTAGGTAGTGAATTAAGCAAACAGTTTTGTTTCATTTCAGGTTTTCCTCCTAATAGGGACATAGTATGGAGAAATTGAATCTCAATGTAAACCTTTTGAGATGTGCAAATATTGCTCTCTATTTCATGTCCATGAAGAATTAACTAGAAGAGGCTTCTAACATGCTTTGAACTTCTCAAAGAAACATGCTTTAGTGATATGACTTTAACCCTGGGCACTGTTTGTTGGTACCTAACCACAATTTCCCGTCATTATCCATTGGAACAAACATTTCCTATTAGCATCCACCTGCACCATTCCTTTCATAACAAGGAGGTGGTATTTGGCTATGTTCTGGTTCTGATTCACAAGAAATCAGACCAAGCTCAACATTTCTGTTCTTAACAGATTTTGGTTTTTCAATCTGTAGAACACAATGTTTCCCTGGGCTCAGTTCTAGCATGCCAAGTTTTGGCTGGCCACAGACTTTGACATCTGAGTGAAAAATCTTTCAACAATGGCATTTAAACGGAAGAATCAACAGACCTTTAATTATAACACTGCTTGTAATTCCCCCCCTCTCTTATCATGATGTTCAAATTGCCTCAAATCACTAACTGCATGGACAGCATGTTATTTCATTTGCCATTGGAAATATCATAATTTGGAAACTTGGTGGTGTGAGAATGTGTATTAATTTTGAAATATCAGTATTACTTTATTCACCATAAATTAAAGAGGCATATGGAGCGAAGGTCAAAATTACTGATTCATTAGAAATAAGAAACAAAAAAAAAAAAAACACTCAGCCCATAATTTCTCAACTTATCTAAAATGCCCATGATTTATTTAGATAGCAGGAGCATTTCTACTTGGAAATTAGCAACTAAATATATAGATATAGAGAGTCTCTTTGGAGTGAGGTTTCACTAAATGCCTCTGTATTTTGCCTTAAAGTATTAGCTGATCACTTCTTTTTAAATGACACAGTCTCAGATGATGCTGTTTCCCTTCTGTAATGACAAAAGACTGTTCTTTTCTGCTAAAGTAAACTAGGAATTCTTTGAAAGCTCCCATTTTAGAAATCTGTGTTGAAAAAAGTACTTAATTTTTTCCCAACTTGCCTATCTCTGTATAGTTACTGAACAAATTGGGGTTAAAAATTAAATACAGAAAATGTTTATTTCTATGTTCTATAGTAGTTAGGCAAGTTTTTGTTTGTTTTTAAAGTATAGAACTTGGTATATGTGGGAAGTGGGCATAATTACAGTTCCTTTTTCATCCTGAAAAGAAACTTGGCTTTAGATGTCTAGGAAATATTTATTTAGACCAAACATTATGGCAGACTTATATATACAATTTCTAATCTTCATAACATGCCTTCAAGATGGGTATCATTAATCTGTTGCTGATAGAGAAACCAAGACAAGATTGACCAAGGCAATTTAGCTAGAGTCTTTTTGTACATGCATTTAGGTGTAAAGTGCGCATACAAATGTAATATGACTTCCAAGTCTCTGCTGTCTCCTTTCTTAGGGAAAATACCTCTAGAAAGGTAGACAATTTTCTGCTTTGTAACTGACCTTGGTTTCTTAATATAATGAGTTATTGGGAGATCATAATCTTAATTATATTTATCACTGTCTTGTGACTGTGAAATTCATCTTTGTATATAGAATTCAATTCAAAGAACAGGTACAAGAGCCACAAGCCTCTTATTTCCTGAACAGACATTGTTTTGAATTTTGCCTTTTAAAATTCTTTATTTTATATTTTATTTTATTGTTTAAAGACAAACATCTGGTACTTGCTATGTAGCCAAGGATGACCCTGTAGCAGAGAATGACCTTGAACTTGTGATCCTTTTGCCTTCGCCTCCTGAGTGCTGGGATTACAGATGTGTACTACCACATCTGGTTTATAAAGTGCTGGTGTATTGAACCCAGGACTTCATGAATGTTTGGTGAACACTCTACCAACTGAATCTAGTGCCTAAATCTTGCCTTTTATTATACTCCCAAATATATTTATGTTGATAAATTATTTCCTAAGTATTGGTTTAGAAAATATGTGGTCTCTATGTACTTTGTTTATAAAATGTGACTGAAAAGGTCATATCCAGGAGACTAGTCCTGACTAGCACACAATACTTGAGAATTATGTCCTTCTAGGTACACAGTAGGAAGAATCCAAATCAAAAATTTTAAGGGGTAGTAGAGATACTAATTAATGCTAATAACTTGCATACATTGAATTCATAATGAAATGTTCTGAACCTATCAATATATCATGTTTAATCTTTGGCATGCTCCCTTTTTATATTAGGAAACAGAGAAGATATATAACTGGCTCAAGGTCATGTGTCTAGTAATGGCACCTGACTCCATGGTGCACACTTTCTCTGCTTTAATAAGCTACATTTAAGTATACAGGAAAAAACTCAAGGGGCAAACTTGAGGATCAGTATTAAGATTACCAGTGGAAGATGCTGCCAAGACTCAGGAACAGATTAGGAATAAGTGGGTCCATCATGGTTGAAGCTATCACATGTGTATCCCGTTCCATGTCTGAGCTATAGGGCTGAGAAGAGAGGCTGAATTGAGACAGAAGCAGTGGTTTTAGTATAGGGATGCCTGGATGACTTTATGTTCTAAAGTTTTGTGAATTGGTGCCATGAAATAAAGAGGATGTGTTTGGGGGCTCTACTCAAAAGTTTCTCTCTTGTCAGTAACTGGGGGTGGGGGGCAAAACCACTTGTCAAACAAGATCCTTTTCTGAAATGCAAATTTCTCCAAGAGGGTTAAAACTTATTTACACCTTATGATAAATTACTTTAATGTAGTTACCAGCTCTTCGAACTGAGTATAATTAAAGTCAAGAAACCACAGTGTAGGGAAAAGAACTAGTTAACTATGTAGTCAAAGAGCTGAAGAAGGGGTGAGGGATGTGACAAGTGAATAAAAGAGAGGGCTTTCTGTAGGAGTGTGGGACTCTGGGAAATGCCCTTCAGGAGTCCATAAAGGAGGAGAACCAATCTCCTTTATGGAATTATTAGCTTAGCTCTTCTCTGCATTTAGGTCTAGAGTTTTTGGTAGTATGTAGGACACAATAAAATCACTCAACTGGCAACTAGTTCCTAACTTAAAACCTGAACAGAATACCCTACTTTTAGTACCTCCTCAATACTCATTGACAAAAGGGAATGTCAAAATTAATTAGGAAGTTAGTAATTTTCAGATTTTTCAAATTCTAACCTATTATAGTCTAGGCCAATCTAGCCCAGAGTATCAAGTCTTCCAACTAACTGTGTCCTTGCTGGAATGAAGGAAGGAAGGGAGGGAGGGAGTCTAGATAGTGGAAAAAGACTGGATGCCTCTGGCCTGGCCTTCCCTCCTGTGTGGCCAATCTAGCATGCCCTAGTTTCCATGGGGCCATCATAACATATACTCTGTGAATGTCAAAACAATGGTGTAATAATGTAAGCTATGAGAGAGGTACATCAGGAAATGTGGGGTGGCATATGCAGTAAACAGACAGGATTAAGTTAAAGACAAGTCCATTAAAGAAAAAAAAAAACTCATGCTTTGCTAGACTTCCATACTAGAACAGTACTGGACTGGGTCTGTGTGGTTACTTCTGAAATGCTTATATATAAATTGAATGGTGTAATAATGTAAGCTATGAAAGAGGGACATCAGGAAATGTGGGGTGGCAAATGCAGTAAACAAACAGGATTAAGTTAAAGACAAGTCCATTAAAGAAAAAAAAAAAAACTCATGCTTTGCTAGACTTCCATACTAGAACAGTACTGGACTGGGTCTGTGTGGTTACTTCTGAAATGCTTATATATAAATTGTGACAAGTGCGATCAGAAGCAGCACAAGGGCCACAAAAATTGCTACAGCATTGAAGTCATGTGCAGAGCACACACACTTGGGTATGCACTGTGGCTGGAATGAGCACGTGAACCTACAGCTCATCTTCCCTGCTTTCTTCCTCTTCCAACCCCCCAGTTCATACTGTCCCAGGAGGGCTCTAAATTACAGTGCTTTTCAAATATATTTCAGATATATATCATCCTCTAACTTAAAGGGGAGAGGGGGAGTATTTTGTTATACATGAACTGAATTTGACAGTAAATTTGCATTTTGGATGTTTTCTCACTTACGAGCTGTGGAAAATGCACATTTTGTCTAAATATTGATAAAGCTTTAGAATGAATATAAAAGACAGATCGAACCTAGTCGGGTATGTAGCCAGGACTTTATATCAGAATTGCGTAGGGGGGTTTAAAATATAGATCCCCGGCCCCTGACCCCTTTCTCTTCCTTCCCCAAGTTATTCTAACATGTCAGTTTTGTCTGCATGTATCCAGTTATAGGGACCAGTTATCAATTTCTTCATTTATTTCATGAGGGATCTAAGAACCAGAATAGTAAACGGCACAGTGACTTCTGTAAGGTCACCTAGGAATATGTTTTATGCAACAAGAATGACTATAGATGATGTAAAAAAAAATGATCCCATTAGGTATATTCAGAATTAACTTTGTTTTTAGAATCATAGTTTGTATGAAACAATGATTAACTTCTCTGTAAGCCACCGTAGTGGCATTTTTCTCTTAAGAACAGAGAAAGAAGAAAGGAAAATGTAAGCAGCATAAACTGGAATAAAATAGGTCACCCACAAATCCTGCAAGCTACAGTGATAGCTCTGCGTCTGCCTCTCTGTTTGGTCAGGTAAAGATGACTCAAGATCCCTCATATCAAAGCTTGGATTTTCTTCTGCCCTGCAGTCTCCAGTCTCCTAAAGCCCAGTGGGCCTCTCACAGATATCCACTCAGCACCACTCAGTGAGTGTGAAATTAAACTGGTGCTCTCCCTTCCCAGACCTGCTCCTGCTCTGCTGCCCTGGTTCTGTTTATGACTCCACTCAGGTTCAAAATCATAGAGATGTCTATGGTGCCTTCCTCTCCCTGGCTCTCCAAATACAATGGATTAATTCTCTTCTGCCATGTGTCATAAATCAGTGCTGTCTGCTCAGTCCCTCTACCCCTGCCCTACTTAGGCCCATATTGCCTTTTTGCCTGGACTGCTGTGAGTCTCCCATAGTTCCTGTGTCCTCTAGTTTTCCTCTACTCTGATCCATTTTGCTCACTGTTGTCAGATTAATCTTCTGGAGACACAGCTCTGATTATGTTACTCTCCTACTAAAAACTTTCAATAGCTCCCCACTGTCCACTGAATAAAGTCCAAACTCCTTGGCTTGGTAATCAAGTCCTTTCACTGTGGTCCCAGTGTACTCTGGCCACTTTATTTCTCACTACTCACCTTCACACACTTCATGTTCTAGTTAAACACATGCACTCTTTTTGCAGATTTGCTTATGGTTTCAGAGATGGACTTTCCTTTGATCTTTGTATGCTCAAATCCTCCTTGCACGGTCCAAACCTAGTTTCATGTCTTGCGGCAAAGCTCATGGTTAGCCTTCCTCTAAACTCCAAGAATGCTTATCTGTACTATGGGGCACATCACTTTCTACTATGAATTCCAGCAAAGTAGGAAGAGATTCCAGCTCTCCTGCTAGGTGAAAACTTATTTGAGGACAGGATTTGTGTCTCACTGATTCTCTCCAGCACTGAGTGTACAAGTACCTGTTCACCAGCATTTTTTAAGTGAAACACTTAACATATGAACTTTATACAAAGCTTAAACATAGGCGGAGTGCTTTCTTTCTTTGCTCAAAGCAAATCAGAAGTAGGGATTGAGGGAAGGAATGATGCTGTTAGAGCCTTGCTTATACAAGAAGTAACATGATAGCCAAAGAGAAATGAAAACTTTCAAAAGAAGACATGAGAACTAAAAATATTATAATCTCAGGGTAAATAATCACAGACGCAAACAGTCTTCTAGAATAAGGATCAAGTGGTGAATGACACATGGAACAACTGGTATATCAATATATAATATTCAAATACATAGCACCACTTTCATACTTCCATGTCCCCATGAGTAGGAACAGAAACATAATATAATTGCAATTCAAGCTGATGAACATGAAACATTTAGAAATGTTTAAATTGTGGTATAGTTTAAGAAACCTACAGGATATAAATTTAAGATTATACATTAAAAATTAGTAAGATAAGAAATATCTCTTTAGGGTTGGAGAGATGGCTCAGCGGTTAAGAGTACTGGCTGCTCTTGCAGAGGACCTGGGTTCGATTCCCAGCATCCACATCGCAGCTTGCAGCTGTCTGTAATTCCAGTTCCAGGGGATCTTACACTATTTTCTGACCTCCATAGGCACTGCACCACACGGGTACACTTACATACATGCAGGCATGGCACTCACACACATTAAATAAAATTAAAAAAGAACTATCTCTTGATCAGAGGGGAGATAAACTTCTATTACATGGCTAGTCTATAACATAAACCACATTTCCAGAAGGAAATAAGGTAAATGAATTTTCTCTTTATATCTGAATATGTGTATATACTGTTAATATTAGGGAAATAGTAATCTTTCTATATAAAATCTACTTGTGATACACAATTTAGAAAGTAGAATGAAATAGTAAGATAAAATATTTAAACCCCTCATATTTCCAAGATTCACAATTTCTTATTTTTGGGAAATGATTCTGATTGTAATATACATACAATTAAATCTGCTGAATGTAGAAACAGGATTTGGCACGAACTGTAATTGTAAAGCACAATAAGGGGACCCACAAGGGTCTGCTATGGATATTATTTCTTTTTTGTATATGTTTGAAATATCTACAACACAAAGTTTTATAAGAAGTATACCTATGGTGAACAATGTGTGTACACTGGGTTTTGGTTTGCTTGCACTTACTCTCATAGGCTGGAATTTAGTCTGACTCTAGTAGGTCCTACTATCTAACTGGGGAAGCAGCTAAAGCTGTCTTAGGATTAGTCCCACCACCTAAAAATGGGTATAATAATGTCAGCCTACAAGGCTGTTGTGGGAATCTTATGAGATCACATGCATTGCATGCCTTCCACCCTGCCTGGCATACTG
The DNA here is from genome assembly GCF_000622305.1 of Nannospalax galili. NCBI lineage: Eukaryota > Metazoa > Chordata > Mammalia > Rodentia > Spalacidae > Nannospalax > Nannospalax galili. The sequence goes on from NW_008346548.1 coordinate 945,088, forward strand.
TTACTGTGCAGTAAATGTCATTTTGAATAAAGCAAAATGCAGGTTATATAATTATATGTGTTGTGGTTATAAAAAATGTCACATATACTCAGAAATATGCCAGAGATAACATACTTAAGTATGCTTTATCTCCTTTTTCCAGTTAAACATTTATTCCAAAGATACTATGAGTGCTGAAATAACTTGACCATGTGGAACACAATCACAAGAGTTACTATTTTTATTTATAGCTAAAGAATCTGATGCTTAAGGCCCAGTGTGGTGATGTATGCCTTTGATCCCTGTACACAGGAGGCAGAGGCAGGCAAATCTCTACGAGTTTGAGGCCAATCTGGTCTACATAGTGAGTTCCAGGCCAGTAAGGGCAAATAGTGAGACAGTCTTAAAAAAAAAAAAAAAAAAAAAAAA
>NW_008346548.1:945515-954828 GCF_000622305.1 Nannospalax galili
AATTAACTTTTCCTATAGCACACAGATAAAAGCAGGGCCTGTTCTCAAATACAGGTTTAAATCCTCAGAATTCATATTTGAGCTATTACAAGTATATTACATTCTTTTGTATAGATTTGTGTCATTCTATTTTTGTTGTTTTGTTGTCTCAGGGTCTCATGAGGCTTAGTCTCTAATTTACTGTGCAGCTGAGGCTAGCTTTGAACTCCTGATTCTCCTGCCTCTATTGCCTCTACCTCTTAAGTACTGGGATTACAGGTGTGTGCTTACCATACCTAGCTTCAGTCTTTCTAATCTTAATCCCCTGGAAGCAGATCTGAAGTTTACACAAAAGCTTGGCCCAATTTTGGATGTGTTTAACTGGACTTTTGCAAAGTGTACATATTTCCTTCTATTCTTTCACTGTAATCAGCATTATTTATTTAAAAGTTTTTATTTTAGAAAATAAATGAATGGAATTAAAAGGGGTATTCCATGTAATTTGTGCTTTAAAAATGAACACACATCTCATGGTCTGAAGATCAGCATCAGCTTGGTTTTGAACAACTATTTACAGTTAGTTTACCTTATGCCTATTGTAAGATAATTATCGAATATATGTATATACACACACTACACATACACACATACTACACACACACACTAAATACACACACACACACACACACACACACACGAGGTCCAAATTTATACATCTCACTTGAAATATCTGAAAGTCTACATCTGGAAGAATGCTGTGAAAGTCTGAAAAAGGTAGTTTTTTATGAAAAATTAGTTACATAAAGCCACAATTTAAAATTTATATATATGTAGTGAGTTGGGAAACTGGGTATTTTGTTCTGGGTTGTGCAACATACTTAGACCAAGGCAGCCAGGAAACACCAAAGGGAATGCTGTAATTCCTCTGCCTCAGACAGACTTTATGCATCTGTATTATAAAAAATGTGCCAGCTCTCGCAAGCTCACAGTACTGAGCAAAGTGCTAGAGTTACAGCTGGGAATTTGTCTTTCAGGGCTGGCTTTATTTGCTGGATTTTTTGCTTCTTCTTCCCTGGGGGGGGCACAGTGGGGACTTTTTTTTTTTTTTTTTTTTGAAGAGGGGAGAGAAGGAAGGAGTTTTTGTGATTCTATTTTGGATTTGGTGAATAGGAAGGCCAGGAATTTGCCATCATGCTACTGAGTTATAGTGAAACAGGATGCAAACTCCACTCAATTTGGAGCAGAGAAGGTGAAAATTTTTTCTTAGGAGGTCTTGAAATATCTGAGCCTGTCTTCAAGGAAGGCCTTATAAGAATCATGTCAGAGGTACGTTGCTGTATCTTCTCCCATCCATGGCATCCTTAGTCACTATCACCGCTGGCATGTTTTCAAAGTAGCCAGTCTGACATTTACAAAATTGCTTTGTGTCAGGTTGGTGGTGTACACCAGTAATCTCAGCCCTGGGGAGGTTGAGGCTGGAGGGTAACTGTGAGTTTGAGACCAGCTTGAGCTACATAGTGAGTTTCAGGTCACCCTGGCTTACTAGCAAGACTCAGCCTCAAAAAGTAAAAACTGACACAAAGAACCCAAACAAAACAAACAAAACAAGCCCCACAACAAAAAACAAAAACCCAAACAAACAAACAACTGCAAACTTGCTTTGTATCTTTCATCTCCTGGGGACTGTTAAGAGGAACGTGCTTCTCTGTTAGACACGTATGTGGGTCTATTTTACAATCACTTCCACACAGCTACAATGTTAAGAGCAAGGCTTGTAAATGTGTATAAACAAGTTACATCTTCCTGTTTGTACTGTCTAGCTTCCTTTTTTTCTTATTGTCCTGAACATATGTATCCAGTACAACTTATGTGCCTTGCTAAACACACACACACACACACACACACACACACGAACATATCTCTGTGTGATTCTAACACCATACTGTCTTGAAGATGGTTCAGGTTTCTAGAAACTGCCACATAATTTTGTTTTGATTTGAAAAATCATTCAGCAAATGCATGCAGGTCATAATGGCAGATAGCAGAGCATTTATTGAGACCATTTACTGAAGTGCTGAAACAAATAGAAAACAAAGTCCAGGACACCATCACAGAGCATCGCTTCCCTTGTGAGACACTCTGGGCTAAGTAAGGATTGAGTGAAACAATAATAAAACAAATACCCTGAAGGGATATAGACAGTAACAACCAGCTCAGGGTAGCAGTGTTTCCAGACCTTGATAGTACAATGATGTCCTCAACCTTTACTTTCAGACAATGGATCACTGCTTAAGTAGCCTTTATCTTTCCCCCCTAGTTTTTGTTGAAGATGCCCTTGAAATTAGATTTGATGAAAAAATCCTTTGTTCCCGACAAAGCATATGTATATTGTGGCGTCACTCTAAAACCAATGATTGGTTTTAGAAAAAAAAAATTCCAACAACCTTTCATGCTGAGATTTCTCATGTTAGTTCTCAGCACAGAAGTGTTTTTTTTTTTTTTTTTTTTTTTTTTAAGTTGCATAAAGCCTAGCAAGGTTTAAGTTTTCCCAGCAAGGAGAAAGTGTTTTTCAGCTGTTAAAATTTTCAGATGCTTCTTTTGAATTTGGATAAAACTCAAAAAACATGTTTGTTTTAAAATGTAAACCTTTTTATGTGCAGAGGTTTGCATATAGAGTAACGTTATTACTATGTTTAAAGGTACTTACTATGTTTAAAGGTACTTACTTTTGAAAGAAGGAAGTCGCAGGCATTTAAATATAACAAACTGCATGTTGCTATATGAATGTCTTATTAAACACCAGCAGAAAGATGATGCTCTGGAGGACTACTAAAACACATATCTGCTAAAAGAATCACTTCTAACATGGCTAGTAGATGTATTTTCCTGTGAGAGCAGAGGGTGGTCAGGTCTGAACTGAAGAGCATTCTCAAAGCCAACTAATGGGCTTTCTAAAGACCTTTCACTGGTGCTATTAAGACACTTCTTTGCCCTAAACCCATTTGATTATTTACCTTGTGGACTGGGATACAGCATATACAATATATAATACGTCAAGCCTTAAAATGACAAAGACACAGGGCTGGCAAGATGGTTCTGTGGATAAAGGTGCTTGCCACTAAGCTTGACAACCTAAGTTTGAACCCCAGGACCCATAAGGAGAAAGAAAAAATGGACTCTTGAAGGTTGTCCTCTGACCTCCTCATGTGTACTATGGCATGTGTACAAACACACATACACACACACGTACACACACACACACTTTAATAATAATAAAAAATTTGAACAATGTAAAAAATGACAAGGAAACACAAGGAGGTATTACTGGATATGCAGAGCTGAGGGTAAGTCATGAGAAGGTGAGCCACTTTTAATGAGTCTAGTCACCCTTGAATTTTAAGCAAATGGTAGATATGCTGAGTGTGAGGTCTTGAGCTACATGTTTATTTGATTCTTGAGCCTTTTTATTTGTGACTCACAGCAGGAAGTATCTTTTACCTTGTGATTGTTTATTTATACACATATGTGTGTGTCTGTTGCATGTGTTCCAGAGACAGGTAGTAATCAAATTACCCAAATTTTAAATCTTTAGAATTTTCATAATCCTACAAAACTTTAATTTTTTTTAAAGTTGAAGACCAACATTTAGCAATTCATCAAATTTCTATTTTCTAATTTCTAATCAAGAAGTTTCTAAAATTAAGAAAATTACCAGCTGGAAAGATTGCTCAGTGGATAAAATCATCTGGCTTCAAGTTTGACAACTTGAGTTTGATCCCTTAGGACCCATATATGATGGAAGGGAGGATCAATTCTCAAAACCATTCTCTGACCTCCACACATGTATTCTGGTGTGTGCATGCCCCATCCCCCAAAATAAATAAAAATGTAATTTAGAAATTACCTGATCATCTGATTTAGTGTCTGAAATGCCAACTCAGTTCATTCTTTGCATTATTTATTTTCCATGCATTTAGTGAGCTCCTACTATATACTTTACACAATAACCTGCAATGCATACCTATGTCAATTACTTCAGAGTTACTTTAGGATTTATGGTGGCATTGGTCCACGGTACACGGAAAGGAAAACCATCCAAACTAAAACAACTTGTCCAGAGTTTTCTTATCTGGCAATCAAGAGCTCCGATAACATGTCTTCTGGTCCTATTGTGGTCCTACTATAAAAAGTGATTACATTGTTATTTACTTTTCATATTTAATCCTAATTAAACATGTTATGAATGTAATTCTGAGATATTAATAAATCACACTCTTTGAAAATAACTTTCCCATAATGAAGCCTTCCTTATATCTTTTATGATGCACAGAGAGAAAAGTTACACATATTTGTCTCTTGATTCAGAAATCTGGAAAACTGACCATTATCTACTTTACAGTGATTTTGAAAATAAATGAGATAAAGCATGTGAAATTGTAAGAACTAGATTAAATAAACAGCACATAATGCCATCAAAGGCAGCATGTCTCCCCACCCACACCTGGATCTGGAAGGATATATCTGAACAGTATGAAGACAGAGGTCCTAAATATTCATTACTGACCATCTTTAGGTGGGTGTGCCTGAGTCCAGTAGGAAGTGTTGTGTAACTCTATGGCTGGAGTCCAACTCAATTATTTACACGACTCTTCCAGAAACTAGTTAACACTTCAGACTAGATGCTTAGAGAATGTTGAAGACTGAAGCATACGTTACTGGGTGAGAACCTTTTAAGAGAGTTTAACGTGTTAATTTTTTTATTTTGGAGCTTATGATTTGGGTATTATTAAAATACAATTGAGCATTGTTTCATAAAGATAATTAAATTATAGGGCACCTTTTCAAAAGACTTCATTGAAGTCTTTCAGTTTTTAATTGTGTAGCTACAGTTGTCTGTCCAAAGCTATTCCACCTTTCAAAGCTTTTCATTCTCTACATAAAGGACAACAGGCACCTTGGCACAGGGAAAGAAGTAACTGCTAAGGTCACATAACTGGGGACACTGCAGCCTTCAAGCTCTGGAGGCCAAAGTTGCCAGAAACAAGGACAGACAGCTTAGAACTGTCCCTTCTTATGTCTTTGCATTGTTTCTATATGGAAAATTTCACTTCTCTGAGAGTATATGTGTAAATATGCATCTGCTAATGTTTTGGCAACTCCAGGTTACCTAAATTAGTTTTGATCAACACTGCTGGATTTTTAAAGCCGCCATGGTAATAAAGGCAAGTTAAAAAAAAAACCCACAAACAAACTCTACAGTACATTGTGTGCTCTGCTGTTCCAAGCCTCGGCTTCAAGACAAAAGGAAGCGAGACTTTGTCATTTGCTAGCTGTTAATAATCAAAAGAAGATCTGCCAGACAAGCTCTTCGAGGGCTCTGTCTGTCTGGACCAGGTATATACTGCAATACACAAAGGGCTTTGCAGGGGGAGAAAAACGAGTGTTCATGGACAATGATGCAGCTTTCTTAATTAAGATTTTCATTACTGATACATACATTAAGTTCTGCAACTCCAAGAGCCAAAGCACTGTCATGTGCAGGTAGATGTCCCTGATTCCATCTTCAGGCAGTAAAGCTAAAACATATTAAATGTGCACCCAGAAACAGTTGTAGGAACCAGGAGAGTATCAGAAATATTTCTGTTGGGATGTAGAGAGGTCCATTCAAAGCAGATTTGTAATGCATCTAATGGGCAGAAGGAAAGCCCAGGTCAATAGAGACTGTGTGTGTTTGTGTGTGCCTGCATGTGTGCTCACATACGGCAGTCCTTTTGAGGTCCTGGAACACAGACAAAGGTGGCTGTAGATGACTTGGGAATAATACCTATATAACATCACAAAGAGCTCTTACCAATGAGTTCTGTTGAGAATGGAAATTAAAGGACAAATCTGGAGTGCCTTCTGGAAGATAGCAAAGATTCATGTACACAGATAGTACAGACTCCATACCTCCCAGATTACCTGGACCCCCAGGCTGGCCATCAAGTCAGTGTGACTGCCAAGGCGTATACTGTTTCCATGTAGTAATCTGTGATATGCAGGGAATTTTCTTTTTAGATCAAGTGATTTTTACAAAAATAATTTTGCTCCAAGATGACAACAATCTAAAATATGACACTGTCCTAAAAATAGATGAGTATTTAAAGTGTATGTTTTGTTTTTGTATTTTGAGATAAGGACTCATGTAGCCCAGGCAAGAGAGGCTGCCTTGAACTCCCCACATGCTAGAATTACAGTTATGGTCACCATGCCCAGCTAGAGCTTGCTCATGCTTTTGATTCTAACTTGCCTAACTCACTTGGGGGTGGCTGGTGAAGTGAAGGTACACATAGTTCTCAGTTGTTATTCTGGCTTCTATTTGCATCTTTTCCTGTTTCAAAGTCTATGTCCATTTGGGGGAGGTCACCCTTATAGAGCGGCTGTCTCTTATCTAAAGAACACACCTTTCATTGAGAGAGGCTGAACTAAACCAAAGATGACTATATTACAATAATTAAAATATGTAAAATCATTTCATGGTAGGTTGTAAGGAATAAGTGTGACTTATACACAGTAGCCAATGTGAGAGTATTAACAGGTAAGGCCTTGAGGAGGTGAAAATAGCCAGGAGAGCAGAGCCCTTATGAACTGATTTACATTCTTATGAAAAGTGGGAGGGAGCTACTTTCCCACACAAGGATTCAGCAATTGCCTCTTTTACCATATAAGGGCACAGCAAGAAGTATCACCTTGGAAGGCAGAAGCCCATATTAGACATTGAGTCTGCTGGTAGCTTGATTCTGGAGAAGCTAGAAGGTGCTAAGATTCTTCCTAATTTTTACCTGAAAGGTGCTATGTTGTAGGGCTAATAGAGAAATGTGTAGAGCTATTGGTAGAAAGCCAACATAGTGGACATTATTCAAGCACGGTGGTGATGAGTATGCAGGGAAAAATCACAGAAAAATATTGTGACAGGAGGCTCTCCATTACCTCTTTTTATTTGTCTTTGATCAGTGTGTGAGGATGAATCTGAAGGATACTTACTATCAAAGGACTTAGGCACACCCTTTACTTGTATTCTATTACGGGACACATTATTCTTTCACTCCAAACACAGGATGAGTTTTAAATTAGAGGTGATAATTGTGTTTTGTGTACCAAAAGGCCTAGAAATTTATGAGGAGGGACAAAAGGGGAAGCTGTTTTAGCTTGCACAGCTAGAAGGCAAGGAGGCCTGTTCTAAATAAATACCTGGAAATGATGCCTGCTGATTCTCTTGTCCTTAGTACCCCATATCAAAAGGAAGGGAGGGTTGCAGAGATGACAGTTTATAAAAGAAGAACCTAATGAATGTAAGATCTTGACTCTGCCACTACGAAGACTGATTATGTAGCGTTCCTCAGTAAGAACTCTGGTAGACTGGCTCTTTGAACAAGTGAGCTGCTTATGTAGGGGATACATAGCACACCTGTGTACCCACACACAGCTTTACACCCATGACCCCAGCTTTGAATAGATAACCATGATTAGGAAAGAAAAGGGTGGAAAAGAATATGAGGAACATATGTAGGATGATACCACTCAACAGTAATCATTCCTGTGCGCCTATTTGGCCTCTGAATATAAGCTGTTATGGAAGCAGCTGTAATATATGAAGATTTTTAAGTGCATCACTAACAGAGAGTGAGATCTTCAGCATCTGGAGCCCTAAGATGCTGAGACAGCCTCATACCCTTGAACTGCCACTAGCGACACTGAAGCCTGGCCCATGACCACAGCTCACACTTCATACTTAGGATGCTGAAATAGAGAGCGGGCTGATGATCACTCCTCCTGGTTCCTACAATTCCCCTCAGCTTGCGGTTAGCCCAAAGAGACACAATGGCTTGTCTTCTGCTTCCTTTTTGGATACTGTTTAAGGATTTAAGGCACATAAGACTTTCATGGACATAATATTCTGGAAAATGAAGAAAAAGTAGCTTTGAACACATGGTATCCATCCTTCAACATGTGCAACTGCACTTCTTGTACTGAAGGAATGTTCCAAGTACTACTCACAACAGCTTTGTACAACTCCTGCCCCTTAGAAAAACCCAGAGAATGTACCCTGAGAGCCCAGACGCTCCCTATCCTGAAACTCAGGAAAGACAACCTGTCACACTTCCTACTGTGGATGCTGGGTGAAGCTGTCAGTGTGGCATTTCTGCTGCTCTAGTATCTTTCACTTTCCCTGAAGTTGCTGGAAAAAATTCCACTTTATTAAGTATGTAGCAATACACATGGGAGTGTGTGTAGGGTGAAGGACATTGATAGCATGGCCGCTAGTGCTTTATTTATGAGAACACCCAGAAATCTCTATCTACATCTGATAGAAGAATAGTGTCAATCCTGCCCTGGAGACACGGATCAGGCAATGTTGTCAGCGTGTGTTCTCCCTTCCTGATAACTTACTGATTCTGGAGTCTGATGGGAGAGCACAGATGAGTTTTATACGCTTTCAAGTGAAGAATTCACCTGACTCTTTTGGAGGATGGGGATGCCAGATAGACACGAATGCAAATCATCAGGAAGTGCTAAATCCCTGCCCAATCAGTGTAAGTTCCCTGACTGGTGCTTTGTTCTCCATAGCACCTCAGGGAGAAGAGTGAGGGTGGGTGTCTCAGTCAGAGCCCGAGAAGCTGAGCCCTGAAGTGACCTTAAGGGACTTTATGGAGTGCCAAAGAATGAGACCAGCAACCGAACACTATATTATTGCTCAATTGCCTTTCCATTTTTTTCAATATTTTATTTATTATTTTTATTTTATGTGTATGATTGTATTGCCTGCATATGTATAAGTGCATCTGAGTCATACAATGCCTATGGAGGTCAGAAGGGGGTGCTGGATGCCCTGCAACTGGAGTTACAGACAGTTGTTAGCTGCACGTGGGTGCTGGGAATCGAATCTGGGTCCTCTGCAAAAGCAGTCTGTGCTCTTAACTGCTGAGCCATCGTAAAGATAAAATCTAAATTAAAATAATTTAAAAGACTACAAATGATAATGACCTAATATTAAAAATTAGTAATTTAAAATATAAAAAATTATATAGTATTAATAAAAACAATTAAGAATTTACCTTTTCACTGTTGATTTATAACCATTCTTAAGGTATCAGGACTATCTCAGAAATAATTTTCTGAGCCAAAAAATTTTCTCCATAGCAACTTTTACTTTCCTGTAATAAAATTTAGTGTACTTTTCTTTAGGTTTTCAGGTTTTGAGTTTAATGCTTGGAAAACACATTTCATACCCTAATTGAAAGATTTCACTTACATTGCAGAAATTATAATTGAGAATATGGAATTAGTGAAGTTA
>NW_008346548.1:954955-959437 GCF_000622305.1 Nannospalax galili
AGAGAAATGGGCAGTGTCTTTCTTTGTTGATAAACAAATTGATACAATTTTAATACAGGTCAGTGCAGCAATGAACACATTTTACTTTTATAATTCCACCACTTTAGACTTATTTTAGGGAAATAATCAGAGAAGTACATTTTAAAAATACATGTATAAATTTGTGTATATAAAGTCAGTAATCCTAACATTATTTAAAGGTAAGGAAATGGTTGTAGGAATCCCAAATGTCCATCGATAAATGACTGAGTAAATATATTAGCCATACTCTGGAGTACAATATTGCCATCAATATTATATAGATGATATTAACTAACATGGAAAAATGATTTTTTATAATGAGAAATGGAAAGAGCAGATTACAAAATAGTAAATTTTTTCTTCTATTTCAGAAAGCGACAAAGAAGAAAGACAAACAGAATGATAGATATGGAGTATATTTCTCAAGTATTTACAGAGATTATCTCTGGGCTGCGATATTTTTAAAGAATTTTGCTTTGTTTTGAATGTATATTAGTGGTGAAAAAATTGTAAAAAACACCTAAATGTATGTATTTTCGTAGAATTAAAATATAAAACATTTATTTTGGGGAAAGATGAACTCAGACAAATCCTGCAAAAACTACTTTGAAATTGCACTTTGATTTTCTTCTTTTCTTTCCTTTTAAAAAATTTTTGGCTTTTTACAGAGTATCACTATGTAGTCCCAGCTGGCCTGGAACTCCCTACATAGACCATCCAAGGTTGTTCTTGAACTCACAGTGATCCACTTACCTCTGCCTCCAGAATGCTGGGATCAAAGGTGTGGGCCACCTGGCCCTGCTAATAGCTGCTTTTTTGGTATATTTTAGTTATTTTTATTTAGTGTGCATGAGTGTAGTGCACATATATATATCTGTGTTATGCAATGCCACAGAGATCAGAAGAAGGTGTCACATTCCCCTTGAACTGCTATTACAGATGGTTGTTAGCTACCATGTGGGTGCTGGGAATCATACCTGGGTCCTCTGCAAGGACAACCAGTGCTCTTACCACTAAGCCATCTCTTCAGCCCCATAGCTGATTTTTTAGCAGGTGATATTACTGCCTCACTAGGTTTTTGGTTCATGACATTCCTTGCTTCAAGTTTCCATTTTCAAATTTAATAACTTTATGTAATGTATTACAATTCTTACTTTAAAGAATTTTAAAATATAAAAGCCCAACACTAGAAATAATCTAAGTATTTGCAGGGCATACTTAGGTAAATTCTGGGAGTTAAAAATGGGATAAAATAAAATAGGATTAAAAAATAGGATAAAATATATAAAATAAGCTGAATTATGTTAAAGTCTAGAGAAGAGCTAAGATGGTGATAAAAAAATAAAAGTTTTCTCTATGTAGTGGGATTATGGATGTTTTCCATTCACTCTATACTTTATTAATATTTTACAATAAATGTGAATTATAGAATCATGAAGGAAGTAAATATTTAAAAAAAATACAGCTGCTTCACTCAACAGCTGCCAAATTTTACCCCAGATGTATCTGAAATTTAGTTTTGAGTCAAATGGTCCTAATGTCACTTCCTAAAGGGAAGCTTGCAGACTGGCTCACACTTAAATAAGGAAAGATCAGCGCTTCCACAGCCTCTTCCTAAGGGACAATTTGATAATAATGTTAGCAGAAACAAGAGAACCTACTTCTACTGGAAATTAAGGATTTCTACTTCCCTCACAGCCTTGTGCTCTCCTCTTACACTGCCAGCAGCTGCAGTCAGTAATCTACAGTATTCTGGTGTGTCTCCATGTCTGGAAGCTATTTGTGGAGGTGGAAGGTGGAGGTCACCATTAGAGACAGAGGCTCATTTCTTCATTTCTGATGGGAGTTCCCCTGAATAGTGTCTATGAGTGGCAATGTAAGGTATTTTACAGTTCTTTAGCTTTCTTTATCTTCTGTCCTCTCTACTTTCCTTCTGCTTTCTCTCTCTAAACTAGTCACTCTGTTCCTCTCGTGAATTTAAATAGCCATTCTGTGTACAGGCCAGTTTTTAAAACTTAGAGAAAATTCACATTTTACCATACTTCAAGTAGATTTTTTAATTCCTAAATGATCATATTTTAGTAAAATGATAATGAGAGAAATCAGAGTAGTTGCCCATATGTGTGATGCACACTGCAGGTGTGGCAATAAGGCAGGAACTCCTAAAATTTAGTTAGACAATAGAAAAAATGAAATTTGTAAAGTACCTTCAAATGATTGTAGGAAAACAAGAAAACACGGGCACCTAGTATGACTGGGTGTAGAGAGGAAGGCAGGGAAGGAAGAGAAGAGGCTGGGTCTTTGCACTGCTAAGGGGATGCCTACTATGCTTCTTTGGTCAATTTGCAAACCCATTTGTGTCCAGAAATATTTCAAACCTCTACTTTCACCAGATCTCCTCCCCACATATTCTTGGCAGGCTCTCATCCCCTTAGGACCCATTATGTGGGAAACCTCATAATCTGTCAGCATCAAACCTACACAAGGCTTGTCACCTGCCTTATTCTCTCCTTCTTCCTTGAAATAATAGGTGTCCCTGTCTGTCCCTCTACTTAAAACTAAGAAGCCATCTCTTCATGCTTAGCAGGAACCATCAACTACCAAACATTGTGTCTTTCTCTCTCTCCTGCAAGTCTAATCTCTCTTCTCTGGACTTCTCATAAGCTTGCAAAACACATCACTACTCTACCTCTTTTGACCTGTGTCTGCCCTCAAGCTACTACATAGCTTGTTTTCTTTTCTGTCATAACAGAACGTCTAATAGTTGTCCATATTTGCTGTCTGTATTTCTTCACCTCTCACTCTCTCCTCATTCCAGTACAAACAAGTTACGTTTCTACCACTTCAGCAAAGTGGCTTTTGCTAAGGTCAACGATAATCCCCAAACAAATACGTTCAATGTATAGGTTTCAATCTTCCTCTTACTTGCTCTCTCAGGAGCACTTCACACTGCTGACCACTATCTTGAATTGTTCTTCAGCTGGTTTCTGTGCTCATGTTTTCTGATTTTCCTCCAACCATTTTAGTTGCTCCTTCTGATGGTATTTTACAGGTTTCATTTTTCATACCATTTGATTAAATATTAAGAGTTCTTTTTGTCTCAGTCCAGGACTTGTCAAGCAAGACCTGTCCTTGGCCATCTTCATCCATGCCAGGAGTGTCATTTACTGCGAGATATTGATGACCTTGAGCTGATCTCTCCCCCTCCATTGTAAAGATCTTTATTTTATTTTATTTTTTTATAGCCACGGCTGTATCTATCCCCCATTCTAGTCTCTAATTTTGTCGATCACAATTCTGTTCTCTATCACTATAATTCTTCGGTATAAGAATGCTACATATAGAGAAAATTTTGCAATCTTGAGATTGGCCATTTTACTTTTTCTTGGTGTAATACCCTTGAAATTGATCCAAGATGTTGTGTGTCTCAATAGTTCATTAATTTTTAGTGCTGAAGTATATTTCATGATATGCATGTCCAATAGTTTGCTTAACCACTCACCTACTGAAGGCAACTGGGTTGTTTCTAGTTGTGACAAATACCAATAAAGTGGTTATCAACATCTGTAAGCAAATTTTCATGCTACTGTTTCCATTTTTCAAGATAAATATCCAATAGCATATCTTTCTAAAACCAAACTTGATCATGATATGCTCTTTCTTCAGTTTTTCTTCCAATTGTCCTTTACAATAAAGATCAAAATCCTTAACATGGCCACAAAGGACCTGGCATTGTCAGACCTTATGTGTGTTTTGAACCTCAGATTGGGCTGCTCTCTTCATTCTCATTTTCCAGCCATATTCAGGGCCGTCAACAGTGTTGTCCTCATGCCTAGAATCCTCTCCCACTATCCAACCTCACTTCTTGCTTTGCATCTTCAGATATCAGTTCAAATGCCACTTCCTCAGAAACCTTCCTATGAACTTCCAGATTTCCTTAGATGCCTTTCTTCTTGCCCTTAAAGCATTTGGTACTTTCATTTCATGAGAGTAAGCACAGTTTTAAAGTATATGTTGTTTTGTGTGATCACTCAGTATCTGCCTCACATCTCTCAGATTATAAGATTCAAGAGGAAAGATGATGTTTATTTTCTTTACCATGGTATCTTTAACATCTAGTCAAGTCTTGCTTGTGCTTAATGAAGTTTGGCCAAGGTTTTTGAAAACAGATGGTCCTGAATTCAAGTTCTGTCTCTAATGCTTATTAAGTAGTTGTGGAAAAAACTAATCAAGCATGGTCAATCTGTTTCCTCATTTGTACAATTATGAATATAAGAACATCTCCTTCTCAGGGTACTTCTAAAAGTTAGATTAGATAATCACTGAAACACTTTGCCTAGAACACAAAGCATGGCAATCATTCAATAAATGTTTCTATTATTAGTTTAAGAAGAGATGTATTTTTATTCCCATAGACTGACTTGTTCATTACCTTCATTTTTTTTTTTTTTTTTTTTTTTT
>NW_008346548.1:959505-998585 GCF_000622305.1 Nannospalax galili
TTTTTGCTTGTTCCCTTCCTTGTTCTAACTCTAGTAACTTTGAGACTCTGAAAAGCCCTTAGCATTGGAAAAGCCCCTGGATAACCACTCTGATACTGATTCTGACCCTAGGTGTATCCCCTAAGACAAGTGGGGGTTCTGTTTGTCCTCACTTCCTTTTCTTGCTTTCCAGGCCGTGGAGCTCCATGGCTTGTAAGAATGCATTTCTTCATCCCTAGTTTCCAAAAAGAAGCATTCTAGTCACCTCCTTGCTACATTCCCTTTCTACCCATAAGGATGAATCATTCTGTTGGCAAGAGAGCCCTTGGGCCATACTTTTGAATTAGGACCAACTGATTTATCAACTCTTCTTCCTTTCCTACTTAGACAAGTGAGAGTGACCTGGCAAAATGTTGTTCATATATGTAAAGTTTTTCTCTCTGGTGTTTTCCAAAGTTTACAGTGAAGGAAAGATAGTCAAGCAGCTTATTTTGTCTCTACCACTAAGATACATTTATAATATTTCTGTTATCAACTATTTTTCAAAAATTTATTAGCGTGTGTATGTGTGTGTCCATGCCACAGCATGTGTGTAGAAGTCAGAAGACAACTTTGTAGAGTTGCTTCTCTCCTTCCACCTTCATTCGGGTTCTGGAGATCCAGTTCCGGTATCCAAGTGTGCATGGCAAGCACCTTACCTGCTGAGCCATATCTCAGGCCCTTTTATCTTCCTTTGGAATAGGCTTAGATCTTGGGTGGAGAAGACCAGTGTTATTTAAGGACCATTCAAAGATCCCAACACTTTGGTATATGTCCTTGCTTCAGATACCTGTATCTTACTTTTCATTCTTTCTACATTTTAGCTATTTTTCAAGATTCAGCTGAATTACATTTTACATGAAAATTTCCAGCTCTCAAGACTCTAGTGAGAATGAAATCCTATAGTATTTCCTGGATTATAACATTTCATTTGGAACTTAGTCATTTACTGTCTTATGTGCATACAAGAAAATCCCCAAACAAACCCCAAACCAACCTCAACAGTTTAACTTCTTCTCCCAACTCAATTTTAAGTTCCTTTGGAACAAGTAAGGACAACGACTGTGTTTGTGTTTTAATTCCACTTAACATAATTTTTATAAAACATGGTAAATACCTAATAATATCTTTCAGGATGAATGTGGTTATGGGAGGTCTGTTGACCAGGCTTTGATTTTGAAGGCCCAAATTATAACTGATATGAGTAGGTAGATGGGTGGTTTCTGAAGAGGCTGTGCTAACAGCCCTTTCCAAAAAGCAAAGATTAATTCAGTATGGCAACGTGGGTCTGTAATCCCAGTACTATACAAGACCTTGTCAAGAGACAGAGAGAGGGAGAGAAGGCGAGAGGGACAGAAAGAGAATGTGGGAGCAAGAGAGCAAAGGAAGGAGGAAGGACAGGAGAAAAGGTGACTATGAGCACATCCCTGGGTTAACCCTATCCTGTGCTCTACTTTCACCTTATTAAAATACTCCTCCATTTTCTCTTATGGAAAATATGTGTAATTCATGGTCCAGTAGTTAGGAAGGATAAGGAAAACAAGCAGAGGGTGATAATCGTCCTGGCTGTGGCAGATTGGTCTGCAGGGTGTTTGGGTTCTCTGAATTAGTCAAAAGATTAAAAAATAGACACTCCTACCACAGGAGGGAAAAATGAAGAGGAAGGGTCTTGAAAATGGTGTCTGAGCAATGAAAGACACAGAAGATTTTAAAGATCACTGAATTTAATTTATTCAACCTAAATGCATAAAAGTACAGGTGGGGACATTATTTATGCAGGTATATGCAAATCACTTTATAAAATAGGCAAAGCCCTTCTGCTTTTTATAAGTTGCCAAGGTGGTTCCTGATATTTTAAAAGCTATGCACCTTTAATGTAATTTCCTTAGAGTTGGAATCCCTTGTAGAAATCACAGTCATTGTCAGAGCAGGTTTATTCCTCCCCGCCCCTCCTCTGGGACATTTACAAGGCTCTCATAACCATCACAAAAAGAGTGGTTTCCACAGAGATGTGACTGGAAAAATCCCTTGGAAATTGCTGAGGAACAAGTCACAGTGTTCAAAGCAGAGAACATAGGCTTTGAAAACATGAACCCATCTGACCTCTTGAATTGAGTACAGTGAATTCCTGAGCTCTGAAACATGGGGCCCGGCTGTGCATGCCATATTGGTGCTATAAGACTGGCAGTAGGTTGGCTGTGGCATGGTCTATTTCAAACTCCTTCACAGTGCCCAGTGTTGCATGTTCCCAGATGACATTTGGTTGGCAGAAGCTGGGCCTCCAAAGCTGGCAGTCTGGAATGCAGCCCACTGTGTTTTGACAAACACATAATTGACCATCTGATCACCAGCCTACATTTTACACTGAGGTCACTAGGGGATCTGGGCTTTCAATAGGTCTCTACTCCTCATCCTGCTCATCTTCTCAAACCTTTCTAGGAAGCAATATAGAGGCGACTTAAACACGCCCACACATAGCCTCCTGTTTGCAAAAGAGAACATGGAACGTGAGACACAAGCTGCTGAAATTTCCCTTTAAATTGTCCTGGCAGCCCAAAGTGAACAAGAGAAAAGCATACTTCTGGGGAACTCCACTTCAGAGAGAAGGAATGGATATACTGAATTGTTTCAACACCCTGCTGTGCATAAGCTGCCGTTCAGATCAATGGCTTGGGAAGTTTGCTTAGAAAAAGCAGCAATGGAAAAATGACAGGAAATCAGCACATTGACTTTAGGGAGCCATTATTAAGAATGGCTTCATTTGTCTTTCCATCAATTCTCTTTCCTCCTGTCTCATGCCCACTGTGGGCAGGAGACCCCTCCCCATTCCAAGACCAGTATACAGCAGCTCAGAGTGAAATTAGATTCCAACTGGGGTCTCCAGTGAAGTTCTTATAAAAATGGATTTGGCCTTAAATTTGGCCCCATATAAGGCAAGGATTATATGGTGGGCAAAGATATGCTGGGATTAGACAAACATTAATGCCTATGCCAACATTCCCTAATAGCCTCTCCTCTCCACTCCATCCACTGTGCAGCTCAGGCCCTTGATTTTTACCTTTGTTCTGATCACCACCCTATTCTCATTTGACCATGTCTACCATCATCAGAGTATTCTTTCTAAAACGTAATTTCTTTAAGTCTCATGCCTGGTTCTGGCTGCAACTTGATGCTTCCTCACTTATAAATGCTTTTGTTTCTGATGCTGAAACCTTCTCTTTTTCTTCTCTGATACCTACCTGGTAAGCCTCTATGCACTATTTTGACTGTAAACCAGCTTGAACCTCTCCACATGTGTGGGCCCTCTTTTCTCATGCCCCTCTATGCACCTAGTATATACCTGCATTCTTACAGCTGTCACACACCTTTCATCTTCCCTAGTCGATTGTGAGTTTTTCCCATTGCTGTGGGTCAAACCCAGGGTTGTACTCCTGCTCCAGTTCAGTGAGCATTACCCCAAGTGCTCTACCATGAACTATACCCGCAGCCTCAGACTATGAGATTCTTAATGAAAGGCAGCATTTCTCATTTATGTTGGAGTTCCCACAACCAGACACTGCAACAAGCTTTCTATAAATGTTTGTTGACTGAAAACTAAATAAAAGAGCTGTGCATGATAATTAATCAAAACTAAGCCAAGCAGTAGCAGTAGCTCTTATAAGCATGGTAGGAGACTATTAGCAAACTAATGAAGGTGGAAGATCCCAGCAGTAAGGCACTTTCTGATGGTTATCACAGGGCTGGTGTTTGGCTGGGGTGAGAGTAAGAGGGAGGGATGGATGCTGTGATGGAGGAATGTCTTTTTAGCAGAATTTTGATAAAGGAAGACATTATCACCCTTCTGATGCTTAATTTTTAATGCTCTAAGGCACTGTCCTGGAATTTATCTAAGTCTAAATTGCAGAGAAGCCTACTTCCCAAACAGGACTGGTTTATGCCACCTGCTTTATGGCAGCATGGCAGGCTATGGAAGTCTTCTTTCTATTTCTGCTGAAGAGTGAGGAGGTAGAAAACTCTTGGAGGATGTCTGGCTGTCTCTTCGGCTCCTATTCAAAGCTGGGTCAAATCCAGATTGGGACACTGGATGCAGTGCCTAGGAGAGAAGTTAAGCAGGCCGAGCTTTGCACCTGTCCAGAGGAGGTCACTGAAGAAGGCAAAGGCACTAGGGAGATAATGTTCTGGTCTATTCCCAAGAACTTTTCCTTTGCTTATGATGAGCCTCTAGGGCACCACCCCTGGAGACATCAGCTCTGTCCATGGGGCAGTTGAGGACAGAAGGATTGTCACTGGTCCTGTCACCCTCCTGGCATAAAGGCAAGATTTGTAATAAGCCAAGCGAGCATGAAGCCTGGCTCTGGGATAGGACAAGGTCATGGGTACTTGAATGGACTATCAACTGGCTATACAGTTCTTTTTCCAAGCCTTATCTCTGCTTAAAAAATAGTATTTTTTGAGAAGCTGCTCAACTGATCACTGATGTAGCACAGAATTAGTTTCACATTTTCCTATAAGCCAGAAACAGCATTTTAATTATGCTTTTTTTTTTTTCCTCAAAGTTCTCCCCCTTGATTTCAAATAGGTGATACAGGTCTGCTATACGGCTTGTGTCTGAGGCTTGGCCTAAGGCACTGATGTCATAATAGCTGAGCCAGGCCAGCAGCAGTGCATCATGCTGACTCATCCTGGTGATGTGAGGATTAATGCCTTGTCTAACACAGAGCTATTATGCGAACTGTTTTTACACAAAAGAACTGTTACAGAAATGATTTGCTAGTTAGAAGACTAGAAATATGCAGCGCTAGGTAACTAAGGGAAAGGACGCAAAGACACAGAGTGGCAACCACAAGCATGCACAATGACACCTTCTGAAGCATTAGCAGACCCACTATCAAGACTGAGAAGGGGAAATGGCAAGTCTTGGGGGCATGTGAGACCCACCCCTGTTGTATAAAAGCATTAAACACAGCACGTCTTTGGAGAGTCTAATCAATCTCTTTTCTATGTCAAATAAAATGTCACAGTCGACTTTAGCCTTAGCATCCTTTGGAGAATTCTGCTTTCCTAAATATATTTGCCTCTAGCTTCTAGGAATGTTGGTGGAAGCCAGACACAAGAAAAGAGCCACGGAAGTCTCTTTTGGCTCAGATCACTACAACACAAGAAATACCAGAGTGAGGAGTCAGTAAGGTCAGACATTATGTGAGTAAGGGACAGTGTGTACCACAGAGTGAGATTCAGCTAGAGGGAAGCTCGTGGTCATTCATCGTCTGAGGTGACTGCCACTCTCTGTAGGATTTCTTGGGTGGTGTCTCTTGTAGTGACATTGATTATTGGCTTCACAGCCCCGAAACCTCTTTTAAGCAGCTCTAAGTAATATTTATCTAAATCTGCTCCATGTAGCTTGATTTGGTCTTTAAATAATAAATGTTCTTGTTTTCATTTAAAATTAAGGATTTTTTTATTCCTTTTTCTTTTTTCCCAGGCCATTTCCTATATTTTCTGAAAAAGAATGGTACATTCTATAACATTCTATAAACCTGCTGGCACATGTGAAAGCTGGATTTCTTTCTTTTTTTTTCCTTAGACTTCATAATTTTGCACAAAATTTTAGCCTATTTACTTTTCAGTTTCATACTTCTTTAGTAAAAGGATATTATAAATTTCATCAATAAATGAAAGCTCTGATCTAAAAGCTAAAATTAAAAATGGTTGGGCCTAGGGATGGGTGAATAAATGAAAAATAAATAATTGCCCATTGATTGACAGTGGGAGCAAAAGCCCAATTGTTGCTGATATCTGGCTGAGGAATGCAAGCTTTAGTTCAGAAGAGCAGTGACTTTTGCAAATAGCAGCTGTGGCGAGGGAAAGGGCAGTCTTTTCAGAAGTGCAGTGGCTGGGCCTGCTGGTCTGTTCTGCTCCCTCATGGATGACAACTCACCATGACCACCAACAGTATTGGCTCCAAGCATGGAAAAAAACTCAAACATACTAACTATGTGCTAGAAACCACAACAAAGTCAACTAGAAAATATGCCACTCAGGGCCAAAATTTCATAAATCTGACACCATTTTTAAAGGTAAAGAAATCACTTTTACTTACATAAAAAGAGGGAACAGGCAACAGACTGGTGATCAAGGAACTGAAAATGAAAGAAAAAAAAAAGAATTAAACACATATTAAATGACAGAGTGAGGGGAAAAAAATCCTTAGATATTGATGGGACTGGCTGCTCCCAAAGGAACTCATTTTGTCACATTAGCCACAAAATAAAGACTATCAAGTCTCATGGGAATTTTCAAAAGGCGTGCCCTTGCTCTGATGGCCTACAACAGCATACTCTAGTACAAAGAGTGCCAAGACCTTTCCTGTTAATTTTTACCTCATCTCTACCATACAGAATTTTCTAGAGCCATGCTCCTGATCAATACAGTAACATTAGCCATACCTGCCTATTCTAATTTTTTAACTTTCATAAAGAAAACTAAATATTCAGGCCCTCAGTCCCACTAGCCTATTCCAAGTACTCAATAGCCATTTGTGGCTGCTGGCTGCTTTACTGCATGGCACAGAGAATGTTTCTATCACTGTTGGTGGGAATATTGTGACAGAGGGACTGAGATGAAAGCCTCTGTCTCCCCAAAACATCTCTAATGATGACACTTCCAGGTTTGGGGGAAGTTTACCTCAAGAGTTTCACATTCTATGTTTAAAAGTCTAATAATTCTCCTTTACAACCTTCAAATTACATGCCAAATAACCTGTTAGGACTGGAATGCCCACCACTGTTTTGATAGATTCTCTTGTAGGAGATTAAGTTAAGGTAACAAAATATCTACAAGCAATTAATAATCAAAGCAAGTCCTCCCACTTAGCTCCCTTAGAGCATAACAGATACTTAATATATGCTTGCTGAACTTTGACCCCCTGCCAGGATTATTTTAACCACTTTAGAGAAGGCCTCCCTCCAGAAATAGCAAAATAATCTTTATCAAAGGATACTGACTTGAAGGACTGAAACAGGTTAAAGCAGAAAACTAACTTCAAGAGACCTTACTTTCCAGAAAGTTTTCTAGACAAATGCACCATGAGATGCACCATTTAGAGATTTCTCTCAAGAAATGTTTTCCCCTGTACGGTCGACATGAGAACTGCTTGTGTACATACAGGTGTCAATGGCATCCCCTTGGGACAAGACAAGTTAAGGAGAAAATTTTGGGGAAAAATTCATTTAAAAATGCAAAAAAGGAAGAAAATTGGCCACATGTATCACGGTGTGCACTAAGACAAGACACATGGAGGGGCTCCCGTGCTTTCATTTTTTTTCCCCACAATATTGATGAGTTTAACAAAAATTTTAGGGAAAATAATTAGAATATGCATGAATTACTGTAAATACATACAAAATGGAAAAAACAAAATAAGAGCTGATTAGTCTTCAAAGCATTTGTGGTTTTGTAGCTTCACGTCTTCTCTGCCAGCTAAGGCTGACTACACTCTGCACGGGCACTGCTCCCTCTTTTCCCTCCTTTCTACCTCTTCACTCTTCCCTCCCCCACTTTTGGAGCAGCTTTCTTTCTCAATCTTTTTGGGGAAAGGAGAAAGTATTATTAGCGGTTTTCTATAAAATATGCTCAATTGCCATTTATCCACTGCTTGTTCTAAATGAAATAACTCAACAATGCATTCTGTTCTTCTGAAACTATTTCAGGTATTTCCACCCTTATAGCTAAGCAGGTAACTTTCCTATTTAAATTCCACAATTAGTTAAAATTAGATTTTTTTATATGATAGAAAGTATCACTGTAAATTGTACCGATTCACAAATAAAACTGAGGAATAATAAACTATCCTTCCTGACGTCAAACGTCACACAGGCTGCCAATGACAGGAAGCTAAGGTGGGGAGAACAATTACAGTACATGCTAACAGTTTAAGACAAATAAAGCTAAATTAAATTGAAGATTTTTTTTGGTATTATCGTTGTCCTCATATTAATGCAACACAATAAATGACACCAAATTTCAAACCAAGACTAAAAACTTAATTTCGTATTTCTTGTACAATTTATAAGTATGTCCTTCTTGATTGAACTGCAATCTGCTATGCAATTTTACAATATGTATTAATCAACAGATTTACTTTTGCCCAGTTGAAACTGTTATGTATTGAAACATGCCCTTTCTACTTTAGTGATATTCACCTTATATGTCTGTAAGTTACTTTTCTATAAAATGCAAAGAATTATGTAGAACAGTTTTGCATAGGATTTAAACAATTTGCATTGAACATGCCAGGTTCGACACACAAATATGTAGCAAAGGATATAAAATTGTAAAGGCCAAATAATTCAGGCCATTAAAAACCCAGCAGTGGGTGCACGAGTAGAGTGAGGGGCAGGAGGAGGGAGTTGTAGTCTTGGCTAATCTTAGTTTCACGATTCCAAAAGTGTCAGTCTCCAAGGACCTAAAAGCATTAATTGTAACTTAAAAGATGAGTTTGCTCTAATTCCAATTCACATAATGTTCTAGGGCAGTGGTTTTCAACATTTGGAGGTGATACAGATTCCTAGGAGAATCCCTTTCCCCAGAAAACCCAAAAACACCAAGTTTGAAGGAGCTTCGGGTCCCCTTGAAGGCCAGCTATGCTCCTTATGGCCTGGGGTGAGGAAAGAAAATTCTCTTTTAAATTGTCTCTAGGAAGTTTAAACAAACCATAAGCTGAAGCCAGGAGTAAAGAAAATACAAACTATCAGAGCTCTGAGTCAGTGAAGATGTAGAGTCACACAGGTGTCTTTAAGGTCCCCTAGACTTCTACCTCCCCAGTCCTTTATATAGATATTTTTCCATCCATTATTATTAGCATATATTAATTGTATAAAATAATGGGCTTGATCATAGTACTTTCATAATGTATATAATGTACTTTGATCAGTCAAAGTATGATTATAATTTCTTTTTAAAATACCCATAAGGCTGCCACTACAATGGGGTAGAGGATTATGGAGTAGAGAAATGATAAAATGAAAGTTTCTATTCACTGAGTACCTTCTGTGGTTTCAGGCATCTTGCTAAGTAGAGGCTTCTTTAATTCAGATATGGGCACACCCAGGAATGTGCAGGAGCAGCATGGGGTGCATGAAGCCACACATACTGAGTCATAGCTGTCTTCCTGGAGATCTGGTTTCCTCGTGAGTAAACGACGTAAACTGTTGTTTGCTCGTGTATTCATTTATCTACTAATGATTTCTTGGATGTTATAGAAGAAATGAAACAGATACTTGTCCTCACGTTCAGTTTAGTAAAACAATCATGACTATACAAAGGAGTAAAAAGCAAAACTTGTAGGTCTTTTGAGGGTGACACTCTAGAACTCCCTAAAATGTCTTGTTTGTGGTACACAGAGCAATGTACCAGTAGGCATCCTGACTCACTCTAACTTGAGGATTGCCTAAGTGCAAATTTGAAAAGCACTGGTAAAATGAATCATTTAATCCTCGGTATAAAAGGAAATAGTTCCTAAACAGTTACAGGTTATTAAAAGAAAAATGATTTCAGAAATTAGGAAACTTACCCCAAATCACATAGCTGCTGGCCTCTGAGTAAGTCTGTACCATTCCAAAGTCTATATATTGTTAATCACTAAATTATACTATGTTTAGGTGTTTCCCACTTTATGTTTCCCCTTGAAATTTGGGCTCATTCAGGATTATGCAGGCTGGTTTAAGCTTCTCTTTGGAAGGAGGCAGGTTTGGCTTCATTTGCATTTTAAATATTTCACAGTGGTAAGGGAAAGCTATTATTATACCCATTTTATGGTGAGGAAGCTGAGCCTCTTGCCAGTTGAGGTCCATGGCTGGGTTAAAAACAGAATCCTGGTTGTCAGTCTTTTATTCTTCTCAACTAACTCACAGCTCAGGCAGTGTTACTGGTCAAGGGCTTTTCTGAATATGGGAGTAACACTGGATGGTAAAGACTGACACAAACTTTGCTAAGAGGGAACAATAACAGTGCAGCAATAAAAAGAAAAAAATCAGTCATCATAACTCACTTGCAAAATTGGTTACTCTGAGGATTGTGACTAGAAAAGGGACTGCTTATTTATTGCAATTGAATCAGAAAATTAGAATGTGTCACAGCATTGATGATAGAGTTTAAGGTTCAGATGAACTGAAGTTCGACAGTCATCTGACTGAGGAGAGTAAAAGGTGTGACAACTGGGCAAGGATGACCTCAATAGACAGGTCTTTAATTTTACCAGATTTTTTCCCTTCAACTAGAAGTTAGAAGGCTTTGTATCTTTGTTTTCTATGGGTAGGGATAATATTTAAATATTCTTTTAGTGTTCTAGAAATACTGCATCCATTAATTCTTGTCAGAGTCATTCCAACCAGTAGGATGAAAAATTTTGCCTTAACTGATTTTGCCAATACCTTTTGACTTCCAGTATTTTCAAAGGCTGAGGCACTATTGGATTTCGAGATTCATATGTCTCTCAGAATACATGCCAGCTTCATAGACTCCTGTCAACTGATATTCCCTCTTTACTCTAGATATATGATTTCCTTTATCTGACAGGTTCAAGAAATTTTATGCTAGATTTAATGATGTTTAATGCACCCTGCATTTGGGGAGTTTTTAATTCTCTAGTTTTATTGTTTGTTTGTTTTTTGTTTTTAACCAGAGAAAAGATTTACAAATTAAAGTCAGATGGAAAGGTTATTCATATACACACACAGGACCTTTGCAATCTCCCATTAGGTCCTTTGCATTTCCTACAGACCCGTTTCCTGAAGTGTTTTCATTTCTTTTGGTCATTCAGAGAAGATTATAAATGCGACACATGGTCATGCACATGATCTGCTTTGCAAGACCATATTATTTTGGATCCATCTCGAGAAATCACAAAGATGCTATAATAACTTTGAACGATGTCTCCCTTCAAAAGTTTAGATGATGAAATAAGGTAATCGTCAATGAGGAGAGAAGCTGTAAAAACTGAAATTCAGTCACCAGACCTGGACTGTGTATGTGCCTTTGCCAAGATATAATTTAACACTCTACCCCACCAGACTCTTCCTGAACCTTCCAGTTCTTACAGGAACAGGGCCCTAGAAACAGAACAGGTCTCTCCCCATTTCTAGCCCCCACCAACTTACAGCTCCTAAAGCAGATCTGACAACCCTAGTATTGAGATTTTTAGGAATATTTTATAATCTAACTTTAAATAGTTTTTTTTTTTTTTTTTCTGTATATTCTCAGTTTCTGAAGTAGTAGCTTTACAGATTGTAAGTGACTGGGTGTTCGGACTTTTTCCTGATAGTAAATTGATATACTTTTCAGGAGTCTTAAAAGGTCTGACACTGTCATCATGTGGCCAATCACTTGGAGACTCTTGATTCCAATGCCTCTCCAGGTCCACCGTCAGAGAGACTGTGGTACAGAGACTGTGCCTACTGTAGGGCAAACTCACCCCAAGACTCCTCTGTATAGAAACACAGAAAATAAGGTGTTAGTAGTAGAGAGGGCTGTGGAATAAATATGGACAAAGTAGAGGTGGAAAGAAAGAGCCAGGTCAATGAGAACATAGCACTATCATGTAAATGGTCCCCTCAAATGGTTAAAAATACAAAAAGAAAAATTGTGACACTAAGGTTTCAAAAGATATAAAGTAATCAGGTACTTGGACACAATTCTCTGTTAGATATTAAGCCAGGAGGACAACATGGGCAAGGTCTGTGTTTTAGAGACTTAGAAACAGCTTTCTGTAATACAGATTGGAAAACGTTACTTTCGTCCTTGTCACTACCAACTATTTGCTTAAGAGCATCCAAGACCTTTCACAATCTGGCACCAACCCATCTCTCTGTTTTCTCCTCTACTGTTTCTTTATATACTGTGACAGACTATTATGTTCCTCCCTGCGCATGCCTGGGACATCTATGTCTCTGAGCCTTTGCTGACAGTTCACACTTGAATCTCCCAAACCTTGCAAAGTGTGTTAAACACAGTATGACACTCCAATGTTTGTTGCATAAATGTCATCTGTCTATTTTAGGAGACAAAGATGATAGAAAAAAGTGTTAAATCAGTAAATAAATAGCACTAGAGAGAGAGGTCAAGAAAAAGTTAATTTTAGTGCTTTTTAGGAGTGGAGGCAGATGAGCTTTAAGATTAGGAAAACTGATGCTCTTTATTCTTGGGTCTAGCCAATGCTATGAGTCAGTTACTTTTTTGGGAACAAGTTTAAACCTCAAGGTTAAATGAACACAAATGCTCTGTCCATCAGGATATAATGAAAAATATGTGGCTATTTCCACACCAGAACAGTAAAATTAAATATGCAGTGCCTTTCTCAGAAGCATCATATATGACAGAACTTTTAAAAATAGTCTCTTTTGCCACTTGAGTACAGAAGGAGCTATAGAAATAAAAGTAAATGTTTAGGAAGAGGGAGCTGAGTTGTGTCTTCAAAGTGTGTGTATCTTCATAGTTTTCTCACTCTAATAAGAGGCATTACAAGGAGCATAATGACTGGCATTTTTGTCCTCAGGCAAAATGATATTAAACAGTTCAGTGAGGAATTTAAGACCTAAAGATGAACACCCTAAATATGCAAGTTGTAAATAATCAAATAGATTGCTGAGAGCAGCTATGAAATTTCTTTCTTTACAACTATTTAAAAATAGGAAAGATCCTCATCTATTTTGTATGGAATAAATGCAGGTCTGCCTCCAGCCAGCAGGACAGATGTAATAACCGTTTTTAGTTCTACTTGGCTTTATATGATAACAAAATCCTACAAAATGATGACCCTAAAATTATACAGCATCACAATATAGTTTAATAAAATATTTTCTAATGTTAAAAGAGGATTAGATAATACAGATAGAAAGATGTTAAAATCAAAATAGTATATGGTGCTTAAGTATTGATTCAATTCAAGTGCACACGACACAAATAAATTGAGGAAAACTATACTAAAATCTACTACAGCTTTAGCATAATGGTTAGCTATAGAAAAATCACATCAAATAATTGATTATGTCTAAGAAGTTTAGCTATTTCATAAATCTTACATTGAATATGCATATTAACTCAATTTCCAATTAAAGGTGAGAAACACAATATAAAAAAAGTCCAGAGTACAGTATAAAAATTCTCTATTATTATTCCCAAGACTATCTTCAAAGACATCAGGAGAACCAGTGAACAACTCCTGTAAATGACTGAAATGGGACCCATATGATTAAGAATTCACAGGCACTGACAGGCTGTGAGAAGCTCTAAGAGGGTGGCAGTCACCGGCTTTCTTGCCTATTTACCTTGCAGTTTTGAAGTTCAGCAGAAATGTCCATTACACATAGAACAGGGTCAGAGGAATACTTCCAATGACCTTGTCTGAACCAAATTCAGTTAAAGCAGTTTACCACATTTCTTAAATAGAAGATGAGCCCATTCTATCTATGGCCCAGATTTGGATTGGATCATTGAACTATTGCCCAACTCTTAGAAGCAAAGCGCTAACATAGCAAAGGCTCCAGGAAGGTCAAAATACACACACATAAGAAATTGGCAGTACATTACTATAGAAGAAAGCTATTTCTAAAGATGGACTTTGGCTATTAAAACCTTTGAGTATTATTCAACTTTTGTTAGGAACACAAGAACACAGGAAAACACACACACACACACACACACATACACACACACACACACACACACACACACACACACACACACACACACCCCACAATGACAATTCCAATAAAACGTGTAAAGACACAGTTAAAAAAGAGAGGGAGGGAAATGTTATTTTATTGCAATCCATTATTTTCATAAGAACCACCAATCAAAGAGACACACTATGCCAATTTCTTCACAGCTGACTTGTTACAGGAGACTGTTCTAGTCTTCACTAATGACTTCTTGAGGTTGGTTATTACTGTGATCAGGAGTTGGGAGGATAGAGGTCTAAGACCTTTCAAAAGAAACATTTTGTTCAGTATCACTACAGATAGTAAAGTCAGCATTAAGCTAACTTTGACAACCTAAGTAGGATAATGGTTGGAGCAGGTAGCCATTTCAAATCACCAGAATGAACAGAATGGTAAAGGTGTCAAGCTAACCAACAACCCGAAGTTTGAAAAGCTATGGCATGATATGCTTAATGTAGGTTGTTAGGATTCATAAGGCTTGCTCCCTGCCTCTCTAGCTCCATCTTTTCTTATTTTCACATCCATATTCCAGTCACTAAGCAAATGAGGAAAAAGTACCAAATGTGACTGGGATTGTTCCTTTGGGGACATTCTCAGTCAACTCTCTAGCCTCACAATCCCAATTTCTTCTCAGTTTTCTAAAAATGTATTAATTTAATTGTTTTAATACTTCCTCTTTGGGGAATTTGCATTTTCTTAACTGTCTTTACAAGATCCAGATTTAGATTTTTTCATAGGTAATAAGGGAGGTATTTAGTAGGTGTAGGTGTGTGTGTGTGTGTGTGTGTGTGTGTGTGTGTGTGTGTGGTGATGGTACTGGGCCCTTTCTTGTACTCTTCAGGATTTCAAGTTGTCATCTGCTTCTTCACCTTAAACAGCCAATTTTGCTTATAGCTTAATTTTAATTAGACAGATAGGCATACTACACACATACACACACACACACACACACACACACACACTTTTCCTCTAAAAATTATAAAAATTTTGGGATATTCTGTTCATACAGTCTATTAATAAAGTCTTGTTCTTAGTAATGTTAGAACAATTTATATGGAAACAGAAAACACAAATGATTTGCACTGAAGGTTCATTCACATACTCATCACCAGTGTTTTCTTTATACTTACTCTCCATTGCTTCCTATCTCTTTGTTTAACATAACCTCAAGGAAACTATACAGTATCTTCCATCCTAGGAAAACTTGGCTTCAGATATCTCCTTGTAAATATCAGAATTCTTTTGGTCACCTATTAAGGATGCAGGAGTTGAGAACATTTTTCTGTCTGCTCTTTAGTCTTCCAGTTCCTGTAAGGATTAGACTGTAAGCAACCTAGTAGGACTCCTTCAGACCATACCAGGGCTCAGCTGATCTCAGCTGGCAGGGAACCTGCATCAGTCTGTGAAACATAATTATGAAAATATAAAGGTTTCATCCATATTTTCAGGAAGAAATTTTGTTGCTTCCAAGATGAGACTTACAAAATAAGGCACATTAGAAGAAGCTAAAAGATATGATTTTTTAAAAGGGTTGGCAGAGGCCACTTCCAAAACATACTATTCTGCCAGGGCTGTCTCAAACTCTGGATTAATTTTCAGCATCCAACAGTGGCCTGCACCAAACCCTTCAAGGGAACTTCATTTGTTCCTTGAATGAAGCCCAAAAGACTCACTATACAAAAGGTTTCTTTCTTGTCTCCAGTCAATCTGTGCCCCAGTTTGAAGGATCCCCACTTTCCTTTAATCTGGTGAGTCTGCATATGCATGGCTCCTCCTGCCTGATTTGATCCAGAGGAAGTGACCCAACCACAATTGCACAGATCTATTTACCCCCATACTGAGCACCTTTTTCTCTCATTTCACACATCCACTCAATACTTTAAATGACCAAGCAGCAGTGAGATTGTGTGATTTTTACCCTGTCAGTAAGCAAAGCAAGGTTCTGGGAAGGGCAAAGGTATATCTGCCCTAATTCAAAACAGTAGAGAAACCCTAAAACCTCATCAAATAGCATTTTTAGCTGAAGGTGAAGAAAAAGTTGAAAACCCTCTAATGAAACCCTTTCATGTCACTCATTCAAATTCTTGCAGTGCCCATTTAAAGTGCCAAATAATAAATACCAAGGTAAAGAAGTTTGACTGATAGTGAGAACATTGAAAAGGTATCGCATTTTATTGGAAAACAAAATTTTAAAAAAGCCATGGCTTCCTTCCCTATTCTTGAACAGTGTCAAGAGAAAGGGCTAAGCATGGTGACATAACTCATCTTTTTTTTTTTTTCCATTTCAAGGAGTAGACTCAAGTTTTGTTCAGATTTAGTTTTGCTAACACAAATGCTTTGAAAACTCTTATGATCACTGTTTTCTAACTTTTCAAACAAGAAGAAAAAAGTGAACATGATGATGGTGGATGACTTAATGGAATCAGCTTGTCAATGTGATAGAACCGAAAAAGCTTTTACAGAATATGTCCACATACTTAAAAAACACCTTTAACATAATGTATAGAGGGTAGAGTGTTTTTTATCATGGTGAAAGAAACAAATATCACTAATTTAGACAGTAAATGTAAGGTTCTGCTAGAAACCTCCAGGGATAAATCATAGAAATGCATTGTGGCTAGACAAATGGAACCAGGTAAGTTCTAGGTCTTCATAGATGCTTTTGAAAGAGTCATCAGATTTTTAAATCTGTCATTTCTGTAAGTGACAAGAAAAATTCTATGCTATTTCTGTCAGTACATGGCTTCAGAGTTACAAAAATTTAGACATAAATAGACAAGAAAATGACCTGTTCTGAATGTCCTACCTCAGGCAGACTATCAGATCTCTCCCATTCTTTACAATGGTTCACTTTAGCAACACTGGGCAGAGACATGCAAATGCTGTGTTGACTTTCAACTTCTCTTTCCTCTGAAAAATTATTTATGTGCATACTATTAAATATCCACAAATTCTATAATTCTTATCATGGTGTACATAGTGTCAAAGAAAACAATCTAATATTTAAACTTCTTGTTTTAGAATCAAAGGCCTTATAAAAGATCTAAAACCCATTGACTGTGCTCCTTGTACTTCCTCAGGTATGGCTGCCAAACGGAGTGCTGGGTGGGAGAAACTGGTACAAGAGGCGCAAGGTCTAGCAAGCCAGTTAACTCTTATTCACACTGGTCAGAAATTTCACATCTGACAGTTAACTTAAGATCTCATGTCTGTGTTTCCAGGCTTTGGCTAAAATTGCCTCACTGGTCCTTCTTGTAACAAGTGGGTTGTACTGTGATTTCAAAGACCCTCTTGCCCACTAGAAGTTTTCAGGGTCTTTGATCCTAAGCCTTTTCCACAGTCTGTAAGGCCCAATGCAGTATACCTCTCACTACTTTTCTGGATTCATTTCCCATCACTTTCATACAAAATTAGTCCAGCTGACAATAAAATATGAATACAGACAGAATAAGGAATGTGAATGGAGTTTTAAAATACATTTAAAAATTAGTGCCTTTATGCTTTGGTTAAACACAACTTCAGAACTGAGCACACTTTGGCTTCTCAACTTGCTTTGAGACTTGGCTATAGATGAAAGAGACTATGAAAAAGTAATTTTACATGGGACCGTGCATCCTATTCATTAGTTCAACAGCTATTTTTCTCAGATCTATTACTAGTTATTCTGCCGCTCCGGTTCCATTCCTGCCCTTAAGGATCTTCCACTCTATGTTTTGGAGAGTGTTACGCTTCCATTTTCATTTATTAATCCACTTCAGACAAACTCTGGTGAATATAACACCCAAGCAAACCCTCCTCATCATCCTTATTTGCTCTTTTCCCTGGAACAACCATTAAGCCTTTATGGATGACTTGACTCTCTGTGGCCTACATTATCAACTCAGCTAATGTGTCCCATTCCCAATTATCTTTATTATAAAGTATACTGATAAATTTTTAAGCTTTTGAAATGAATCTTCATAATCTAGTCTGAAACACCATTTCTTCTTCCTTTTTAAAACAACTAATAGAGCTGAGTTCCTAAGAAGCACACCTCAAATTATAGGCAAATTTTAAGTACCTGGTCTCTCTAATACTCTCCACTCTCCCAGATAGACACAGTTGAGTATTCACTAGAGGACCGTAATCTTACTCAGGTAATCTGGATCTCAGAGAGGATTTAATGAAGTACACATTCCTACACTCCTTTACAAGGAGGTACCACCTTCATTATATTTTAGTGTTTTCTGAACCTGGCCACAGAGGCAAATGATAAGCATGCTGCTATGAACAATAACTTTCCCACAACTTGTTAAATGAGTTTTTCTTCTCACATGCTTTATTGACAACAATAGGAGAATTTTAACACAAGTAAAGAGTATCCCTGTTCCCTCTAGTTGCTTTTCAGACATTTTCATCTTATATAAACAGTGGTGATAGAATTATAAATTTCATTATTCCTCCTCCATGTTAATACTCTTATTATCTTGCATAAATAGGAGTGAACAAATACGTACATGACACCAATCAATCCCTTTTTTAAAAAATGCAGTTTTCATATTTCTAAACAGTGGAAGAGGAATTCAATGAATTCAACATGTAGTTTACCTGTTTATTTTTTGAATGTTAATGAAGTAAAACTAAATTATTTCTTAAGCTCTTTCAAACTTACATCAGCCATTAACACTGTCCATGCCAGCATGGGGAGATTGTGGCAATGGTTCTAAGTCTCCTAGGTCAATGGGTACACAGCATGACAGCCTGGGCAGCATGTTAATATACTGGCCAGATTTCCATATGTAGGGCAGGTAGGAAACATTTGCTAGCACTGAGAAGAGGCTATCTGAGGGCATTAGGTGAACAGAATAACAAAGTTAAACTAAAAGTGGTCTGAAGAGACTAAGAAAAAGGGACGCTACCACCTCTTCCGTCTTCTCATTGGACTCCCTTCTTTCCCAGTGTTCTTTCTCTTTCCATCTTCCATCGCTTCCTACTCTTTGTCTTCTGTTAGATTGTTTCTCCTACCTCTTTAACAAGAAGTGGGAAGAACTTAAGAGGACACAGACAAAAAGAAGGGAATTTAGAGACATGATAATATACTGCATGCACACACGCACATATACATATATAACCTATATTTGATTGATGAAGAAGGAGAAACTGGGACTTTTGAGATTTAAAAAATTCATAGTATGTCTGGTCATATTAATCTCCAGACCAGCTGGGTTTTTTAGCATTGCTGGAAACAGCTATAACAGGATCAAGAGAAAGAAAGAAAAAAAAAAAACAGGGAAAAATGGAATTCTATAAGGATTCATGTTTGCAAGGAAAGATTTCTTTAGAATTGCTTATATTGAAATTTCCCCAAAGCTAGTTTTTGAATTTATATATAGACAGCACCAAGAGAAGAAGTTTCAGAATTCTCACAGGGTTTAGGAGACTATTAAACCCTGCACATTATGTTCTTCTCAGTCCACTCAAGCAAGTAAAGGATAAGTAGAGCATGGTATCTCACAGTGAATAACATGGTTGGCTACTTTGGTAGGATGACATATGGAGACAGAGCCCATAGGGACAGAGCTGCCCTTACAAATACATAGAGGGATGCACAGTTTCATCAGTGTACAGGCCACAAGAGATTACTTGTACAGTGTCATCTGCAAAGTGACTAAAGGTATTCTTTAAGCCCTAACTCTTATCACGTCTTTTTTTTTTTTGGCATAAATTTAATATTCTATGGGTTTGGTGGTATGTGCTCTAATCCTAGCACTAGAGACATGAATCTAGGAAGATTGTTTCAGGTAAGTCTGAACAGCTTAGTGAGATTCTGTTTCAAAACACCACAGAACGTAAATCAATACTAAGCTTATGGGACTATTTTACCTGGACTCCAGGTGAGGGAAGGTTGCTGAGACTTTGACAAAACCAGTACTTAAAGGTAGGAGGAGGCAAGGTGAAAGAGGAAGCACAGAAAGAGAGAGTGGAGGGTATCATCATACTTTTGGAACTTGAGGCAAAAATAACATTTTCCCCACATCAAGATGATCACTGCTGCCCCATGGCAGGTTCCTATTTTTCTACTTTTACATATACAGACAGTGCTCTTTCCTTGAAGACTAATATTCTGTGATAACAGTGGCCAACATGGCTGATGCTAAAATTTACATCATGAATGTCTCCCCAAAGACCATGTGCTGAAGACTTGGTCCCTAACTTGTGGTGCTTTTCGGGGGAGAGTGGCAAAAGTTTCAAGAAATGTAGTAGTAGAAAGAAGCCTGGACGTGGCAGATATGCACTTCAAGGAGATACTGAGAATCTGGCCCCACCTTTTTTTCTTTCTCTGTACTCAGTCCTGAGGTGAATGGGCTTCCTCCACCACAATCTCCCACTATCTTCCACTGTACCTCTGTGTGTGTGTGTGTGTGTGTGTGTGTGTGTGTGTGTACATAGTGCCTCCACAGGCCCAAAGCAACAGGCCAGTGGTTTATGAGCTGAAGCCTCCAAAACTATGAGTCAAAATAAATCTTTCTTATTTTCAAACCAGATTGTCTCAGGTGGTTTGTCATAGTAAGGCATAAGTGAGTAACAGCTGAATTAAAATAGTGGCACACAGGAAGAAACCCTGAGTACCAGGCTATGTTTCTTATGTTCTATGCCCTCCAACATGTTCAGTCCACTTTCTGTGGTTTCTCTGAGAATTGTAGTAAATATATGTGTGGTTGGGACAGCCCTCTTTACTAGGACATATTTGGCTTCAGAAAATAAGAATTCTACCTGCTCACTATGGCTTTTGGTCTCTGTGGTTTTTCTTTTTCTCTTAGACTATTAATCTTCAGTAACACTGTTTGGGAAGGTTATGGAACCTTTAGGAGGTGGAAATCTCAGAGGTGGCTCTGAGATTTTATAGCCTGGTCCTACTTCCTAATCACTCTCTCCTCTCTCTGCTTCCTGTGTGCTGATGAGATGCGATCTACCTCCTGACTGCCAGGCTGGCCTCAATGCTCCTGCTGCCAGGCCTGGCCTGCCACGATGAACTGCATACTCTCTGGAACTGTAAGCCAAAGTAAACTCTTCCCTAACTTGCTTTTAGTCGTGGTATTTTATCACAGCAACAGAAAAGTAACTAACACAAATGGTTTCCAGCTTGAAATGGGAATCAGAACTACTCTGCAAGTCTTTATTCCTTCCTCCTCAGTTTCTACTTCATTCTCCTGGTTTAATTCCTTATAATGGACCTGTTACCTGCCCTTCACTTCCAGCAGTGAGTGAGCTTTGCCTCCTTTCATACTAGGGAAGCAGAGGCCATCAAAGGACATTTCTCATCACTTTGCATGTGACACTGAACTCATCCCTAATGTTAGAATCACTGATGATTCTAGGATCTTATTGGACCAGTTACTCCTTTTGTATTTTCATTTTTTCTATGGCTGCCAACATGGTTTAGCTGTTTCAGCTTAAGCAGCCAACAAGGACAACAATCATAAGAAAATAAGTGAGACACCTTTTTCTGTGGACATGGCACTCCTCAGTGCCAACAAGCTTCCTAACTTCCATTTACTTCTCAGCCCATTAAAAGCTGATTTCTCTAGCTGTGTTTCTAATTAAATTGCCTTTGCCAACTTCTCCAATTTTTTTAGAAGCAAAAACATAGCTTTTTTTTCAATGGTGGGTCTATGTAACCACTAAGGCCACTACATACAGAGCTTTATTCCTTGGTTTCTTGCTCCCTGACATTTTAGGACCAGTCTTCTCTGCTTTTAGCTTGAGAATGTATTCCAGGAAAGTCCACTTGTTTCTGAACATGCTCCCCTTCACCTTCAGTTAAGCTGTGCTCTATGTGAAGGTCCATCTTCTCAGAAACTACGTATCTTGTCTGGACAGGTGTACATCTTCAGTGACATTTCAGTGATGTACGTGTTATATTAATGTTTGCATTTATTATTGGCTATAACCTTCCACCTCCCTGTGCCACGTGCCTTTCCTATACTTTGTTAAATTGTTCTTCAGAATTAAGCCCTAGAATGGACAGTTATAAACTGGCAGATAATCTGTCTACCTTTGATCAGTTTCTTGATGAGCTGAGATGGAGTTGGCCATGCCACTGTTCTCAGTGGGGTCCTTCACAGACAAAGACATGGTGGTGAGCCTTTCTGAACCCTAAGCAGACTCAAGGCTGTGGCTGTGATGAGCATCAAAACCCGAGCTGCTTAAGGTTCATTCTTCACTACCATTGCTTCTTTCTAAAGTCAAATTCACTGACGTATAATTTATACTCAACAGAGTTTGTCCTTTTTATACTTTACCATTCAATAAGTTTTGACTTCTGGGATGGTTAATCTTTATTCTCAATTTGACAGAACTTAGAATCACCTAGGAGATAACCCTCTGGGCATGTTTTTGAGGATGTTCCCAGGGAGGTTTAACCGAGTAGAGAAGACTCTCCTTCAACACGGGAGGCCCTATCTTATGGGCTGGGGTCCTAGCCTAAATGAAAAGGAGAAAGCTAGCTGAGACTAGCATTTCTCCCTATCTGCTTCCTGACTATGGACACAACATCAATAGTTGCTTGAACTGCTTTTGCCTCTTTACTTTCCAGGCTATGATGGACCGTCAAACTGCCAGCCAAAATAAACTCTTCCTTAAGTTTCTTTTTTCAGATATTTTGTCACAGCAACAGGAAAGGTAATATAGCTCCCATGTTAGTTCTCTGATGTCTTTAAATAAAGCCTACAATAAAGCCATTTGTTTCACATGCAAATTCGTTAGGAATCTCTC
Organism: Nannospalax galili; assembly: GCF_000622305.1. Lineage (NCBI taxonomy): Eukaryota > Metazoa > Chordata > Mammalia > Rodentia > Spalacidae > Nannospalax > Nannospalax galili. The sequence goes on from NW_008346548.1 coordinate 981,993, forward strand.
AAGTTTTTCCTACAAAACTCACATAACAGTTCATGCTATTTAATATCACCATATCAATTTCCATATAGACTCATAAAACAAAGTTTTACTTTGAGAATTGGATGTTTAAGTTATGCCCTCCTCAAATTCATAAATGGAAGTTCTATACCCCCAGTACTTCAGAATCTAACTCTATTTGAGAATACAGTCACTGAGGATGTAACTAATTGAGATGAGGTTTCACTAGAATAGACAGTGAGACTAGAGTGAGACCCTCATTTTATATGACAGATGTCCTGATTAAAAGGGAAGTTTGGGCAATGATACACAAAGGGAGAATGCCAAGTGAAGATGAAAGCAGAGATTGGGTGATAGTTCTACAAGTGGAAGCATACCAAAGACGACCAGAAAATCACCAGAAGCTGGCTAGAAGCCAGGGAACAGATTATCTCACAGACTTCACAACAAAACAACACTGCTGACACCTTAGTCTAGCAAATTTGCCTTAGAAAATTAATATACTCAGTTAAAAAAAAAAAAAAAAACTTCTCAAGCTGATTGGAATACCCATAAGTTCCTTCATTCGATAAATACCTACCAAGTGCCTACTGTGTACTAGGCACTGCTCTAGGATGCTGAATGCATGACCAAGAGCTTTGCCATCTTACTGTACGTGTGGTTCAGAATAAACGAGCAACCTGGGGGAATGCCCACCACTTAATCAGTCAGTAAACATTTCCTGAAGAGCTGCTATGTGTTACACACTACTCTAGGCCCAGAGGACAAAAGTGTTGACAGATCAAGTTTTCTGTCTTCTAGGGGCTTAAATTCTACAAGAGGAAACAGAAATTAAATAAAAACACTTGTAAATAAGTCATGTAACTTTACTCTGCATCTCACACAGGCAATAATAAACCTTATCCTGTAAACCCGTTAACTCTTGGAAAGTGTTCAGGACATTAGCAATACTTAAGAATATTCCTAAATCTCACACTCTATTATTTCTCTTACATTCTTGCTATCTTTGAATAAGTCTGAAATAGTCTTAAGATTAGTGAACTTCAACTATTCTCTAGAGTTTCTGACTAAATATAGTTTTAGGGGTTTCACTGATCTTAGGGAGCAAATATGCTACTCCAGAGTCTAAATTAATGACCAGCTCAGGGAATCTCTAAGTGAGGGTAGAGTAACTCAGAGTCATTTGCATAGGCTAGACGTGCTTAGGCAGGACACCTCAAAAGCTGGGTTTCTCCATTATTCAGTGAGCCAGTCAGTACGTATTAAGCAATTCCTATGTGCTGAAGGTGATAGAATTGTATACAGGCAGACTAGATGCTGGTCCTCAGTACATTTATATTCTATGGGGAAAACCTGAACAAGAAATCTCACAGTTGTTACCCTTATTACCATGAGGAAGAAGCACATGAAAACCGTGTGGTAAGACTATGGAAAGGATGGTAGGACAACACCTGGGTTGAGGGACTTGCCCATGAAGGGTTTCTGAGGAGGGTTCCATGAGGAAGTGGGGCTGGGGTGTTCATTATTTATTCAAGCTAAGCTCATGAAATCTTAGGTTTCTTTTCTTTCTCATCTCCTTTCACCTCCCCCTATTTCAACTACTTGAAAGCATTCTTCAAATATTCTAAAAGCACCAAAACTAATCAGAGGAGAAGGACTCTCCAAAGGAAAGGGACCAAAAATAGAAGATGGTGGGGAACCCTAATCTTACCACTTGTTTTGAAAAGTCCCCCAAATGATTAAAACACATTATAAACTAAAACATATGAATTAATCACATGCCAAGTCTCATTTTAAACCCGAAGTCATTTTGAGGTTCACAAACTAAAAGATTCTTCAAATATGAACTTGTGTTTTTCTTTCCTTGCCCTTGTTGGCTGGAAGCATTTGCCATTAGACTGTTTGGAGAGAAAGAGATCTGGCTGATTAGAAACATGGAGTACACATCTCCCAGAATTTAAATTTTTTCATTTATTACTTTTATGTTATGTGTATGAATGCATCGCCTACATGCAAGTAAGTGCACCAGTGTCATACGTTGCCCATGGAGGTCAGAAGAAGGTGTTGGATTCCACTGGAACTAGAGTTATAGATGGTTGTTAGCTGCCATGTGGATGTTGGGAATCGAAACCGGGTCCTCTGCATGAGTAGCTAGTGCTCTTAACTGCTGAGACATCTCTCTTGCCACAACATCCCCCAGAATTTAAGTTCCATGAGATCAGTACTTGTTCACCGCTATATCCCTAAGTACAAGAATACCTGGTATATTGCAGGGGATCAATAAATACCTCTTTTTGTCCATATATGTATCTGTATGTGGTGTATATATATGTTCATAAGGGTGTGTGGACATAAGCCCATGGAGAGACTAGAGGTTGATGTTGGTGTCTTCCTCTGTTCACTACCTCATTTTTTGAGACAGGGACTCTCACTGTTCATCAATTTGGCTAGGCTGGCTGACCAATGAGCTCCAGGGATCCACCTGTCTCCACTCTCCCCCCAACCCTCAGTGCTAGAGTTATAGATGGGCACAGCTGAGACCAGTTTTGAGTGCTGGGGATCTGAACTCAGGTGCTCAGGTTTGTATGGCTGTCACCTTACCCACGGAGCCATCTCCCAGGCCCAATAAGTACATCTTGATTGACTAATTTAACAAACATTGTGGGCCTCTACAGGATTCTCCATCTCATTTCTTATTGGTGATTCATCTTGCTTTAGGCCAGTGGTTCTCAGTCTGGGGCTATTTTTTCCCTATCAAAGTATTTTTGATTTTCATAGGTCAAGAAGTTGTTACTGGTTTCTGGCAGGATAGAAGACACATAATGTATTCTGAAATTTAAGATGGTGTAGGGGTGACAATAGAAAGATTGGAAGAACACATTTTGAAGTGACTCAAGGCAAGAAACAAAAAAGGATGTGAGAGAACATTAAATTGGAAAGTTAGATTCTGCAAGAGGGCTGACTTATACAGAAGCATGTCCTCAGGGAATTACCCAATTCTAGTGGCTGTTTCCTTCCCTGAAAGTGGAAAGAAAAGAATAGAGACACCCTCCCTTCCACTGCTTACGAGGGGTCTCCTTCACTATCCCCATAGTCCAACACTACAACCAATGAGTAGGATGCACCACAGATATGGGACAAAAATAGAGAACAGATAAATTGGGTGGGCACTGTTGATATGTAAACAGACTCATTCCAGAGTTCCCTAAAGTACTTGGAGTTTCATGTATATAAGCTTTTTCTTCATACAATTTTGAATTACATAATTACTATAGAAATCAAGTCATGACTGTAATATAAAAGGTCCAGGTGTTGAGTTGCCGAAGTTTTTAAATAGAAAGGAACACTTAAGCTAGTGTATCATAGTGTGGGGATGAGTTGGAGATAACTTAGGAGAAAAGTATCTGAAAATAATTCTTGATGTCTGGGTCTTTGCCTTGTAATGTTTAATGACACATTTCAGATTACTAGCTCCAGTGCCCATTGGTGGACATCCATTTCTCCCTGTTTTAAGATGCTTCTCAAATCTGTCCCGTGAACCCTTATTCCTCTTTTGAACACTCACTTTCTATATCTAATAATCTACTGGAAAATCCAATTGGGTATCTCAAAAGCTTCCTAAATTCTACATGTCTAAAGCTAACTGATCTTCTCCAAACTTGTTTCCCTTCTTTGCTCCCCCTGGGAGCAAAACGCATTTCTATTCACCCACCTGTCCAGGAAATATCTCTTAACTGTTGCTTTTCAATCACTCTCAAATAATACCACCCCATATGATTTTCAAATCTAATGTAATTTAAAAATAACTACAGGCATTCTTTTGTGATAAAGCAATAGTTTTAGCTAATTGGGTTTTAAACCAATATTAACTTCTTAAAACTTACAAAATTTAAAAGTCTAATTTTCTTTATAACTTTACCTTTTAAGAATACACACACATATGTATTAATCCATTTCTTAAAATTTTCTTTGTAAAAAATAAGAAAAAAATGTTTTCAGTAAGAGTGAAGTTACTTACTAGGCAGAAAATCTGGAACTTCAAATTACTTCAACTCTTAGTCACAGGAATCAAAGGCACCAATAAACACACTGGCTATTTCTATAGTCACTCTGACAATGAGGGGTTTTACACCTTACTAGGGAATTTTACAACTTATGCCCTTCCTTTATATTTAAGTCTATTCTTATCTATTTTTTAAATAAGTACTTTCCACTTAAAAGCCTTGTAAAGGTAGATAGCATGCTGTGTCTCCAATAAACAGGTGTCTCTTTGGCTTCACATTTCTCACATTTTTACCTTTCATAGTCCACTGTACCACATCAGCCCAGGCCATCATTGCCTAGCACTTAAAACATTTCAAAACCCCTTTGTTTTATGGTCTCCTCTGTTTCTGAGTCTTTGCACACGGCACTGCTGGTCTGGAGCACCCATATTCCCTGATGAACACTTACGGAATAAAGAAGAAAAATAAAATCTTTGGATGTTGCTGTTCTGGGCACTGAACAGAAATAGTAGCCTATCAAATATTCTGGCTAAACCTGCTGACGTACTGTTATTTTAAAATTAATATTGAAGAATCTGAAAATTTTGCCATGGAGAATCATGGGGCCCAGACCACAATACTGTGTTTTGCATTTAATAAAAACTCCTTCCAACTCAGTGCAGGAAAGACTTATCCTTTTCTTTAATTCATCTAAAAATATTTACTAAACATCTCATGCAGTGGCATGGCTATAGACACTGGAGATTTTGTAGAGTGCAAAACAGACCAAAAAAAGAAAAAATATCAAACAAACAAAACCAAAACCACCCTATGATAATGGGCCTTATAGTCCATGGCAAATGGAAATGAATATGTAAATAAAATCCATATTCGAAAGGAGTACGTGCTAAGTCAAGGAGGGGCTTCCAGGTAAGAAGTGGCAGTAGTTTGAATCAGGGTAGTCCTGGTAAAAGTGGTAAATTTGGATGTATTTTACAGGATGATTTGTATTGAGAGGGCCTTGCTTCAAAGTGAAGATTAAGCAGAGGCCTGAAGATGATGATATAACAAGCTTTACTGAGGGAAAGCATTCGAGGCACTGAGAAAAGCAAGAGCAAAGGACCAGTACTGCCATTTTGGAGGCCCAAGAAAAGTAAGGAGTCAAAGAGGCTTGAGAGGAGTGAAAGAAGAGCCCAGGGCTAAATCAGGACAGAGAGGCAATTGGGCACTTCAACATAGACTCTTGTGGAGTATTTTGTTAACGTTTTATCTTTTTTTTTTTTTCCAAGGGAGATGAGCCACCTTCCCCTGCCCCCTGAGTTCTGAACAGAGGAGTGACATGATCAGATTGCAATTACACCATATACATTGTAGGATATCACTTTGTCTTCTATTATAGAACCACCTGTACATGGCAAGGTCAGAAGCAGGAAACACAATCAGGAGGTTACTAAAATAATCCAGTTCAGCAATATGGCAGTTTGAATCAGGATAGTTATGTGGTATGAGTAGTGAGAGTCTGGATGTATTCTGTAGGTACAACTGCTGCATTTGTTCATTGGTTAGATTTGTATGAGCAATAAAGGGCTGGGGAGAAATACATTTCTAACTTGAGCAACTCTAAGAATGGAGGTACCATTTGCCAAGGTGGGAAGACTACATATTTGTTAGATAAAAATATGCATTCCTCTTATGTTAAGTTTGCAATGCTCATCAGTCACACACTGGAAACCCAGAGTAGGCAGTTGAATATGTGAATGACATCTGGACCAGAAACCCAAGCTAGAACCAAAGCTAGGTATGAATATTAAGGGTATGGAGAGAGAAAGGAAGAAGTTAAAAGACTGAGTCCTAAGACCCTCTAAGAATATACCAGTGAAAGCAATCAAGAAGGACTGGCCTGTGAAGTAGCAAAAATCAGGAAGAGTGTGACAAACTGAAAACCAAGTGAAGAAAATGTTTTCATGGAGAAAGAAAGAGGTAGGAAAAATGATGCTGAGAGATGAGGCAAGATGAAGAATGTGAATTGGTTACTGAGTTTAGCTACATGGAAGTCACTGGTGACTTAATCACGAACAGTTTCACTAGAATGGTTGGTGAAAAAGCTAACTAGAGAAAGATCAAGAGAAAATTAAAGAATAGTACTACAGAGAGTCTACAATGACTATAGGCAATTTGGGAAAACTGTGCTATAGGAGGACTCAATGAACTGGGACAGAAGTTCTCAGAGTGTGGGTCTTAAGAGATCTTTTAGGACAAGATATATTTCATGTTTGTATGATGACATGAAATATTTGGTAGTGAGAGGAAAATCGATAAAAGAGGTGTGCTTTTTCAGAAGTGTTGTTTGTAAGTATGGGAAGAGGAGGGGTCAAATGCACAATGAGGGGGAAGCTGTCTACAGTTTAGGGAAAGAAAGCAGAGAATGTGCTCACAGAGCAGATGAGAGGGTAGGTCTATTAGAGAACAGATGGATTTGAAGTTTGTTTTTGATTGCTTTTATTTTCTCAGTGAAGGAGAAAGCAAGGTTATAAGTTGACAATAAGGATGGGGTTGGGGTATTGGAGGGTGGAGAGAGGAAGATAGGAAATAGTCTTGCAGAAATGTCAGAGAATAAATGGACTTGGGAACATAATGAAGTTGCTGAACCTCCTTGAGTTATCATGAGTTAAAGTGAGAGTCACTGTTTTACTTCCTTTTGTCTCCAGTCACAGTCAGCTAGCCAGCAGGTATGGAACAGGGTGAAACTGCTTATGATCATTTCAGTGAAAAGCACAGAGAGACAGGGGAAGAAGGGAGTTACAAGTGTATGTGAGGTATAGAGTCCATGGACCTTAAGCTACACAGTAAAGTGAGGATATGAAGTGTCTACGGACAAAATGAACAAATCAGGAGTCTTAGTGGGCTTCAGGAATGGTGTAATATGGGTAACAGAGGGATTGGCCTATGAAGTTGTTAAGTTGTATCTGGAGAGTGGATGTCTCTAATTGAGATTATGGAAAGTTGCAATTAATTAGTAATTAAAATGTCAAAAGAACAGCCAAGCAATGAGTAGATGATGAAGGACAGATCATGAACACTCAAGAAACTTTTAAAATTAGAGAATAGAGATCAGGAGGTTTCAACAAGGATGGGTTGTGGGAAGACTGAGCCTTTCCAACCCTCAACTTTCCCTGTCACTTTTCATTTTTCCACTGCTATGACCAGCATTAGCAAACCTTAATTTCTCAGAGCCTATAGCTATAAATGCCTGTGCCTGTCCTTTCTTCTCTCTACTCCACTTTCAAGTATTTGCTTGCTCTTCTCTCTGCTTGGGCTCACTCTCTCCCATCACTTTACTGATGTTCTCCACGGCATTCATCGATGTCTGAAATTATATTTTCCATGTGTTTACTGCTTTGTCTTTTTCCTTGGGGAGGCAGTTTCTATTATCTTTTCTTGGAATATAAGTTCTGTTAGTGGGATGGACTACACTATACCCTCAGCAAGAATTCAAGAATCAATTAATGAATGGCCCAAAACATACTGACGAATCTTTATCTTCTCAGGTTGACACAACAGCCTCACTTTACCATCTTTCCACAGTCTTTCCCTCACAGCATCCACATCACTCAGTAGTCACTTCCTCCCAACATGCTCATTTCTGTTTTGATGAATTTCATTCAATTAATGATGTCTGTTTCCCACACACCACTTCTTCAAGCATGGCTTTCCCATCACTACTGTGAGATCTGCTGATTTCTCTGGTCTCCAAACTCCTGCTGTCCATAATATCCACTGTCTCACAATAGGTTCAGGTTTGTTAATCTAGCCTTTCACTTTGAAAATACTTTTATTTATTTATTTCATTTTTAATCTGGTTTTCCATTTATTGTTCCACCATTAAGAACAAACACAATGTGGGTGGACAGATTACATATGTTAAAAACAACATCACTATGGTTTTTCTGGTTAGCTTCATTGAATCTTGTCTTCACCACTCTTACAAATTTTCTACTCCTTTCCTACCTTATTTCCTGCTGCTATCTAAACTGGGTTATTCTTTCTACTAAAGATATCTTCCTCAAGCCCAGCCTGTCTGTCTGCCATGCAGAATTCCTAGCACTGTGATTTTCATAACTGAATCACTGCCCATGTCACTGTTGCTCCTGGATTCTATTGGCAGTTCATCTGGCATGGTTGTGAAGATCATCCACCCACTTGGTTTTTATTTTTCTAATCTCTGAAATTCTTGTCTATAAAACTTGATACCTCCTCTGGGAAGTGACTTTTCTCCAGCACCTTCCTTGGCCTGATTCTTCTTCATGTCTCTTCCTAGGTTCACTCAGCACTTCTCACTCAATTCTCCCTTTGTCTCACTTGAGGGAATCAGCTTTTATACCTTCTTTTAAACTTTCTTGTATATTTAGAATAGTTCCTCAAATAATATAAAATTTATAATATTTATGAATAAATGACACAATGCCAAGATATTCTGTCTCTTCTTTCAAATAACATCTGAAGATGCACCTGTACAACTGAGTTCTATATTTAAGATATTGAATAAGTACCATTCACCCATCTGTTTTCATTCTGTCTTACATTTTCTTGCTTAAGAGTTGTATTGTGAGGTCTTTTGGACTGGAGACTGTCTGGGATAGTTCATAAACTGGTCTTTTCTCTGTATACTTGTTTCTTTGCCAAATAAATAACAATAATAGTTGCCCACTTTGCATTTCTACATTCTATTCATAAATCCCCAGAAAAAGGAAAACTCACCACCAGAAAGAGTGAAACAAACTAACCTCTTACCAGGTTTTCCTACAGTAACATATACTTCAAAAGACGAATATGCAAAATAATTACCTGCTTAATTCATTTGCAAATTGCTCTTTGTCAACACTATGCCTATGTGGTTTATAGGACTGGGGAAAAACAACTAGAACATTATAGCTATGTGGGGTATCATAGAGAAAAGCAGTAAAATAAGAGGTTTACTCTGTTTGTTGGGTGCGCAGTTTGTAAGCATTGATCTCACAGGTAGCACTGCTTGACAGAAAATGTGCCTGCTGTCCTATACTCCCTTCTCCCCCCTCCCCCTTCCAACTCCATATCTTTTGGGTACAACGGAAGACTTTCTTTTTCTTTTTTCCCTATTCCAGGTGGGAAGTGTATCATTTTGCATGAAAAACCTGTTTTTCTTGTACACATAACAAATGGTCTGACTGAAGTTGCTGTCTGAAAATGGCAGTGTGCTTAATGAAGAAGGAGGGGACGAGCGCTTAATGGGTGAAGAGCAGCCATGTTTATCTGCAGCTGAGCCACATTTCAACTCTACTTTTTAAGCAAAGACTAAAGGTAATGATTGTCCTGGTACTGCAGTAGCCACTAGATGGCAGGTCCAAAGTCTGATTGGAGCCTCACAGGAAGTGGAAAGTTTCTGGTAGGCAATCCAGCCAGCATTGGTTTATCACAAACCTTTGCAACTTGTTAAAACTTCAGGTGCATAAGACAAGGTCTCCATTATCTCTAAGCATGGTGGTGATGGGGGCCCTTTGGTATTTAGGGTTGTACAATTCTGTAACAATCACACAATCAGAAACAGCTGGATCTTTAGGCATCCATCAGGAGACATTCTCAGAGCTGGATTTTCTATGTTCCAGCTTGTTTCATTGGTTTTTGCAATATCTTGCCATAATATTAGGAATGTAAAATGCAGTTGCCTAACCTGCCCTTTAAAGAACAGGTGGAGGAGAGTGTCAGACTGAGGTAGGGTTATATATACGTGGAATTTATTTATGTTTTTTAAATTTTTTTTATTTATTTGATTTTATGTGTGTATTGCCTGCATGTAGGTAAGTGTACTCGTGTTGTGCAATGCTGACGGAGGTCAGAAGAGTCTGTCGGAGCCTCTGAGACTGGAGTTACAGACAGTTGTTAGCTGCCATGTGGGTGCTGGGATTCAAACCTGGGTCTTCCTCAAGAACAACCAGTGTTCTTAACCACTGAGCCATCTCTCCAGCCCTAATTCTAATTTAGGATTATATATTTATGCCCTATACTGGAAGCTGACCATTTATTCTTGTTAATTGTTTTGGAAAATAAAATAAATATAGGATAACTATTATGTACTAGAAGAAAATAATTACAACCTATGATTAGAAATGGAATGGAATGAGGAAACTTAGAAGAAATTCTTTGTTGTACATAGTGCAATTTTCATTTTCTTGCACTATGATGGGAGACTTCTAAAAGTGGGTCTTCTGAGACTGTAAGGGAAGCCATTCTTTGTGTGTCTTTCTCTGCATACTTTTTCCCATTTGGTTTACTAGTTTATCTTGAGTTTAAAAATTTTTTTATTATATTTTATATGTATGAGTGTACTGCTTGCATGTATGTAAGTGTACCCGTGTTGTGTAATGCCCACAGACGTCAGAAGTGGAAGTTGAACCCCTGGAACTGGAATTATGGACACTTGTTAGCCACCATGTGGGGGTTGGGAATTGAACCCAGGTCCTCTGCAAGAGTGTTCTTAACTGCTGAATCTCCATCTCCATCTCCATATATATATATATATATTTTTTTTTGGGGGGGGGGTCTTTTTGAGACAGGGTCTCCCAGTAGCCCCAGCTGGCCTGGAACTCACAGAGATCCACCTGCCTCTGCCTCCCAAGTTCTGGGATCTAAAGGCATGCACCACCATGCCCAGCTCCTCTATATCCTGATTTTAACAATGTGGACACTGAGTATCTTATCTTTTAATTAAGAACTGACCTTATGACTTTTAAAATGCAGACTCATAAGCGCCAAGATAATTGACTATTCTCACTAAAGAAAATGTGTTCTAAAATCAAATTTATTTTTGTATAAAACCTGTGACATGTATTTTGATATACATTTAAGTATCCACGCCATTTAAAATTTATAACAATAAAAGCAACACAGACTCAATTATAGCCATGCAACTCATTCATTGCTCACCTTTTGTTCTCTTTTTCTTTAAAAATTTAGGGAAAAGGATAACAGTAAGCATGTTGACTTTTATCTGTCCTTTTCTTAGACATTAAAAATCTACATGAAATACCATAAAAAGAAGGTATATATACTGGTCTTCAGAATAAAATGTACAATGATTTCCCAAAGAATAAGTATGGCCTATATTTATACCCATAAAGATTTTAGATCAGTACTGACTTATTTCCATTAGTTTGATGGTAGGAATTAAAATAGGACCAAATTAATTTATGATGAAATTCCATGGTTACTTTTACATAATTGTGGTAAAAAAAATGTCCAACTTTATACTTTCATTGTAGAAAGAGTACTGAACATAAGCAGAGAGACCCGTATTTGTTCTGATTTTGACAGTGACTCACTGTGTGAAATCCAGAGGTCATGACCTTCCTGGACTCCTCAACTCTGAAATGAGGGTGTTTTAAGGTGAAAGCCTGTGATTTTTCTCTGCTTTAATAAACTTAATATCTGGCTAAGTAAATTGCTATGCATGACAGATTGCTTTTTCCTCTGAAATAGACCAATATTCTCAGATGAGAGAGCACTGCTGTTAAGGAGCTTATATGAAAGCTAGCTGGGCTCTTCCAACACTGCATCTGTCCAAGTAGGGGACACTAGAACAGGTTCATCCTTCTCCACTTCCTTCCCATTCTGCTATACCCTTATGTACTTCCTACTGTCTGCAATCCTCAATCCTACCCAGGCTTTGGGGCTAGAGAAATGGCTCAGTGATCAAGAGCACTTGATGCTCTTGCAGAGGACCTGGATTCTGTTGCTAGCACTCACGTGGTGGCTAACAACCATCCTTAACTCTAGTTCTAGGGGAACTGACACCCTCTTTTGGCCTCTGCAGGTATTGTACATATGTGGTGCACTTACATATATGCAGGCAAAACAGTCATAAATATAAAATAAAAATAATAAAATTTTGGGACTGGAGAGATGGTTCAGGAGTTAAGAACACTGGCTGCTCTTGTAGAGGACCCAGGTTCTGTTCGTTCCCTGCACCCACATGATGATCAACACTCATTGGTAACCCCAGTTCCAGGGGATCTGATGCCCTTTTCTGACCTCCATGGGCATTGTACATTGTAGTACACTTATATTCATGCATGCAAAAAACTCATACATATAAAATAAATGATGAAAAATTATAATAAAGAAGACATCCCTGGCTCCTATGCATCACTAATTATTCACAATACCATTTGCCTTTCCTCTTAAGTATAGAGCTAAACTTCTTTTCCCAAACTTCTCTGAAGATGGTTATAGCCTTTGTAACCACATTCTGGCCAGTAGGACACTGGTGGAAATGATACACACTACTTTAAGTCTGGCTCATAAGAAGTTCTCTTTTAGTGTCTTTCTTCTCCAGTCTTCTGTCTGGATGTAACACTCAAGGTGACCCTGGAAGGCATGTCCTGGTGATAACATAGTCTCTGTCAATCTGAATCCATGACTTATTTTTCATAATCAAAAGAAAACATCTATTATGTTACTCCACTGAGACTTGGAAGTTTATATGCTATAGAATCTAACACTGTCTTAGTAAGAACCCTCCTAAACCAGAGACTGGTTCTCTTCTAAGATACTGTATCTCACAATTTTCTCTACCCTGTGTTGATTTTTTTTTTTACTTATGTATAGCATCTTTAGGACAATACATGTATTTTACTCATTCCCTACAAACTCTAGGTAGTTTAATAAATTCAAAACAGAATATAACTGGCTTGGAAATTACAGAAGACAACAGGAATCATTTTGATTAAAAACATCCTATCTTTTCATCTTACTCTACTTAGGTAGAGGGTAATGATGATTTTTTAAAGTTTATTTTTGGTGTGAAAATATATTTTGCCCCTGATAGCTCTTTAATACATTTTATGTATGGCCTTCCTAACAGGCTCTTAATAAGAAAAGTATAGATGGAATTTTTTTTTTAAATAGAATAATACCAAATAGAAGGACATTAACTCAGCAGTATAAGAACCAGGGGATTTAAACTATTTTTAGGGCTGGAGAGGTGGCTCCGCAGTTAAAAGCACTTGCTACTCTTCTGAGGACCCAAGTTCAATTCTAAATACCTTCTTTGGATGACTCATAACTGACTACAACTCTAGATGTACAGAGATCTGATGCCTCTAGGCTCCTTGGGCACCTGTACCCATGTGCAGATATCATCCCCCCACACATATACATAACTAAAAATAAAAATTGAAAAATCTTTTACTTGTACAGGGCTTTTACCATCTAGCTATAAACCATTATCTCAGGTGGAACAGTGCATGTTAGGCACCCTCAATGTCAGGAGAGACTTCTCTATGATAACTCTTGAACATTTCCAGTATTATGTTTAGTTATGCTTATCAATACCTCATGCTGAAACAGTTCATCTTTGATTTCCTTAATAATACAGGCTGACATGGCTCAGGGACCACTGTGGAAGAGGAGGCGGAAATATTGTAAGAGCCAGGGCTGGTTCATGATTACAGGGAGGTGGAGGCTTCCAGGCCACTGGAGGCTTGCTCATGTGAGCCTGTGGCAGCAGTGGTGTCGAGTGCGGGACCCATGTCAGTTCAATGAAACAAGGGGGCCTAAAGGGGAGGTAAAAAATAAGTAACAGACCAGCACTAGATGGAGAACTATTTGAGGCTGATTGCTGCTGGATGAGGGAACATATGACTTACAAAGGACCACTGGATGGGCTGACTAGACTCCAGTGGACACATTTAAACTGAAGGACACTTGGGTATAAACACCTGAATGAAGAGGACTCAGCATGTATGGCAGAGTACATAGGGTTCAGTGGGGAGATAGGGGGAGGCATGGATGGGGGAGAGGGGATCTGGATTTGAGTGGGAAATGGTGTATGAAATTTAAAAAACTCAAAAATATTACAACAAAAACTAATCTGGGCTGATTTTCTTACTCTCTCTTCAATCCTCCATCTTCTTTCTTGGGGGCGGGGGTGGGGGTGGGGGGAATGACACATACTCAAAAGTAACTACTGATTCTCCATCTCCAGCTCAGATCTTGCTCTGGAACTTGAGCTCTCTATAACCCATAGTGTCCTGGATAGTCTAGACCTCAGCATGTGACAGCCACCTTAAATGAATTTCTGCCCTTACAGTGAACATTTCTTCATCCTCCCTTTCTTAGAGGATGACACCAACTTAGAAGCATTGCACTCTCCTTTTCCTCTTCTATGTCCATTATTTAAATTAACTAATTAAATTAAAAATTTTATAGTCCTTTTGTGCTTTTTAGTCTAAGCTTAAGGACTAGAGTAGTGAAGGAAAAATTTTTAAATGATCTTTTAAACTGTGTCCAAGACCTGCTATTCTGAATTTCTTCACATAGACATAAATAAAAAAACAAGAAGTACAGAATAGAAAAAAAAAAGATTTCATATCCTTCTATCATGCCAGAGTTCCACCATAGGCCTGCATAGAACCATGTGAGCTGTTCTAAGAAGGAATGTTCTTGCATTCTTTTTCTCACAATGGAAATAAATGTTCTTACATTCTAATGCTCAACTTTAACAACAGGAATTAGTGGAAAGGAGGAGTTTCACAGAGGCAAAAGGAGCTTTGCTTACTGCTCTCCTTTGGTAATCTCTGCAAAAGAAACGTTAAAAGGATTGTCCCTACTGGGTATACTTCCAGAAAATTTGTGGTTGTGGATTTCATTCATTTTGGAGTATAATTAGATGGGTTCACTTTTCAGTGTTATATTTTTCTTTGATCTACAAATGAGACTCCACTTATCTAACCAGTTGCTTTGATTTCTTGACCTTAAAATTCATTCTTCAGTATTTTCCACAATTCTTCAGCATTACTTATAACTTCCTGTAGCAAAGATGGTACATTTTCTTCCTCTAGGGTGATATATTTATTATCTATTACACAAACATCCTCTTTTGCTCCTTCCCTGTACACCACCAGCTCTAGCATCTTAAATTTTCATTTGACATATTGCTTACCTAAATTATTTCATGTGTATTTCCATCCATGGCAATCCATTTTTGTGTGACATAAATCCCTACCCTATTCTATTTCACAGTAAATAAAACTTTATACTGAATTTCCAAAGAGATAGGTGACCAACACGCAGTTTAAATTAAGTGAAAGATACACATGTTTGAATATTCTGTGTTCTGTCTAAGATGTGTATAGACAGGTCCGGCTTGTGTCTGAACATTCTGTGATCTTGGTCAAACTGGTACTCTTACTTAAACCTAAGAACAGTTTTATCACTTTGAGTCAAAAGTAACTTCTGCTATGCACAAAAGGCACAGTTATGAAATAATACATGTTAAATAAATCTCCTCTAAACAATATTAGAGTTGGTGCAGTCTGTGGAGAAGCTGCCTCATGACTTGCGCACATGCCAAAGAGACACGAGCTTATCCTATGCTGGATGTCCTCATTGACTGTGGCCCTTCAGTACCTTTGATGGTTTCCAGTCCTTGTCCAAGTTAACCTTTGCTAGTTGTTGCAGCCATGGCAAATATCCTGTTTATTGGATTTTATTAGCATTTAAAATTTTGACATTTGGGAAAACACAATCCTCCTCCTTTTTCATTCTGTCAGTTCTTAATGTAGAAGTGTCCAGGCTTTTTCCAATTTTAAGTTTCTCTCTCTTAGCTTCAGAAGATTATAATTTTGGAAAGTTACAATTATTCTGCTAGTCCATGGCCAGAACATATCAATTCTTATGACAAAATCTTGGTCAGAGGCATTATTCACACAATTTAAGCATCAAAGTTTTAGTTCCATAGCTACTTGCATTTTTAGTGAAATGAATTTTGGTTTGAATCACACAAGTTCATTAGGTGGATTTTCCACCATTTTTGGTGATACAGAAGTAATAATTCTAGATTTTGTATAGCAAAATGGAGTTTTCAAAGTGCTTTTATATCTATGGTGCTTATTTGATTTTCAGCACATATTATAGTATAAGCAGGAACAGAGGGCACTACTTAGATCATGCATGGGTCAGCAGCAAAGCAGCGCAAGCTCCTCTTCCAACACTCTTTCTACCAGGTTACACTGCTTTTACTTACTATTGCATAATTACCACACAATGTTTTCATGGTCAGCTGTCCCCTGCTGCTATTTTACCACTCTAACATTACTTACACAATATTCTATTTTATCTCTTTATTAGACTGCATGTGTCCATCCAGGTCCTTACATCCCTCACTAGACTAGGAGTACATCAGCACAGTGAGCCATCCAAAGAAATGATATTATACCTAATGAGACTCTACCACATCTTAACCAAGTGTCCTATGCCACGAATGTTCATCTTCTTTTACTCACAAACTGTTTTCAAACATGAATTAAAAATATATTATAGGCCGGACATTGTGGTGCCTGTAGTCCCAGCACTTGGGAGGTAGAGGCAGGTGGATCTCTGTGAGTTCAAGGCCAGCCTGGTCTACATAGTGCGTTCCAGGACAGCTGGGGCTACAGGGAGACCCTGCTTCAAAAGAAAACTATATATATGCCATAGTAACCTGTCTCTTCAAATTTTTCTATGAATAATATCATGCTATACACAGCATATCTTTTCTGGCATTTAGCGTTACGTCTTCTTTTGTGATGTATTCATTTTG
>NW_008346548.1:998621-1031176 GCF_000622305.1 Nannospalax galili
AGATATAGTATTAACTGAGAGGAAGGAGGCATTTTACCCATAAATAGACGTATGGGAAAATCAGGAGAGTGATTTGAGAGAAGCTGTCAGTGGCAGAGATATGAAACAAACTCAGGGCTCCTCAGAGTCAGGCTACCTTGTTACCACAGGTGGTCAAGTGTACAAGGACCAAACTGGTTCTCATGTAAGGTTGAACAAGTGGCACAAACAGCATTTTTCTATCCTTGTGCAGCTATAGCGGCTGAAAAGAACAGCTGCAAACTGGACATTTTGTTCCATTCTAATATATCTGTGTTCCTGGAGCCACATCTCCACTTCTAAACACTAATCACTTCTCTAGGTGAGCTTAAGTACCTAATTATTAAGAGCCCTCCAAATTTCTAGTGTCATCTTCAAAATAGTTAGTGCCCTTTCTGTCCCATTTGCCCCCTGTGCTTGGTACTGAATCAGTATAGCAAATACGCCTAATGAAGAATCATGATACAGGGTTAAATTCACAAATTAAGCAACTCCTTTAGTTTTTATGTCAATTCCTTTTATCTTTGAATCTCCACCTTCATTTACTTAAAATCCATCCCACTGTGAAACTAAAAACACAACGCTACTGTGGCAATTCAAAGAGAACTATCAAACCCTAGGGCATTTCTCAAAAATCCTTGTTACCCTTAAGCTCTTGCATATAGCATCAGATTACCTGGCTTCTAGGGAATAGTAGAAAAACACATTAGCAGATTTAATACTAATCTTTAGACTTCCAGATTTATTTCCTGTCCAGGTTAAATGCCCTTTAGGTTATTACAGCAACAAATACAAAAACTTGATTATAACCATTAATGGAGGTTTAAAATATTAACTTACATTCTTTTAACCCAGTATCTATAATTAAATGTAAAAAAAGTTAATGTAATGCTAAAGTTGAGCTTCTAATTGTACAAAACTCATAAAATTTAAAATTAAGATTTTTAGTGCTACCCTCTCACTTCTACAACTCCTCAAACACTTTTCTACAACATATGTTTAATTTATATGTGTGTCCTATAGTTCCTAGAGGAAGATGTTAAGCACATCAGATTATGATTGAACTCATGGAAGTCTGCTTTGAGTTTAATATAACCAATAATACTGTAATAGTACAAACTGTCTTTAAATTACAATGTCCCACTTGAGTGATTGCAATATTCCTGTTCAGGAATTTGCCATTTCCCCTACAAATCCTCTAAGCTTACTTTCTGATTAAAAACTAGCCATTCCCTGGAAAAGGAAAGAACATTTGTATAACAAACCAAACAAACAAACCAAACAATCTGTGGACTATGATAGATTGGCCTGTTCCTTTAACATACCTCAAAAAGAACATTTGTTTGAAATTAATACTTAAAAGATTAACTCAGACTATGTATCTAGGTTTGTAGGTACATCCTATAGAAAATCAAAGGCTTTAAAGGTAAGCAGACAGGGATTCAAGTCTTATTAAAGCTACTTACTGTAAGCCAAGGTGACTTTCAGCTAACTGCTTAAATAACTTCTCTGAACCTTTTTATTAAAGCACCTGTACTCTGTCCGGGATGTAGCACAAAAGCAAAACAAACAAACAGGGAAAGCACCAAACAACTTACTTCGTAGAGCCGTTATGAGGATTAGAAGAAGTAATAGATGTCACAAAGGCTTTATCAAGCTTTTCCGGGATTTATGATACTATACCAGGCACTACTATTAGGAAAGAACTACCCATAATTTAACTATCATTGACTGTCTCTAGAGATTTCTGAAACAACAACAAAAAGAATATCTAATATTCATTTTATCAAAAGAGACACAGAAGACTTTTTCCTATGATATGGCATAGACAAATGTCTATGGTTTATTATTGAGTGCTACATGTGTTCACAATGCATCAAGATAGATCAGCTAACTCTGAAGACAGGTGAGCTAAATGAATGTTTGAATATTGTGTACCACGCTGAATATTTTTCTTAAATTTTATGAAACATTTGTGTCTAAATAGAAAATATGCTTGAGAAATTCTAGTTCAACATGCAATTTAGAGTGACAGCTATAAATCATAAATATAAGGGCACAAAGCTAAAGTGCCATTTCAACCACAGTTATAATAAAACCTCCTAAGTACATTCTGGCAGGAATGAATAAAAAATGGCAAAGTCTGTTGTGGATGGATGGTGCAGAGCCCAGGAAGGTAACCAAGTGAGTAAGCAGCTGAGGCAGGATTATCCTCATTTGGGAGAAATCCATTCCACAGAGGAATTAGTGTGGGTTTGGGGGGTGTCTGGAGGGAGGATGGAGGTAGGGAATAGGAAAGGTTTCTTCATATGAAAGTACCTAAATTAGCTTTTGGAATAAAAAGAAAAAAAAAACTTCCCCCTTTCAACAATAATCTCATTTGAGGCTAGCAGACTGGTACACAAAAGATACATGTGTTCTACCTACTTGATTTTTCTCCTGTGATTCTGGGGTGCACAGGTAGCGTTTAAATGAATTAGGTCTACTCAGAAAAACAGCCAAACTCCTTTCGAATGGTACAAGGTACTAATTCTGTAAGAGTGCTGTTTAATAAATGGGTAGCTTACTGCACAGTTCCTGGCACATTCACAGCCAGGATTTGTTTCCGGGAGTGGTGCAATACAGCAGTGTTTAAAGGAGAGGTGGAAAGATTTATACAGAAAGTATGAATCACAACTGACAACAAACACAGAAATCCCAAAAAACTCACACATGTGAGATAAAAAAAAACATACATAGCTGATCTTTTATCAGTCCTACTGGCTTATGTTAATTCAATGGTGTGGATGAGGTTTCTTGGACCAATGAGCTGAATATCATGTAGGTGAATCAGGACTACATCCACCAATTCAGGTGTCAGCCCTCATTTCTGACTTTCTGCAATAGGAACCAAATTTCCCATCTTCTTGATATTTTTAGTTTCTGAGCAACTACTACACTGACTATGAAACTTTTAGCTAATATAAATCCTCTCAGAAAACGAGCCATTTTCAGCATGAATGTAGAACCTTAGCTTTCCACACTCAAAGATGTATATTTTCCAAACTTAACAACAGTATGTATTTATCTAGGTTATACCTTTAAGACCAAACAAAAAATTAAGATTTCAAAAGTTATTAAACAACAGAAGTAATGACTATTTTCTTGAGGAAGAAAAGCTCTTTTTATAGTACTTTAACTCAAAAGCTTCTGAAGTCTTTTCTTTAAAGGTTTCAATACAAAAGTTACCTTTGAGAGTATGAAAAAATTCTCTGAAAATAGGTGAATATTGCTAATTTAAACATCTTCCTTTTCACTCTGGGGAATAAAATTAAAAAAAAATCAAATTCTAAAGTAACTGCATGTAATTAATAACTATATACTGAGCACCTTCGATGTTTTTGGTACTGCAGGTCCCAAAAATGCTAGGTAGGCAGGGGTAGATTCTCCTATTATTGTTAAGGAAAGACCAATTAGAATTGGGCTTAGTGAATTTGGTTACAGAGATTAATTAAATTTAGAAGCAATAATTTAAGTTTCATTTCATTAAAAACTTTTAAAAATATTTTATTTATTATTTTTAGTTTATTTGTTGAGTGTATTGCCTGCATGTATGTGAGTGGCAGTATGTGCAGATTAAGAGGACTTGGGTCTGGTCCAAGAAACTCCAATGTTTACAAAAGCAACTATTAGTTGTTCACCATTACAGGGGCCACTTGATCACTCTAAGCATGGATTGTTCTCATTTGCTAACAGACAATAATATTAACCTTGCAATGAGGTAGTGATTAGCAATAATGCAGTGTGTTTGTGTCATTAAGAGCCCATGACAGGGACAGTAAGGACTTCTCAGTAGTCTGTTTCTTCTCGTCAGACTCGAAGAAGAGGGTCTTCACAGTTACTTTAGAGTACATCTTACCAGCCTCTAGTTAGAGTAATGCCCTCTTCAATCTTAAATCCAAACCATCTGCCTAAAATGTTCTTTATGTCATAGCAAAAAACCCGCTTTTTATACACTTTTAGAGACAGTCCATGACTTGGAACAAGATGGAAAATTTAATTTTAGGTCTTCTTTAGCCCTGAAACTATTTCCCCTGGAGTAATCTATGTGTTTCTATCAGAGTTTATTTGGTGGGCTGAAAGAGGGTCAGAAGGAGCATGTTATATAATAGCTGTCCCTGTAGAACCTTGAGTTTCTAAGATCCATAAACAGGAAATATCTTGAAGGCCTCCCTTTCCCCTACTGATTTATTATTGATTAATCTCAAACATTGAGCCATCGTAGCTAGAACACATTGGTACATTTTGCACAAGTAAAGCGGTGGGCATACTGCTTTTTAAATCAGTCTCTGGCAGCTGAGTCACACTTGTGCTTTGTTGCCCACTTACATCTTCAGAGATCAGCCTGTGTGAGGATGCTCATCTGATGTACTCATTTAAGGAAAAACTCATTTGAATTTTGTAATGACTGTTGTAACCTTCCTCCACTGAATGGTAAACCAGGCTCATTGCCTTTGAAAATTCTTGCTTGTGTAGGCAATGTAAGTTACTTTCTTCACATGTTAGAATACATTTAAGATCTCCCAGTAAAGTACTGAGTTTCTGTTCCTCCAGCATCCTCAAGTTTCTGGTCTGGACTAAAGGGCTACAGATATACAGTGAGTCCTTTTGCATGATGCATCCGAGATTTTTAAAATCAGGACCAGGGGATTCAAATGTTCTTCTGATAAAATAGTAGTCATCTGGAGTCCTGAAGAAGTCAGCAAAAGCTTACTGAAGAAATTCTTTGTGGAGAATTTCTCACCATACTTAAGGACATACTCTCCACTTGCTAAAGATATTTATAACTCTTTCTGGGAGTGAGGAAAGAAGAAAATTTACACAGGCTAAACAGCTTAACATCAACCAAAATACAAAGGAAAACAAGAGTATGGAATGACTTCAGCATAGGGAGTTGGATAAGATAAAGAATGTTTAATAGAGTAATGGATAGAGACAGGAAAGTGTCATCATGCATGGGAAAGGGCAAAGTAACTGATTTGGGTAAAGCTTCCAAAGTGTGGCAGTGAAGAGCAAAGGAAAACTACAGGTGAACAGGGTTGTATGAGGAACCAACTCATTTTGACTCTCAAATATCACTAAGATGGTAAACAAAGCCCCATTCATTTCACCGTAGGGGAAACAAGCTGATGAAGGAAGACCTTGCAACTGACTAAGATGTACGGTGTTATAGAGAAGGCTTTCAGACAGATAAGGAAATAGAATTTAAATTCAGAGGTAGAGAAGGTACAATATCAAACCAAGATCAAGAAAAGAGCTGTGGGAAGGATAGGTAGAGCAATTATTCTAGATAATTAAAAATAATGGTTGTGAAAATAGTGTAAGAGAAGACTGGTCTATTTCTAGTGGTTTGGTTTTTGTTTGCTTGTTCTCATTTTTTTATTTTATGGTATTTTTGAGAAAGGATCTCCATAAAGCCCCTGCTGGGCTGGAACTCACTATGCAGACCAGGCTGGCTTTGATCTCACAGAGATCCACCTGCCTCTGCCTCCCAAGTGCTGGGATTAAAGGTGAGTGCCACCATGCCCAGCCCTATTTTTAGTGGTTTGGAAAGGAGACAATGACTACCCTTTTCAAGGTCCACTGTGAGTCCTTGAATGTAAAAAGAAGACACCAACTGAAGAGGTACTATTGGGAGAGAACTCTCAGAATTTACTGATTGACTGAACGGAAATGAAAGAAAAAGGAGAAAAAGATTTAAAAATAGTCCTAGGGCTGAGACCCAAGGAAAGAGCACCAGGGACAGGAATTGGAAGAGATGGCTAGAGTAGAAACTGCTTCAGCCAGTGCGTGTGTGTGTGTGTGTGTGTGTGTGTGCGTGTGTGTGTGTGTGTGTGTACATCTTTGTAAACTACAGGCACAGATTTAGAAACAATGCTTCTTTTCCTTTAATGTTCTATAACAGCTTGTAATTTTTGTTCCTTAACCAATTCTTTACTAAATAATTATTGTCTGGCTAAATTTAAGGTTTACAATAAGGAAGTATAAAAAGTTCTATCATTGTATGGAATAGAATACAGTTTAAATCATTACTAAGTTTTTTCTTTTCGTTTTTATGTTAATTATGTGGTCTGCAATTCTTAGGTCACTGACACGGTGGTGCTTTCATTAAGTGACAAATGTGTCATCCCAACATGATTTAAAGTCAAGTAATTTTTCTTAATGTACTTGCCTACCTTTTTTCTTAAACAGCATTTATGCATTAGATGAAACGAATAAACACGAGCCTTTAGGTGGCAGTGGGTTTAAAGTTCTATGTAGATCTGTCTTGATTGGAGCCTTCCTTGTTCCCTGGCGTTGATGTGTGTGTACCTGCATATTCCATGCTTCACTCAGATTTGGGCCTTTATGGCCTTGGAATCTGAACCACAGTTCTATTTTGGATTTCTTCCAATTTGTGAGTGGGTAAAGAAAGGAAAACATGCTTTTTTTTTTTTTTTTTTTTTTTTTTTGTTTTTTTAACGGAGTTCTGTGTAGGAATTCAGTGGTATGGCTTGTGTCAGTCCTCCAGATTTTCAGGTGCAATGAAAATCTAACCTGTTACATAATCTCACTGTTAAAATATATCACTTACAACTAAGGAATGAAGAACTTGGGAGATAAATTAGTCTTAGAATTAAGTTCATCTACAAAGGAATAAAAAATATATCAAGTTTTAGGGCTGGAGAGATGGCTCAGCAGTTAAGAGCACTGACTGCTATTGCAGAGGACCCAGGTTCGATTCCCAGCACCCACAGGTGGCTAACAACCATCCGTAACTCCAGTTCCAGGGGAATCCAATGCCTTCTTCTGATTTCCCTGGGCATTGCACAACACAGGTGGCACTTACACACATGCAGGCAATACACTCATACACATAAAATAAAAATTTATATATATATATATACACATCAGGTTTTAAAAACATGGCTGGGCTATTTTACACATTTGTACATTAATATAAAGCAAAGGGTGGAGAAAGATGGATGCAGTAATCTTATTCCTTTATAATGTGTAAGTCCTAAAATCCTTTGCAGCAAAGTAATCATGGATAAGAAAATAATTTCCTCACAGAGGTTAGAGAAAAAAGAAATAAACAAACATATGCACCACTATTAATATACTAAGGTAATTACTATATTTATTTCTGACCTTCGGCTGCTGAGAACACATGAAGGATGACAATTCTATAGCTATTCTATTAATGGCAGATGCTCCTCTTGACTCAAGGAACGAAATACTTTTAAGACATTTCACTAGACATCTATTCAGCTAAGTAGTATTTTTTTTGTGTTCATTTTATATAGGCCCCATTCACTAGCACTTATACCTTTGAATGAGATCTTTTCTTAAGCAAGCCACCTTATGTGTTAAATAGAATTAAATACTTTAAGGTGGTTCTGTGCTAATTTTGTAGTGCATGACAGCAGAATGGTGTAACTATGTACAATATTTCTACCAGTTCCATATTTATACTTCTGTTTTTAATATTAAAAATTAATGGAAGAATCCTGCTCAGTGTTCAGTATATATCTTGACTACTAATTATTTTCAGCATGATACTATTAATGGGACCACAATGACTCCTCCTGTCTCCAATCTATGTAATATAATCCGTCCTTCATTGTTGAGTCATTTTCTTCTTTGTAAACATAAATTTAACTTTCATACTGCATTTTCACCAAATGAAGTGCTAATAATTCCCAATTATTACACCGTTTACTACTATCCACTGATATTTTCCTCTTTATTCATTTTGTAAATAATCATAATAAGAATATTCTTTCCCCAAAAGCTGCAGGCAGGCACCTCACTACTGGGGGTAGAGTCAGGCAGATGACTTTAAAGGCATTCAATTCAAGTCAGTCCTCTCCAAGAATTTATCCTTAATCCTGAAAGGATACTCAACAGACAAGCTAATTTTCTTTAATCACTTCATACCTTTGCTTCAGCAGTGCATCCAGCCATGCCTTTCTAGTATTTTCCACTTAGACCATGCTTTCTCAACTTTCTTCCCATAAAAGAGTCTATTTCTGCATAGCTCTATTTTATTTTTCTCCTCTTTTCATATTTGATCCTATTTTTCTTATGCAATTACAATATCTCTTCAGCATATTTAGCATTTTTTACATAGTTTCTGCTATGACTTGCATAAGAGTATATACATTAATCAAATTGACCCACATATATTAGGGATAGATAGCAGTCCAAAATTCAAGCTGATTTGTGTACAGCCTTGAATAAGCGTGATGCCAGACAAGACTTCCATTCTTGATGATGCTTCCTCTTCATTTATAGAGAAAGTCTTAGGTACAGTAATCAATAATGTGGTGTTCTAACTTTCTGACTAATGGCTTTTTGTTGTTGCCTTTAAATACTTCATTCAGTACATAAGAAGAAAGTTATAATTTTTTATTTTTATGATCTCATTGTGAATTTGTTCTACTTTGAAAAGCCATAATTTATGAGTTACACTTTGAAAATGAAATACCTAAAGTGATTTTTAAAGAGGATTTGGAGTAGAAGATGCTTCAGCCCATAAAACAAGGAGGACTTATAGACTCACAAGAATTAAAAATAATTTTCATTATTTTGAATAGAATGATGCCTTTATTTATATGTCTATCATTCTGTAGGTAATACAGGAAATTCTGAAAAAGTATTCTTGTCTAAAATGAAAGAGTTTTGATTTGAGTAACCATGTTTATTAAGTACCCACTGGGCACTAGGAAGCACTTATTGTAAAGTTCTTACATTATATAAGAGGGATTAGACAAAGTTACAGTAATGTAAGTTAATTACTAAGTTTCATTAAAGAAATGGGTGGAAGTTGTTTGGGGGGCATTTATAGGAGGAACTGATGCCTTTCATTGCATGGGAGAGGTAAAAAGTAAGGGTTCCACAAAGGCACTAATGTCTAGGATGGGTCTAAGGATAGACCTTACTTGACAGATGGAAATGAAGACAGATGTAGGTAGAAACTACTTGATGAAAAGATTGTTGATCAAAGTGACATATTCAGGGCTAGTGAAGTGGCTCAGCAGGTGAAAGCACTTGCCAGCAAGCCTAATGACATGGGTGACCCCTGGGAGAGGCATGCATTTGTACATACAAACACACACACACACACACACACACAATAAATAAATGTAGTAAAAAAAGTTTTAAGTGATATATGTAGATAAAAATGCTTTCATGGAAATCAAGGATAACTTTTAAGTTTTTATTGTCACAAATGGTTGTAGGTGAAGCTGCAAATTATCACATGATAATAAAAATAACTGCCTCACCTATGAGGCACATTACTGCTAGGTGAGAAGGCATGTTGGGCAGAGGTGAGGATATGAATAGGTACACCTTAGTGTGGCCTAGACAGCTCTGTCAACTTCTCAATATGCTCCTCAAGGAAATAAAATTCCCAAGCATTTTATTATTTAGGAACATTTTAATCCTAAAAATGACCTTCAACTAAAAATATGAAAAGTCTAGATATCCAAGTATCTATTCACTATTACATAGCTTAATTGTATTTCTAATCTTCTCTGGGAATGCATACTGATAGAGGGGATGTTAAGGGTTATGATCTGGTTAAAAAAAAAAAGAAAAAAAAAGACGTAAAACCATAGGCCATGAAGCCTTTTCAAAGTTTTTATTTGAAATTTCTGGCTTTTTTTCCTCTCATTCAGCAACCAGGCCTACCTTACAACCACTGAAATAACAGGCAACTTACAAAGACTCAGGAAATCTTCCCATGGCCTGTTTCTAAACAACCCCAAATTAATGGGAAATGATAAAGTCAAAAGATCTTTTTTCTGAAACACAGATTTCTAAACAATGTAATTATGGGTCACTGCTTGGTTATGAATTTTGTGACCTGTACAACAAAAAAAGTCTGCTGCAGCTGTGGCCATTGGCTGCTGCACCAGGGTAATTTGATCCATGTTTGCTGTAAAGACGCAAAAGCAAAACCAAAAAACAAAACCTCTGGTGTTTGGTAGAGTGACATATAGCAGAACAAGTTTCATCCATGGTCTTCTGTATTTGTTTAATCATGACCAAGGAAGCTGAAGATCTGAGATCCACCGTGAAGTTACAACCATCATGTTGTGTGGCATTTTTGCCCTCATAATTGTTTTCATCCACACTATTTATAGAACACACAATAATAAATTCAAGCTCAAGACTACCGAACTCTAAGATGTAGCCTCAATATAGCTTCACAAACTTGGGGTCCTATCTCTAAATCTACATTTCTATCCTAGGTCATTTATATGGTATTTTGTCAAGAGGGCATCTGGGTGCAATAGCTTCTGTCACACTGAGTCTTTAGATTTGAAAACCAATCTAATTTTAAGTTTTTAACCATATCACGGCCAGAACAACTGGACATAAGTAATAAATGAAGGACTTCAAGAGCTCCACATCTTTAGAATGGTTTTTCTTCTGTATAAATGTATGATGTACATAAAGCTGTTGGCACAGTAGCTTAATTTCTATGAATTTCTGGCACGTGCATTATTTTGAAAGAAAAATAAAATAAATGAAAGTATAATTTAAATTCTTTCCTAGACTTCATGCTTTGCATGTGTGTGTTTGTACAGGTACACATGTGTGTGGAGGCAAGAGGGCAACTTGGGTACCATTTTTGGGGGGCTGTCTTCCATTTATTTATTTATTTTATTTATTTATTATTTATTTGCTTATTTATTTACTTTTTCTCTCACTGGCCTGGAAAATTCAAGTAGGCTAGGCTAGTTGGCCAGGGAGCCTCAGGAATCTACCTGTCTCTGCCTCCCTGGGATAAGAAGTAAGCTCAGGTCCCTGTGCTTGCAAGGCAAGCTCTTAACTGACTGAGCCATCTCTCCACCCCAAGCACTTAGCTTCTGTGCTGGATAGCTTTAGTGTTAACTTGACACACCTGGGTTGAGGGAGCCTCAACTGGGGAGTTGCCTCCATTGAACTGGCCTGTGGCCATGTCTGTGGGGCATCTTCTTGATTGTTATGTGATGTGGGAGAGGCCAGCCCACTGTGGGTGGTGCCATCCCTAGGCAGGTGCCTGTTTTACATAAGAAAGCAGGCTGAGTAGGGGCCAGGGGAGCAAGCCAGTAAGCAGCATTCCTCCATGGCCTGTGCTGCAGCTCCTGCCTCCAGGTTCCAGCCCTGAGTTCCTACCTTGGGCTCCCTGATGAACTGTGACCCAGGAGATGTAATATAAAATAAACCCTTTCCTCCCCAAGTTGGTATGGGTCAGAGTATTTTGTCACAGCAAATGAGAAATAAACTAGAACAGCTTCTTACTACCATTCCTCTTAAAGTATTTTCTTGGACCTTAAAAAAACACCCTCCAAAGCAGGATTTTATGTTTTATTGTGTGTTCATCCTATAAGTATACTGGGTTTCTCTTTTCCAGTGTTATGGAGATGGACTTTGCCTGTCTTATCTAAATCTCAGTATCAGAATGGTCCAGCTCATGTTAGTTAAAATGAGTATCACACACTTGTGGTATAACTTATATGCCAAGTTCCTTCTATTATACTTTGAAAATACACATCTCGGGTCTGAAATAACTCATATATAATCATATTTTATTTCTAGAGAAGCAAAGTCTATAGTTTTAAGGCTCTGTGACACCATCAGCAATTACCTTTGTTCTGGTGGAATTAATATAATGTGCAAGGTCAGGACTGGGTAGATGAGAAGAGCAAGGAGAATGAATCTATTCACTCCCTTGTGAGGTTCTGCAAAATAGCTTCCTTATTCACACAATGTGACAATACATCTTCCTTATGCTAGCATAAAGCCAGTAGCTCAAAAAAAAAATTACCAAGAGATTTGTGTCTTTCCCTTTAGGAACATACAGATAAGCTTGTGACACAGAAGCTGATGTCTCCTGCCAAACTGTAGTATCATACAGACTGGTTCCCAAGTAAAATTCTGAGGTAGTTGGAGCTTCTGATAGCCTTCCATCCCTGTAGCCTCACTGATCTCTAAAGCTAGGGTCACAGCTAGTTTGTTCCTTTTGGTTAGAAAGCCTCTGCAGATGAAGCCATCATTTCCATGATTCTGTGTCTTCCTCTTTCACTAGAGTGCCTTTCTAAAGCCAACCAAGGACCACTTCAGTGAAATATTAAAGGCAGGAGATGCCTGAAATGATTAAAAGAAGCAAAGCTTTCCCTTAGCATTTGTCCTTTTCTCTGTAAGGAGATGAGGTAATATATAATCTCCTTCCTATGTTATTACCACAAGGGCAATTTGTGGGAAGGAAGAGCTGGATTTCTGAGTATGAATTCCCACCGTATAGACTGGGATAGATTCAGAAGGGTGTATATTCAATATCTTCATTTCAGAATTGGTCTCTTTGCTCAGAATAGTACCTTAGGTACACCAAGACCCTCCATCTTCAAAGTTAGCCTGAAAGTTACTTCCTTTTTGATGGATTACCTGATTAAGAAAAAGGAAGATGGAAAGAGGAAGAGGTTCTGCCAGTTAGAGATGATGCAATTGAGTGAATGTCCAATCCTGCTGGTTCTCATGTGATTTGCACACAGCTCTCTATTTGATCATTTCTCTGCAATATCTGTCATTGCCTGACCCATATGTATAATCTGGACCGACAGCTGGTTTGCTTGCATAGAAATTAAATAGCCTCAGTGCCAGTAGCCCTTTGTATCTTTTTAATACTCCAATAACTGTTTCAAGTGGAAACAGTTACAAAGAACTGTACTGAAGGATACGGAGTTCACACTTGCCAAAGCAATCAGTGCACGTGTAAATTAGAAACTAATCATCACTTCCTCTCTGGATACAGTGGCAGCTTTGCCTCAGAGTTTATGTTGAAATATATATTCTCATAAGATATTTCTCACTGCAGTCAGTGTCAATTTAGGAGACTCAAACCACTGACTTCTAGTTCCAGCTCATAAGAAAACTACAGAGAAGTAGTAGAAAACCAGAACTGACAAAGTCTTGAATTTTCTCCTACTTTAAGAAGCTAATTGTGGCTCAGTAAGATGGCTCACTGGATAGAGGTTCTTGCCACCAAGGTTGATGACCTGAGTTCAAGTTTTGGGACCCACATGGTAGAAGGAGAGAAAAGATTCCCAAAAGTTGTCCTCTGACAATCACATGCAGGCCATGGCACACGTTTCCTCCTGCCCTCCAGAAATAAATAAAACGTAATTAATTAAAAAAATAAAAATGGGGTTAACTCTGCTTTAAAATTCTCAGACAAAAACCTGATAATTATCAGCTATGCTACTGCAAGAGTACTCCTGGGTTTCTTCATCATATATTCCCCCTAGAACTTCTCAAAGAACTGAAGGGCTTCTGGAAAAGAAAATGAACTTGACAATCATGTTGCAACTCAAACTGATCCTGATTCTTCTCGTCGTATTTTAATTTATTGCAGATGGTGTAAATAGGGTGTTTACTGGCTGTCAGGTAATAAGTTCTGTGGTAGATAATGGTGATGGACAGAATCTCATGCCTGTTGAGATCCTTGAATCTCAGCATTTACACGTAGCCATCACCAACTGCTTTGCAGCACATACGATACAGCGAGAGGGTCTGAAATCCAGCCTATTTCTCTCATAGGAATTATGCCTGAAACATCTGGATTTTGCAAGTTCACACGTGAATTGCCCTGACAGTAGTCTCACTGACCACATGTTGTCAGTCTAACGTGTGATCTAACATCTCCTGCTCTGAAAGGAAAACGTAATCTGTTTAAATATCCAAACACCTCTCTTCCTAGGTACCACCATTCATCACAACTGTCAGTGCTTCTGTGGAAGAGTAATGACCCTCAGGCATGGGATAATGCTCCATAGGGGACTTGTGAATGCCACTGCCAAGCACAAAAATTGATCGGTTTTCAGTGGGGCGGGTATACCCGTCATGAAAGACCTCCCCTTACTCACTAAATTACAAATGACTGTTTATCCAGCACACAATAAAACCCAGGTTAGGGAGCCACAGACCCTGCTGACTCTAATTGTCCCAAACATGTGAGCATTAGATTTGGACCTGTCAGCGAGAAGGATTTAAGCAGCTTGAAATTGGAAGTTGGACCACGGTCATTCAAAATTGCATTTGGAGATAACATAGGTGTTGCTGCATTTCCCTCTCTATTCTGTTTTTAAAATCCTCTCGATCAGTGGAAGGTACAACATCCCACATCCCAGTAACAAGCACACATAAAAAATCAGAACAAGCATGTTGTGGAATGTTGGCTGCTTATTTCTCTCCTGTAGGCTTCTCTTCATTTCTGGATTTATTCATATTCAATTTCTACAAGATAGGATAAAATTTGTATGGCATGAACTCATGATGCTCAAGTAGTTCCTCATTTAATCACTGTGACCTTTGCTTTTAAAGTCTCCCTATCTTCCCAGTCTCGTCTCATTATCATCAAATATCTTTAGCACAGAATCCCTTTGCACTCTGTAGACAGTTCATATCTTGGTAAGTGTCCTATCACCATGAAGGCTTCATTCCAAATTTCATCCTGTCTCTCTTAAAACTTGTAGCAATGCTGGATCTTTAGAGTTTTACATTTTAGAAAATGCCATCTTTTTCATGTTTCTGCAATGTCATTTTCTAATGTTCCTATGATTTTAAATTTTGGTTTCATCTTTTTGTCAATAATTTGATAGCATTAAACATGTAATGACTACAGTTAACTTTATGCAGTTCTGTGACTCCTTTAACCATATTTTTAATGCTTTTCTCTTTTGAAGGTGTAGCAATAGCCCAAACCCTAGGGAAAATAAAAAATACCCTTCAGGACACAGCATCTATACTAAATCACAAAGCAGAAGCTAGTTTTGCTATGGAAATTGTTCTTCTACCTGCCCAAGCTGAATGGTTCAAGATACACATAAGTGAAGAAAACCAAATGTTTTAAAGTGATTTCATTTCCTTTCACAAAATTTACTAATGAATGACTCTTATGAAATCATTATAATTAGTAAAGCCTTTTCCACTTAGGAATATTGTCTGTGCTTTTGTCAGTTCAGGGCTGTGATCAATTTAGCTATACTTTGATGTTCACAATATTCTGATTGTTTATATCTCTAATGATGAGACTAGACACTTTCCTGGGAAGAAAAACTTATAATTAGATAGATTCTAATAATTAATGAAATATTAGGAGATACCAATGATATAATGAAATCAGAAGCTCTTAGTATATTTCTGTGGAAGAAGAAATCTTTTTGAGTATTAGGAATGTTCTAGAACATAATAAAAAATATCAGGTAGTGAACTGAACAAAGTGACCTTTGATGTAAAGTGTCAGCTAGTAATGTCAATTCAATTCAGAACTGGATACAAAGAGACATTGTATCTTTGAGCAGAGAGGTATTGAGTCACCTGATTATATTCTCTGAAAGAATGCATTATGGTTTAGACACTTTTATTACCCCAAAGATGTAGACTAATCAGGGAAGATTAACAACCAGTTTTATTAGGAGTCAACAGATGAACTGGTGTGAGCTGTACTGGTTTTTAAGAGTTCTTGTATTCTCTCCTCAGTTTTGATACAATTTCATATGGGAATAGTCATTCCTGAAATTTAGATAGGATAATTTATGTTCTGCTCCCCAGAGGAAGGGTAGTTTGGAATCTGAAGTAAGGGTGAGTGTTTAAAATAGTGTAAGAACCTGGCATAGCTGGAGGGCAGGAAATTCTATTATAGGATTTTTCAACTTCCATTAAAAAAAAAACAAAAGTAACTAGTTATTAAGACTTCATTTAAATTAAGCTGAGTACATTAAGTGTTACCAGTATGTTTTTCATATGTAATACATAATTGTTTTGGCCCACAGAATAAGGTTATTAGGACACTATACTGCTATGCTTATGTTTCTCTGGAAATATAATTTGCAAGGTCATTCTAGGAACTCTGGCGATGAAATCCACCATCACTTTAAGTCAGTTACCCTTAGTTCTTAGAGAGTTTCTCATCTCTGCATAGTGAGCCTAGAGTTGGAACATGTACTCTCAGGAATGCCCCTTTGGAAGAGGCTCTCAGCCTTCTTTTGAATGATCATCTACATATATTTTCATATAGAACTGCATACTTTGCATACCTGCATTATTTATGAATATCACTGAGAAATGTTTAGTGTATTTTTTTAGTTTATTATTGAAAATAAGTTGTTCATAAGCTAATAATAAATTTATGTTTTCACAGAGGTCATTATTTCTGGATGTATTTATTAAGATTTGCCATTTTTAGAGTATTTCAATCAGATGACAAAGAAAAACTGAACTAAACTTTCAAGCAATATCAGTGATTTGGAAAAGCCTCAAAATATTGTACTAATACCTAACACCAGACTTCACCTTTCAGTTCTACTGGAAACATCTGTGAACACAACAAAATTTTGACCTTTCCTGATGTTCATGCAAACTGTATTGCATATTCATACCTTCACTGTAGTGATCTTCTCTGTGGACTATTTTGATGGATGGTAGAGGATGCAGTGCATTTACCTATGTTTTTAAAAGGCAGAAGAAGAATCTGGATGATGTGTTATCTTGGCCAGTTTTCAACAAACAGAAGTACACTTGTGATGAACCCCAGTAAGTAAGTAATGGACCCACAATGTCACTAATTCCCTAACATATTGAGGTTTCAGGGTACCAATGACGGTTTCAGTTCTTTAAAAAATTCAGTCACCTCCCCCAAAATAACATGGCTTCACTGCAAACATCATTGTAGTTGTACATGTTTCCTTTTCCTTTTTCTTTCTGGAAGAGCACTTTTAGGCCCAAACACAAATCTTTACATGACCAAACACATAGGGAACACTGCCCTTCATAAAGCAGCTTCTGCTTTCTTGGCTGCTCAAATGGGAACTTCAAATTTTCTATGAATCAGCACATTACATGAGATGACTTGCTGTCTTCAGCTTTACACTTTAAAAAACTATTAATTGGGATTGGTTGTCTATACCCTGATGCACAGCAGCTGCTATGATTTTTTAAAATGTGACTTCATATCCTATGACCTAAATCTTCAATGGCTGCCCATTACAACTAGACAAAATTCACACTTCTCTTGACACTTGCACAGTCTGGTTTCCAACTCCTTTTCTGATCACATCACCAACTTCTCATTCAGTGACCTTTCATAATTTATATGCCTGGGCTCATTTGAATCTTTGCAGCTCTTCTTTTCCATTTTTCTAAAATGGTTTTCTTACAGTTCTTCAATAGCTTACTTCTGGCGTCATTCATATCTCAGGCGGATGATATCTCTTTATATGTCATCTCTGCTCAGTTACACTTTCATTTTCTTAATTTCACTCCTCCAGTGAATGTTTACATAGTATATCTATATGCTCTAACTAGAATGTTCAGGAGGAAGGAAGACTTGTGAATCTTGCTCTCTACTTCATTCCCAGTCCCTAGATAGTAGAGTAGGAGGGGTTCAACAAATATTTGCTGAATGAATGAATACTCGACTAAATGATATTTAATAAAGAACAGGAAACAAAGGCAACACCAGCACTCTTCATCCTAGTGGATCTTCAAACATGCCTCGAAAGCTTTAAAACCAAATAGGTACTTTCCTAGTACATTGACATCAAAAGTACTAATTTTAGTAATTAAAAGCCTGGACATTAATGGCTAGTCTAAGATCACATGTTAAACAGACATTACATAATTCTTGCCTCAAATCTTGTATGTCTAGTCACTCCTACAATGTTTTTGTTAGATCACAATTGTAAACCATGGATAATTAATCAGAAGTCTAGGGATAGATTTGAGGGGGGATGTCTATGAATCCTTTGAAAAAGTACTACTTCTTTGGGAGAGAAGGTCTGCCAGTTTCATCCACTGAGCAACAGAAATCATTAATCAGAAGAGGATAGGAATCTTGCAGGCAACACGATTGAAAAAGTTAATTCTTAATTCTTGCTGAGTAGAACAGAAGGCTACTGGATTCAACATTTTCTGTAGGAAAAGAATGTCTGAAAATTCTAGCTCTGGCTGAGTAGCCATGTTCTTCTTGCCAGCACCAACCTTGTGGCGTGCTGGTTCTCAGACTGGTTTTAAAGCTCATGTTAAGAAAGATGTCTGTTTCAAAGAAGAGAAGAAGTCTTTTTAACCATGATCTCAATTAAAGGAAGGCCTATTGTGTGCTCAGTATTGCTGAGAGTAGCCTTAGCTTAATTTTAAATGTG
This sequence comes from Nannospalax galili, assembly GCF_000622305.1. Lineage (NCBI taxonomy): Eukaryota > Metazoa > Chordata > Mammalia > Rodentia > Spalacidae > Nannospalax > Nannospalax galili. The sequence goes on from NW_008346548.1 coordinate 1,016,852, forward strand.
CTATTATAGAGAAGGTATTAGGCGCTAGGTGGATAATATGAAACAAAATATATAATTCTAAGTTGTAGGTCAAGCTTCATATTTATCAGTTTTGATGTAGTTTTTTGTATTTCATTTCATTTTTTTTTCTTTTTTATGTGAAAAGCATTGAACAAAATAGTGTTCTAAAAAGTGATTATGGCATTAACTATATAACTGTCCTATAAAATGTTAGAGAAGAGTTAAGAATGGGTATTACCATTAGAATAGCATATTTGCATGGTAAGTAAAAAGAGACATTTCCTAAGTTTTTCTAACCTTAATAATTAACAATAAACTAGGCCCATTTTCTTATGTTTCTATGGAGCTCTACTTTTCAGTGGGTAATGATGATGCTTTTAATAGTCATGGATGCTAACATTCACTACACATGACATAGTTCTTTTTAAAAATATTTTATTTATTATTTTAATTTTATGTGTATGAGTTTATTGCTTGTATGTATGTAAGTGCACCCGTGCCATGCAATTTGTGGAAGTCAGAAGAGAGTGTTGGATCCCCTGGAACTGGAGTTAGGACAGCTGTTAGCTGCCATGTGGGTTCTGGGAATTAAACCCGGGTCCTCTGCAAGAGTGACCAGCACTCTTAACCACTGAGCCATCTCTCCGGCCCTGACAGGACTCTTTTAAAGTACATTAGGTTTATTACTGCAGCCCATCCTCTGAGTAACCGTGCACACAACCTGGGCATTACATTACGTTGGAGATGTGGAAAGTGAGATATTGAGGGGTTATGTATACTAAGTGGAAACCACTTACACAAAATACATAGCTATATTCTCCAATGGGCTAAAAATACTATAGACTAATTGAGACTTAATGCCATTTTTAACCGAAAACAATGTACTTTATTAACCTAACCTTTTCATGACTCTAATAGTAATCTCAGAAAAAAAAAAACCCTGAATCTTGATCTTAGCATTCTCTTAAACTTTCTTAGAATGTTTAAATGAGATGATGAGCATATTTAATCATATTAAATTACCATTTCTGTAGGTCAAAACAAAATTTCATCAAAGTTTAGTAGTCTAACCTGTGGTAACTACTCAGATGTTACTACTTAGCTGCTACTGTTGTTAGAGAAGTAAGGCACATGCTAAATCCTCCTTCCTGGAAAGTACTTTTATTCATATGGAAAATACTTCTGGTAAATTGTGGAAGAGGGACAGGGCTGAACTTGCCCTTGATTTTACCATACAGGCTTTCTTGATAATTGCCATAGCAGGTGTGTTGGCTAATCCTGGGTGTCAACTTGACTAGATCTGAGATTAATTGAAATGAAAGAGATCTTTTTGATTGGATCATCTGAAGCTGGAAGATACACCCTAAATGTGGGTGTTACCTTCTGATGGCAGCCGGTATAAAAGACCAAGGCAGAGGAGAACGCGGGGCTTCTTGCGGCTTGCCTTCTCTCTCGCTGGTGAGTTCGTCTTGCTGCTGTAGACTGAAGACTAGATGATATTTTGGAATTTGTCAGACCTTCAGCACCAGATTGGGACTACTGAGACATCCAGTCTCATGGACTGAGCGACTATGGATTCTCAGCCTCTCCAGTGTGGTGCAGCCATTGTTGGACTACTCTCCTGTGAGCTAAGCTGATAAATCTCTATACATATATATTCATTCTACCAGTTCTGTTTCTTTGGAGAACCCTAATACAGCAGATATCTCCAAATAATGCTACAGAGAAAGCCTGGAAAATGGGCCCTAATAGAGTACATTCATAGAGGTTTGCACTTTTTCTCATATCGTGATAATTTTACATTAGTAATTTTAAAAATATTTAATTTTTATTTTTATTTTATGCGTATGAGTGTACTGCCTGCAGGCATGTGAGTGCAACTGTGTCATGCAATGCTGTGGAGGTCAGAAGAGGGCTTCGGATTCCCCTGGAACTGGAGGTAAGGATGGTTCGTAGCTACCATGTGAGTGCTGGGAATTGAACCCGGGTCCTCTGCAAGAGCAGTCAGTGCTCTTAACTACTAAGCCATCTCTCCAGCCCCCATTACGCTGATAATTTTAAAAGATATTTCATGTCTGTGAAACAGGTTCATGAGACTACATTAGCTTCTTTTAGTTGCTATAACAAAACTTCATAGATTTAATGCCTTAAAAACAGACTTGTGGGGTTGTGAATGTAGTTCAGTGGTGAAGCACGTAACTAGCATGCACAAGACCCTGGGTTTCATCCCCAGCATTGCAAAAAAATAAAAGCAATTTTTAAACCCACAGTAATCAAAACCCCAAACACCTAAACTTGTCACCGTGCTAGAGGTCACAGGTCCTGAAGTCATGATAATGGCAGCAAGCCTTCACTCTTTGTGGAGGAGCTAGAGGACCATCCCTTCGACTTCTCGGGTTCTACAGACTGCCTATATTCCTTGGCTCATGGTTCTGTTCCCCATCTTCAAAACCAGCAGTTTGTTCTCTCCACATCCCCTTTTTGACCGCTGCTTCTCTTTGATCCAACTCTCTTTTTTTGTTGTTGTTAAGGACCCTTGTGACTACATTAGACTTACCCAGATATAATCTAGGATAACTTTCAAAACCTTAATGACATTTGCAAAGTCCCTTTGTCATGTAAAGTCACATCTTCACAGGTTCTGAGGATTTGGATATAGACTTCTTTGGAGGCCATTATTTTTAACCAAAACATTCTAGGGTACCCAAATTTCAAATACCAAATAAGACAGTATTTTATCATTTCTTTAAGTCTCATACCATGGTAAGCTGCAGAGATAGTTTTAATATGCCCTCAGAGTATTTAAAAAGACAGTAACTTATAACTCTCCAGCTTCTCTCTTGATATAAGAGTATGGACATCACAGTCTTAACTTTGTTTTGTAGAGTATTCTTTTATAACCTAGTTATAGCTAATCCTGTCTATATTTCAACATGTCTTTTTGGGCAGAATTCAAACTCCTTTTCCTGCCAGAGAATTATTAATTCCTACCAAAAATTATTAAATTTCTGTCCTTAGCTCCTCCAGAAAGAATGAAGGCTTACTGTCATGATCTGACCTCTAGCACAGTGACAAGATTGGGTGTTTTGGGTTTTAGTTACTGGGTTTTAAATACTATTTTTAATTACTTTTGTAAAAGACACATGTTTTTGGCAAAGGACCAGTGCAGAGTCCCGGTATTTTTCAGTGTATCTTTCTTGAGTCCTTCCTTCAGGCATTATGTACAACAGCCTCAGTAAACCAACCAGAATCTGCAGGCCCTAATGCAAATGACCACATCATGAGAAATTCTTTTGCTTAGCTCCTTGCTTGGGTAAACTCAACTCAAATTGCCTTCCTTCTCCTGTCACCTGAAACATCTTCTCTGGTCTCCATCTCCCCTGCCCATTGTTTCTGGTGAAAATGAGCCCTTATACAACTATGCTTCATCAGCACAGGCCTATCATAACTGTGTAACATCCTTGTCCTGCTGGAAACTGTTCAGCATCCAGAGGACCATCTTTATGCTGATAACACTAAAATATAAAATAATGCCAACAGCTGGTGCTACAAATGGCTTTTAAAAACGATGTTCATTCACTAAAATTCCTCTTGCTACTTTTGACATGAAACACGCAGTCTCTAATTATTCTGATCAAGACGGTGAAATACAAAAACAAACTTTAATTGTGTTTAACAGATATTTAATCAGGACTCACTGAACTACAGATTAAAGCTGAAATTCATAAACCATAATTACCCGATTGTCGCAATCTTTTGGTCCACATTCTCCTTCCGTCTGGGCGTCTGGCACCTTGCCCCGAATTTCTTTTACTGTCTTCTCAGCTTCGTTACTGTTCATGTTTTCCAGCAGAGATTTAGCACAGATTACAAAATATCTGTTCTTGGCAACTTTCTTCATTAGCTTTTTTTCTCTTTGCAAAAAAAGTTTATTTATTTTTTTTCTACCAGAGTAGCTGGAACAGGCATAGGTTTAGGGTGCCTTGATGACGCAAACTAATTATATAGTTATCAGGAGATAATGTGGTGGTGATAACTGGAGTTGCTATAGTTATCACGTAGGTATCATGCAGTTTCTCCAGTATACCATGCGGTGTGTCCCAGTCACCATGTAATTACCTCATGTCACTGGGGCATTGTTTCATGGAAAATGCTTCTCTCTCACCCTAACAAAACCTTTTCAGCCACATTTGGAAAAAGAAAGTGGAATTCTTAGTTCTCATTTTTCAGTTCTGCTCACTGTCAGTAAGACATTGTCAGTAAGACACCTGTCCCCTTCTAAAATTTGCTTTAAATGGAGCAAATGGAGAGATTGCTGTCTTTTGCTTCACTCTATCCAGGTGAGAGAAGTAATTAACAATAATACAGATATTTTCTCTCTTTCTTTTTTTAAAAAAGTAAAGAAACAAGCAAAAATCCCCCAAAGCCACCCTATTTACTTAGGATTTGTTTGGTCTGGCACTTTCCCCTACTCTTTCCTTTCAAATCTCAGTCACTCACATTTGTTTTTCCTAGAATTATGGTGTAAATCATTCTTAACAAGCCACTCTGAAACTTCTCTCACTCAGTAGAAACACAAAACGCCACTGTAATTGAAGTACAGAACTGTAAGCTTGAGTTCTTTTGGGCCCATCTTCTGGACGTGCTGAGTTTTCTTTTGCTGAAGTGACCCTGTGTCACACTGTTCAGATAATATCACAGACTAAGGTAAGAGAATAAAGAGAAGGCACTGGCAAAAAAAGAAGGGTGGTTCCTTTATTCCCCCCAGAGGGGCACACAATCCCATGAAGTGAGGACAGTAGCTGCCACTTATTTGTCTTTGGTTGACGGCTTGAAGTCTGACCTCACGAAGACCTTTCAGAGGACACACCACCTGAGAGTTCCAGCTTAAAACAGGATGCAATGGCTTCCTCTGCAGCACAAATTGAAAGCTATTTCCAATTCTGCTTTTATTAGTCACCTCCCAATTTGAGAACTACCCATTCAATCGCACTTAGCTCGACTTGGGGTAAAAATCACCTCCAGATTTAGAAGGGCCAGAAAAATTGTCATCCTATCCTGGAGCATTGTTCTCCAATCATACAGTTCCTCTAAATACAGTTGACAGCCTTTGAGATGCAAAATGCATCACTTTAATGTAGTAGAGGTCCCCTTCACTGCATTGCCAAATCTATTTAGCAGAATCTTCTTGGAATAATCTGTCCCTAGACCTGAAGATGTGCAGTGATTTTAAGCATTTTAAGCTAACGATAATGGTTAGTGCTGAGAACAGATGTACCTGGCTGTGATGTGATCTATTCCAGTAGGCTTTTATGAGCTGCTCATTCCTATTGACTTAGCATTTTATGTCTCTGCTTGTGCCTGGTGTGATGGTTGCATAGGGGTGTCGTGTGTGTATTTTCCTGATGTGTGATGGCTGCACAGGGGGCTGTGTGTATTTTCTCAGTGCAATGGCTACACAGGGTGTTGAGTGTGTGTTTGCCTGGAGTTATAGCCATACAAGTTATTGTGTAAATCCTTCCATTTGATGCTCACTCTCACGGCCCTATGTGTATCTTTTTTCTTAGTGCAATGGTTGCATTCGTTGCTGTGCTAATGATGGACATTTCCAGCAATTATCTATCTACAGGGTCCTGGGGGAAAATTGCAATAAAATCAATAAACAGTGCTAGACAGGCCCTTGTAAACATGAAATGACACCCATGCATAGATGCCTTTTCCGACTCTTGCATGTTAACATCCAAGTGCTGTTACCTTATTGGCACTGGGATAAAATTTCTATGGTTTCTCCATCTCTTTCCTATATTGCAATCATTTCAGAGGTTGAGATTACTCCTGGGTGGAGGGTTTTTACACACAAATCATCTAATAATGTTTTTCACTACATTGTCCTACACACCACCTCTTAAATTCCATCCTGACTTGCTCGGGTATAATAGCTGCTGTTCTGAATGTGAATATTCCTTTCATTTATTCTGCAGCCTTACCAAGCCCTCCCCACATGCTTCCTATACCACACACACAAACCTCTCCTTTGCCTCTCTCTAGTCTCTGTATCCCCTCTGTGTTCATCAAATGAAACTGACAAAGGAAAGAACCAATGAGGTTAAAGTCTTTTGAAACCCCTGGAATACAGATGAGCTGGGAGGCATCTGGAAACAAAACCAGACACTTGAAATCAAAGAGACAAGTAAATTACTATCCTAATCTAGGAAGAGTAACTAAAGGTGTCAGTGGGGTTCCATTGATAGTACTTGGCCCTGGGCCAGAATGCCAAGGGTTCAAACTCCACACCAGCTTTGGGCTCAGGCCCAGCACTTGCCACTGCAGGGCTCAGCAGCATGCTCAGCAATGTTAAAGGTCTCTGCCTTCTGCAGAGAGGTTAAGTCCAATTCCTCCTGTCTGTTTGTCACTGTATCCTGGAAGGATGCAAAGATCATTCTAGTTTTCTCTCTGGTGCCTTTCTCCATAGATAGGGCAAGTTGTGGATGAACCAGCCCTCAGCAGCAGCACTTGTAATGTCAACATTATATAACTGGTGACATGTCCCTTTTCTGATGAGGCTGTCTGACAGAGTAATATGTGCAAGACAATTCTACTGTTCCCCCAGAACCCCCCAAAAAAGAAAAGAAAAAGAAAAAACCTGGTGTCTGTCTTAAAGATTCTTCAATCAATGCAAAAAGCTAAGTTTGGAAACTTAAAACCATGTGTCTAAAAGAAAGGAAATGTTTTCATTGGAACAGCTTACATGTCTGGTACACTTGCATAAAAACTATTGCATAGCATTTTAGAGCTAAAATTGCTATAAAATGCTTAATACAGTAAGAATAATTATGAGATTTTGCATGCACAGCTGGTATACAACTAAAGTCTAAGACACAAATTCGATGGAGCATGGGAAAATCGTTTATAAAAATTCCTGGTATGCCAGTTTAACTCACCATCAACAGCCTATCAACACTTCCTCCACTCTTTAGGTTGGTAGAGAAGATGTTTACCTACCAAATGCTGTATTTCTATTCTCATGGAAGTCATTAATACTTGATTCACAGAATTCTAGTCATTACAGTAGTACTGTTATAACAGGGCATGAGCAATGTAAATGCAAGGTTTCTTCACTGAGCAGAGGAGTTGCAAAGAGAGTGACTAATGCATCAAAACACCAAATGATTGAATCTACTTGCAGTACCGCACAATACTCCCAACCTCTCTTACTTCTCTACTTCTTACCCCTTTCTACTTTCCTCAGATACAAACCCTCAAGGGGACCTTCTGGGTTTTCTGAGCCTCACTGCCACAATCCGGCTGGCCTTGGCTTCCCTGGTGTAACGCCAAGAGAACAGAACTCTTCTTTCACATTTCTTTCAAATTATAAATATTCTTTGCTTTCCATTCCCTTTAACTCCATCTACTAATCATCTGAAAAAAGCTAAAGTGATTTGTGTCAGTTGTGAACTGTTAATAGTATTCAGTCCACTTTATTTTTTTAATGAGAAAATTAGAATTTCTGAGTCAAATAAGATTCTCTTTATTGTGACCTTTTAGGCTATATGGAGCATGCCATAATAGATGAGATGATTCTAATCAGAGATACTGCTGGATGCTCCATTGCACTGCTTTGCTCATAGGAGGAACAGCCACGTGGGCATATGGAAACCAGGAGGGCAGGCAGCTGGGGAGCACAAAAGTAGCATGGTACATTTTAAAATGAACTGGACCAGAATCAGGAAACTCAAGTTTAAGTACCAACAAACTTGGCCACCCAGTGTTTTGGCATCATTCAGTTTATTCAGCTGGGAAATGAGGCCCCGGAATTAGAAAATCCTATAGTTTCTTCTAGTTGATATTGCATGGTTCTCTGAAAGATGGTTAGTTAGCTCTTCTGGCTGATCTACTTTCTCCAGCTAAGAATCGGTAGCCCTGAATAAGAAAGGCTATTTCACTGGGAGCCAACCTAATTCAAATTATTGATGGTCACAGGTAAGTTTTGAGTCCTCTGCTAAGAAAAGCATATCCTATATTTTAGTAGCTCCTTTACATTAAGATTTTTTAAAGAAGTTTGTTTCTCCTCATCTAATTCAACAAACTTTTAATGAGCACTTTCTATATTTGATACAGAGTTAAATAAGGCACCATCTCTGTTTCCTAAGATGGACAAATAAGACCTTTTTTCTCTTTCTAGGATTATATATAAATAAAATAAGAGAAATTACATTTATCTCACCCAATCCAAAGTACTATTTTTCTTCAAGAAAATAATATAATAACTTGTACTGGCAAAGTTTACTAATTCAATTATACACTTCAACAATACAAAGAATATTGTTCAATATGTATTTTGAGATTATTAACTTGCAACAATGGACACTATCTGGGGGTGTGGAGAGAAGGTAATAAAGCAATCACTAACTTCTCTAGGCTACTGATAATTTTTTAGGCTACACTCTATGATTCATGTAAATAGCCTGTGGGAAAGTTAAAAAAAATTACAGAATATTTTCATTTAGTGTCTTATTTTACTTTCTCAATTAATAACTGTCACTTGATGAATATATATTAAATGCAGGCATTTCAAATACATTATCACATATCACAACAACTCTGAGTATAGTTATTGTTACCCTTACTTTACAGATGTGAAAGCAGAGGCTCAGAGAGGCAAAGAAACTTGTCAAAGATAATTCAGACAGTGTTTACAACTGAGATTAAAACTCATCTGTCTTTGTTTATGGTACAGAGCTCCATAACTGTTCCTTAGTTCCACAAATCAAACTTTATTTGAAAACTAATCTTGCTTGAATGCTTTTTTAGCAAGCAAGGAAAGGGTCCTTTATACTCTTTCTTCACGTTCTCTCATTGAATTAAATATAGTACAGGAGATGGCTCGAGTTTTCTAAGTAGATCTGCCTCTCTTTTCATACTTATTTGCACTGAGATGAATAATTAAATTTCAGGTTCTCAATCAAAGTAAAAGAATGAGCTATTTGCAATCTAAGTGTTTGTTGTTAATTGATCAGACATGGATGAGGTATATTATTACAGCTCTGTTTGTGAGGTATGACTTACGTTGTTCCACTGCATACTACTTGGTGCTGTTTTTCATTTTCTTGTACTTTGGACTTTTTGTTTTGTTTTTATGAATTTAGTCACAGTTGATTGTGTTTTGAACTTTGTGAAAATGTAATACTAAGGAAATTAAAAAAAGAAAAAGAAAATATTTTCAAAATGATGTAAAAATCAAATCTACCCCTCACTAATTTGATTTGTAGGAAATGGAGAACAAAGTATTGCAAACAGAATGCTTTTAAATACATCCTAATTACTTCAGTGTGCAAATGCATTGACTAAATCGAAGCATGCATTTAACACTTTGCACTTCAATTGTGCTTATTCATCTAAGTTCTATAGATAGCAATTCCAAAGAAAAGAGAGAGATACATTTCTCTGTAGCCAGCCCTTCCAGTTATGGGGAAAATTACTATTCTAAAGTTCAAGTTTTCCTCACAAGTCAGCTCAGTTTTAGATTAATGCAGATCATTAGTCCAAATAATACAGAATAACCGATAATTTGTTGTAGCTGCTCAGTTTTCTCAATTGATCCTGTCTTCGCTATACTCTCCTGTATTTCATGGCTTGGGGTAAGGGGGTGTGACAGCAATGCTTCTCTAGCAAAGTCACCTAACAATGAGCAGGGAAAATTCTGAGGAATGATGCCACAGGGTGGATCTGATCTGTGATCAAAGCTGGGATGGAACCATGATGCCAGCCAGGGTTACTTGGAGCTTGGCTTGGGCACAGCTGTAACAGAACCACATATTATAAAGCCGTGTTTCAGGATCTCACCCAAGAGCAAACCAATTCAGGTGGAGCCCAGGCGGTCTCCATTTTGAACAAGTTTTCCAATTATCCTTGCAATACCAATGCACTTAGGCTTTGTGATTCTGCATCAGGTAGGAGCCCTCAGTATATATTCAAATGCTTAGTCCCAGCAATCAAGATGCATGTGCCAGTACAACTTCCTGTCTCAATAGCCCAAGGACTTAGCCAGGAATGACGTCTTTCATAAAAAGTATCTCATCTGATCTCCACAGTAACAACTTTGAGATAAGATTATTAATATTCCCGCCTTTCAGATAAGAAAGTTGAGATTTAGAGAGAGTTAGTAACTTATTATGTGTGTCACAGTAATAACTAAAAAAGCTCTTAGGAATTATAACTACTTCAAACTTAAGCTTTGCAGAGAAATATGCTCTTTAAAGATGTTTACAACTGGGGCAGGAAAGATGGCTCAGTGGTTAAGAGCATTGACTGCTCTTGCAGAGGACCCGGGTTCGATTCCCAGCACCCACATGGTGGCGATGAACCGTCCTTAACTCCAGGTCCAGGGGAATCCGAAGCTCTCTTCTGACCTCCACAGCATTGCACAACACGGGTGCACTCACATATATGTAGGCAATACACTCATACATATAAAAAATAAAAATAATAAAATAAAAAAATGTTAAAAAAGATGTTTACTTCCAAAGATGTTCATAACTTAATATCATCATCCTGAAATCATTTGCCTAAATGCCATTTAAATCAGTAATACTGCAGGGTTGAACACAGTGACTTTTTCCTTAGATTATTTGTAGGTACTAAAAACAGCAAAAGCTACATTGCTATTCAATAATCATGTAGGTGGCCAGACTTGAGGTAATGAAGATATGGTCTCTGCCCTCACTAGATTTATAGTTTAGAAAAAGAGATGAACTTGGTGAAATAGTTCTGAGTCAACTTGAGCAGTAAGCAGAGGCCTGGGGGAGAGAGAGTGGTTCATTCTCCTGACAGAAGGAGAGAGGAGAAGTCTGGAAACTTCTAGGCATTCTAGTACTTTGGCATTAGCTAGTGTAAGGAATTCAGATTTTAAAGATTACATTTTTACTTATACAATTTTGTCATAAAAGAGGCAGACTAAGTTGCTGTATATTTTCAACTGATAAAACTTTATCTGGTTCATTCTCTCCAACTGGGTTTCTTTTTCACCCAAATTTCTGGGTACAGAGCCAAGTAAGTTGTTATGTTTATTCATTTTTACAGAGAGCAGCCGGCCGAGAGTCTATTCTTGAAAAGGTGCCTAATAAATTTATCAGCAGTATTTGTTCCACCCAATAAAATTATTCTACAGTGACATACTGACTGTCCTTTACTTCATTTTCATCTGTTTCAATTACTCAAAATACTATTATTAGATTAACACTTTTTTATATACTAAGAGAAATTTGTAAGTTAAAAGACAATTGGAGACATAGAGGGTAATCTAGCTTATGTACTTCTCTTTTTATGAGAGATGGCAATTTCACATGCATGTAAGTGTGGCTTGGGCATATTAATGGCATATTAATGGCAAAAATGACTAAGGACAATGAAGTTCCATGAAGTTTACGATGTCAAAGTACAAGCTGATAATGTAGAAGGATGAAAAGAGAAAAGGCGACTCTAAGAAACAACAGGCAACGGAAGCAATGAGGACGAGGTCCGGGCTTAGGAAACTGAAAATCAGAGCCGCACTCGATTTCAGAAGATGAATAAGCTAAAATTGGAGTCATTCTTTTCTTAAAGTGAATTATCATCAAATTTGTGATTCATTATTTAATTATTTGCTGTTTCCTTAAGACTGATTTTTTCATATCATTACAGTATTTTTAGAGCATTTAAGAAAAAGAACACATATTCATCACTTAATTCCATCACAATGAGGTAACTGCTCTTCAGAATTCGATGTATTCCTTTACATCACAAGCAACACTTTGATTTTTGTGATCTTAATGGGTATACATGTTTCTTCTGGAACAAGAATTTTAGTTAGATTATTTCAAAAATGCTTCCTAGTTAAAATTATTAAAAGATCTTTAAGAACTGTATAATTTCTATTTGACATGCAAACTGGGTATGAACTTGGCATTATTTACTTAATAATTCTTCGGACTTTGAATATTTAGGATTGTATTTCTCCTCTTTTGATTTGCTTTTGAATGCCATTATGATGACAACTTTTGTCTTCTGCTCTATGTCCAGACTCTACCTCCTGCAGATAGACAGCTGGAAGCAAAACTACTGTGTCAGAAGATGCATTTTAATGACAGGTTCTTATTATGTCGTACGACCTTTCAGAAGTTTTGTCAATATATAGTGCTCACTATCATTATACGACTATGTCTTGTGCTGTACACCGACCAACACTGAGATTTTCTTTTTTAAATAAATCATGCGTTTGAATGCCAATAAGTTAATCATACTTTTTTCTTGTTTACTAGACACTTGTATTTCCTTTTACATAGTTAAAAATGATTTTTAGCTGTTCTTTTTTGAATTGACACCTCAGTATCTTTACGCCTATGCTTCTGCTTCGTCATTAATGATTTCACTATTTGAGCTCGTCTTACCTTACCCTTTTCCAACTCTCTACATTTATCAAGCAAACACTGGCCTGAAGAGTTTAATCAATTGCCCGTTGTCAGAACTAGGACTAGAGACCAAGGTTTCTGAATCTCAGTTCAATGAGTTTTAGAGATTAATAAACATCACTTTTAAAACTGAAAGTATAGAAACAGCTAAGAAGACAGTTTAATTCAATCTGTTATATTAAAAAGATTGTTAAAAATCATGTGACAGAGAAGACTCCAGTGTTCTTCTAACACAAATAATATGTACTTCTTATAAATCAATCATGCCATTAAAATTTCCATAAAATTTGCCCATCGGCAAACCCAGCTCATACTTTCCTTTTTCCTTGTATTTCCATTATTGCCTTATGCAATCTGTTTGGCTAGCATGTTGTAGACCATCATTTAGATTCTTAGTTACATCAATGAAAAAACTTCATTTTCTCAGAGGATTCATATGAAGAATTTCTACTGAGTATATTTTGAGATTTTTAAGAACTACTCTTTAAAAATAAACAATAAGAACCACCTAAAATGCCTCAATTGAAATAGTAAACAACATGAACTACTCTAGAAGGAGGTCACAGACTAATTTACCATTTAATATGACACAATTATTGGTATTTAATTATTACCTCACATTCAAGAATTTCAGGGCATTTTCCAAGTAAAACCATAGTAGTTACCGATGTACTGATTTGAGAATGGGATTTGCCGACTATACTAGTTATTTGAGGGGCACGGACACAGGAAGGAAGAGGCCATAATGTGACTACACTGAAGGGTATCATGACCTTCTGGTCATTGCTCACAAAAGGCTCAATCACAAAGCATGTGTTTGCCTGACAAAATAAATTACAAAAAGTATTTATTAAGTTATATGGTAGCAAAGTAGTTTATAATATTCAAGTTTTAAATGTAACAGTGAGTGACTTGGTAGCAAAAGATGCCTCTAAAGAGATCTACCCTGTGTTTTTACCTTGTGTGGACAGATGCACAACTTACTTACTCATTATCACTCACAAAATATTCATTAAGCACCCACCTTGTGTTAGAAGCTCTCTGCTACTCGAAGTATGTGACTCAGCTATTTTTGAGTATCCTCTCTTACTGATGCACCAGTAAGAATTAATGTTTTCTGCCTGACAATGTATTATAGCAACAACAACAACAACAGAGAACTAGATGATGTGAAACGATGGATGAGGAAGGAACATCTGAAATTCTTCACGTCATGCAGTGTACAATTTCATTAAATTAAATAGCCTTGGAAAATTCTTTAGGAAAACCACAGATATCATTACTAGAAGAATAAGCTATGCTTGATACTTCCAAATCATTATATTGACAGCAAATAAAAATACACTTTTCTTAAAGGGAGGGACTCTAGATAGGCTGACTAGATCCCAGTGGATGAACTTGCATTGAGGGACATCTGGGGTCACTAACTTTACATGATAGGCCTTAACACAAATGATAGGATATGTACAATCTCCAGTGGGGAGAGGGCAGTATGGGAGGGTGCCAAAGGAGAAGGAGGTATAAAGATGATTTTCTTTTTTAAAATTTCAAAAAAATTTTTTAAAAAGATAAAAGTTTGACTACTATCCTCAGGCCACTTGGTCCTCCGCGCAGGGACTCCCTAAGCCACATTCACCCTTCCATCCCCCCCCCATGCCGTTCTATACTCCTAGTTTGAGCCCTGCGCCACCCCTAGTCTTGGGGCCCCAGACACCTGGGGAACCAATACTGCTTCCTGACCCTTCGCACCCAGAGCAACCCAGTCCCTTTCTTGGGCTCCAGGAGCACCACTTCTGGTCCTGGCCCCGCCCTCACCTCGCTCTGCTTCCCTGGGCCTGCACCACCGGCTAACTCTCCTAGCCTGCACTACTATCCTCAG
>NW_008346548.1:1037158-1078914 GCF_000622305.1 Nannospalax galili
TCTTTTGTTAAAAAAAAAAAAATAAAAAAATGATTAAAAAAAAAAAAAAAAAAAAAAAAAAAAAACAAAAAAAAAGATAAAAGTTTAAGGATATTTGATTTGTAGTAGGGTTTAGATACCTTTGCTATTCACTCATTAAAATCTTTTTTCTTAAATGAAATTTATTTAGTCCATGTATCTCAATTTTTACTGTATAAAAGGGAAATAATAACAACAGAGAACTAAATACAATATGTTATGCACAAGTCAGCATTAAATAATGGCTATAATTTATGATACTGTTATTGAATGATGCATGTAAAAAAAGAGGTGAGACCCTATCTAAATAAATAAGGTTGAAAACAATAGAGGAAGATATCTGATATTGACCTTTGGCCTTGCACAGATGAATGCACCCACATGCATCTGCACACACACACAGACACACACAAAAAGCCACTGCTTGGACTGGGGATGCAGCTCAGGGGTACACTGCTTGCTTAGTATGCATTAAAGCCCTGGGCTCTTTCCTTAGAACTGCAAATAACTATATATAAGTAAAATCATACATAATTAAAATATATTAAATATAAATAAAATTATATTTATATGCATAAATTCAATATAATATAAAATGAGAAAACCAAGAGACAGAGTAAGATTTTCAAAGATGATTATTTATGCAAAGAAGTAAAATCAGTGAATGATAAAGGTGCTAAAGCCATAGACACTCTGACACATGATTCTGAAGCATACAGAGGTGGTTGAATGTTCAGCTTTCAGAAGTAATGGAGTCAAAGATACTTATATCAAATGGACACGATCCTGCCTCCTTACTTCAGCAAGCGGTTGCCATAAGTTTGTAAAGTTGCCACCTACTTATTATATAGGTCTACATATCCTGTGAGGTGGGTATTAAGATTCAGACATATGATAAAATATTCCTACATAGATGACACTGAGCTTTTATTGTAAAGATTTGCATTAAGGGCAGGAACTCAAGGATCCAGACAGAAGATACTGTCAAGTCTGTATTCACAAACTGTAAACAAAAAGTGAAAGAAAAACAAAATGTAAAATAAAAATGCCTTACGACCAGCATCAATCTGCAAGACAAAATTCTGAAATGCAGCAAAGAAGCTAATACTAACAAAAACAACCAACATAATAACAACTGTAACACTCAATTCAGATGAATTTGATCTTTAAGAATTATAGAATAATGACCTTAACATGAATGCTGAGATACTCAAAGGTAATGTAGTCATTTCTATAAGGAAATAAGAAAATATTAATTAGAAACAGACAACAATAAAATACGAATAGATGAAGATGAAAATCAATCAGAAATATTAAAAATTTAAGTATGTTCATTGACAATAAAAAATGCACTTGTTGGGATAGCGTCTAAGCAGTGCAATTTTAAAAGAAAATTAAATGAATTGGAAAGTAATTTTAAGAAATTTGTTCAGAAAAAACACAAACAGTAAAATGGACTTCTAGAAAATGAAATGGCAGTTGAAATATGGTAAATGGACTCAGAAATATCCATACATATTTTCTAAGAATTACAGAAGAAGAACATGTAGATAATGGCAGAGAAATGACCAAGGGAGAGAGGATAGCTTAAAGTTTTCCTGAATTAGATCCCCCAATTTAAAAGTATACCCTGAGTTTAGGACTGATAATTCCAAATATGTCTATAACTAGTCAGATTTGAGAGAAACAAGGTACAGAAGTCCTTAAAGCTACAAGAAGGAAAAAGTACATTACCTAAAAGAGAAAATAGACTGAGTGAAAGCATTTTTCTATCAAGTGAAAAGAGCTGGCCAGGTCTGATGGTGTACACCTGCAATCACAGAACTCAGCTTACCTACCAAGTTTCAGGCCAGCCTGGGCTACACAACAAAACTGTGTTAACAATAAGAAAAAGCTGACAGAATGACAATCACATCCTTAAAATGCTGATCTGAAATACTCAAACAGACTGTTATTTTAAAATATAAGACAGGGGACTGTTCTAGCAGAAGACCAAGGTTCAAATCCCAGCACCCACACGGCAGCCAACAACTGTCTGAAACTCCAGTTCCAGGGGATCTGACAGCCTCTTCTGTCTTCTGTGGGCACTGCATGACAGTGGTATGCTTACCTACATGCAGGTAATACACACATACACATAAAATAAAAATAATAAATAAAATATTTATCAAATAAAACAAAAGACAAAATATAAACTGTGTTAGACATACAAAAGTGTACTACCTACACTGAAAAAAAATCACTTAAAAGTATAACAACTAAACAAGAAAAGTGAACTCAGAAAGATAGCAATAGGATCCAAGATTAACAGTGGGCATAGTAAAATTTCAAATACATACATTTTTTGTAAGAATCAATTGTATAAATAAATCATAATCATGTGTATATGTAAACATTTTAAAGTAAGCACTAAAGAAATAGATAAGCCACCTGTGGATTTCAAGCCCACTAGTAAAATCTATCTCTGTAGATAAATTTATGAATTAAATTTCAAAATTATTATTTTTTCACTTAAAACAACAGCATACACATCTTGTCACAATGCATTTAAGTCCAGAATTAAAGAAAAAGCAAAACAAATTGGTTTAGAAAATTAAAAAAATAAAATCTCTACATGATACAAGCATTACAAATGAGCCAAAATTGTTATCAATTTTAAATGTAATAAAATTGAGGGGTTGGAGTGATGGCTCAGTGGTTAAGAGCACTGGCTGCTTTTGCAGAGGACCTGGGTTCAATTCCTAGTACACATATGGTGGTTAACAACCATCTATAACTCCAGTTCCAGGGGAATCCGATACCTTCTCCAGACCTCTGTGGGCATTGAATGATGTGGGTGTACTTACATACATGCAGGAAATACACTCATACATATAATAAAAATAATAAAATTTAAAAATCTAAGAAATAAATTTAAAATAAAACTGTAATAAAACTGAATATCCAAATGTGACATGAAATTAATAAAGTTAGAGTCCGAAGTTAATTTTTTTAAAATAATAAGCTGTTGAAATTAAATAAATCAAGACTAGAAAAATAGAAGTGATAGTAAAGCTATATTTTAAGAAAGTAGAAAGAAGAAAGTAATGTTAATCGAAACACAAACTAAGAGGCACATCTACAATACAACCTCTACACCTAAGGTCACAGAACATAGAACAGGGGTAAAGAAGACACTAATGAATATATCAGGTCTCATTAATGAAGCCCCCTCATGCAACAGAGGGCCAGGAACACAAAAGGTCACAAAAAGTGTAGAGACTAAGAGTCTGCAGAATGCTGGTCCTTGGACAGGACTCCTATAGTAAAGCACACCCATCCAGGGCTCAGGGACCATTGGGGAAGGGGGGTGGAAAGATTGTAAGAGCCAGGGAGGAAGTGCCTGACTATATGGAAATAAAGTCCTATAAGCTCCTGGGACCTGAAAAGCCACAGAAATTTTAAACAGAAAGAGCAGCACTGAAGGTATCAAAAGATTTGATCTCACATTATACTACAGAGCCATTGTGACAAACGCAGTCTGCTATTGGCTCCCAAACCACTGGACTGGACTAAAGGACCTAGAAATAAATCCACATGGCTATAATGCCACTTGATTTTTGAGAAATGTGTCAAAAACAATGGAAAAAAGACATCTTCAAAAAATGGTGCTGAGAAAATGGAAATCCATGTGTAAGAAAGAAAATTAAACTCATCTCTCTTAGCTGCACAAAATTAAAAATGAATCAATTTTTAAGATCTGAAACTCTGAAACTGCCAGAGGAGAACCACTTGAAGATACAAGCAGAGGCAAGAACTTTCTGAAAGGGACTCAACAGCACAGGAAATAATTCCAGCGACTTAAAAGTAGGATGAAATGAAAGTAAAATACTTCTGTACCACAAAGGAGAGTCATCAGATGAAGAGACAGCCTCCAGAATGAGAAAAATTCCTTGCCAGCTATACATTAAACAAGAAGTTAATAGAATATATAAAGAATTATAAAAATCAAACAACAAAGAAAACAGATATTCTACTCAACAAATAGGCTAAAGAACTGAATGGACATCTCTCAAAAAATGATCCATAGAGAGACAATAAATATTTGAAAAAATGTTCAATATCCTTAGCTATCACAAACATACAAATTAAAACTGCTTGGAGATTCCTTCTCATCCATTAGAATGGCTAACATTAAGGAAACAATGTGCAACAAATGCTAGTGAGGATGTGGGGAAAAGGGGCCCTTTAACACTGTGGGTGGATATGTAAACTCTTAGGGTCGCTATGGGAATCAGTAGGGATGCTTCTCAAAAAGACTAAAAATAGGGACTGGAGAGATGGGTCAGTGGTTTAGAGCATTTGCTACTCTTTCAGAAGGTCAGGTTTGGTACACACACCTACACGGAGGCTCACAACAGTCTGCAGCTCCAGTTCCAGGGGCTCCAACACCCTCTTCTGACTTCCACAGGCACCAGGACTGCATATGTCACACATTTGTACATGGGGGCAAAAATACCCATAAAAATATTTTAAAGATAAAAACCTAAAATAAAACTGCCATATGACCCAGATATACAACTCTTTGATATATACCTTTACATCCATGTTTATTACTGCACTACTCACAAAAGCTAAGAGATGACACCAGCCAAAAATGTCCACCAAGAGATGAATGGATAAAGAAAATGTAGATTATACACAATATAACTACATTCAGTAATAAAGAAAAATGAAATCATGACATATTTAGGAAAACAGATGGAACTGGAAATCATTATATTAAGTGAAATAAGCTAGACTGAGACAAACACCATAGTTTTCTCATATACAGAACCTAGATTTAAATTTTTATGTGTACATATAAGTGTGTGTGTGTGTGTGTGTGTGTAGGCCAAGAAACTAGAAAGAAGACCATGAGAGGGGAAGAAGAGATTTCAAGAGAAAGAAGAGGAGGGGGAGAAAAGAGAGGGTAATGGAATACAGAACAGAAAACAGAAGGGAGACTGTTGCTAGAAGGGAGGTAGAAGAAGGGGATCAGAATGGAAGGGACCGGGAATGGGGGCGGGGGATGGAATAAGAATATAGTATGTTGGGGGCTGGTGAGATGGCCCAGTGGTTAAGAACACTGGTTGTTCTTACAGAAGACCTGGGTTCGAATGCCAGCACCCACATGGTAGCTAACAACTGTCCATAACTCTAGTCCCAGGGGATCCGACAGCCTCTTCTGACCTCCCCAGGCATTGCATGACACAGGTGCATTTACCTACATGCAGGTAATACACGCATACACATAAAATTTTTTAAAAAAGAA
Source organism: Nannospalax galili (assembly GCF_000622305.1). NCBI lineage: Eukaryota > Metazoa > Chordata > Mammalia > Rodentia > Spalacidae > Nannospalax > Nannospalax galili. The sequence goes on from NW_008346548.1 coordinate 1,042,470, forward strand.
TATAGCATGTATGAAAATTCCATGAGGAAACTCATTATTTCATATGTAATATTAAAAAATGAATAATTAAAATATATGTTGACAGATAATACTGGGCACAACTGGGGTGGTGTGGCCATGGCTATGGCTACTGTGGGAGGGAGAGTCAGCTGTTTTTAGGGGTGTGGACCCTGGTGGGATGTCCACGCTCTGGAGGATGGTCCAACACCTATGTGCACAGAAGCAGCACTAATTGGATTCAGTTGGTTACAAACAAAATAAAACAAGAAGAGGACACGAAGTTGGGAGGATCTGGGAGGAGGAGGAGGGTGAGTGAGAGGTGGATGGGATCAAAATGCATTGTGGACATGTATGAAATTCTCAAAGAAATAATACACTTTAAAAATATGTTGAGACTAAGTAAAATTTTTCCATAATGGAAGAAGTGTTTAATATAAGGACATTTATTAATATCATCAAAAAGATTTAGCATGTTGTTGAATATGTGGCAATAATAAACAATGAAATGGGAAATTGATTCTGTATGGGGTAGTATAAAAATAAGGGTGTATACAAAGAAATTTAACACAATATGCTAGATACTTTCATGTGAAAATTAATAAGTTATTAAAGAACATGAAAGAAGATCTGAATAAATATAGGAATGTAGTTAATTTGCAAAAACTTAAAAATGTCAATGTTCTTTTAGGTCATTTTTTAAAGTTAAAGAAATTACAAGTAAAATTCAGCATGGGAATTGGCAAACTTGACTAGCCTCAGAATTTATACTGAATAGCAAGAATATTATAAAGTTAATGATTCAGTCTCTATGGTACTTGTACAGATATACAAAAAGTACACTGAATAAAATAAAGATACTAAGAACAAATCTAATGTTGATGTAGGTGAATGATGGCATTATAAATTATCCAGCAATAAAGATAATTTTTTTAATGGTGCTGAGATTACTGAATTATCCACAAGCAAAAAGAATAAAATAGGGTGCTTGTACTATATCATAAGCAAAATTGAACTTGGGAAGATCATCAATTGAAATATAAAAGGCAAAACTGTACAACTGTTGGAATAAGGGCTGGTATTGCAATACACTCTTAGAGTCACAGGTCTGTGGAGGCTGACAAGGAGGGTCTTGGGTTGGAGGCCAGCATGACCTACGCAGGGAGACCCTACCTGAAAAGCAGCAGAACAGAGCACCCTGCACACGTGGGAAGATTTTGTTAATGACATAAAAGTTCAAACTTAAAGGAGTGTCAAGATTAACTGCATTAAAATTGGAAGTTTAAGCCAGGCGTGGTGGCACACACCTTTAATCCCAGCACTGGGGAGGCAGAGGCAGGCGGATCTCTGTGAGTTCAAGGCCAGCCTGGTCTACATAGTGAGTTCTAGGACAGCTGGGGCTACAGGGAGACCCTGTCTCAAAAAGACCAAAAAAAAAAAGAAAAAAAAATTGGAAGTTTAAAAACATGTGAGTGAAGACACAAAAGAGAAAGTATAAATTGGTAAAAATATCTGTGATCTTTATGGCCCACAGGAACAAAAATCTGATTATTACTATTACAACATTACTAAGAAAATAACAAAACAGAGTTCATAAAAGTAACAACAGCAAAACAAAATAAACTTGTAGAAAAATGGGCATAAAACACAAACAGGCAACATACAGAAGGAAATTCTTATAGCTTATAAAGAACAAACACTAAATGAGATATCATTTAAATCTTTATTAGACTGATGAACACCCTAAGTCTGGCTGGTTTAAATACTGTGAATCATGTGAAGAATCTCTGAGATTGCTAAGGAGAATAAAAACAGGTACTACCACTCTTTGAAGAGAATTTTATAATACCCAGGAAGTTTCAATATGCCTATTTCTTAATGTTTAGTAACTTTACCTCCCCATTTATAGATTATATGCTTGCTTGTCAGTGGGAAACATTAGAAGTAATGTCTAACATCAGGTAATCAATAAAGTTTAGTGATAATGTCCAGAAGAATTCATTGAATTGATGTCAGAATAGTTTTGCTTATTTCTTAGCCATTTGCTAAAGTCATGCAGAATGTCAACTGCAAGAAGTCATGCAGGACTCCAGGCCTTGTAAATGAGGCTCGTCATGGGTTGAGGGGGGGGTCACACGTAGCTACTTTAGTCTGTTAAGCTACACACTTAATTAGTTTACTTCACCGTAACTAATAATGGAAGGACACAGAAAAGAGTTAAGAAATAAATATTCCAAAGCATTAAGATTTAACTTGCGTTCTAGATTCTTTTATTTCAGATTATTCTCTATACTACTACATATTTGAAATCCTTCACATTAAAAAATTATAACCCTAAAACCACTGTCTTTCCTAACACAAACTAAGGTAAAGGAAAGTGTCATCTTTTCTTATAATCTCTTATCGATTCCAATACTCCAATAATTAATAAGCACTTTACAAAGTGGCCATTTTATTGAACCACAAGCAAAATTTTCAGTTCACGTCTGTGTATAGAATCTTAGACCTTCTATGTGAGTGACCAGAGGCATATGCTGTTGATACAGGCAGAGGCTCCCAGCAAACAAAGACTATCCGTCTAGGTGTCTCGGCAGATGAAACAGGGCCTGCATTGCCAAGAACTTTTCTGACATGAATCAACAGGTGATGTGGCACCAGTAACTGCTGTTCACTCATGAGTTTCACCTCTGGTTTCAGAAAACAAAAAGAGACGATACCTTTTCAATGCTGTGTTGCAAGTCAACCATATGGAAAGCAAGGCTTTATTTTAGCCAATTCTCTTTCTCTCCCAACGTGGAGGAAAACTGCCAGCGACTGCAACTCTTGCCACCAGCCATGGTACAGATGTTGTAAAATGCAAAAACAGAAATGAAACAAAAAGAAAACCCTCAAAAATAAGTTTTGCATAAATAAGAGTATATAATTATCATAACTGCAAAAAGGTAAATGATTTTTTACTTTTTCTTCTCTTGTTAAACACAAAGATTCAAAACAAAAGAAAACATTGATGTTTTGACTTAATCGTGTTTTGTTGACACTAACAATTACAAGGATCAACTCGAACATGGCTAAAAGTTGGAATGAAAAACAGATTTCTGTTAATTTTAAAAAAAAGATTTTTTTTTTAAATCTCTAAGAATGTTAGACTGTGACCCATTTAAAAATGTTTTCAGGTACAAGATGGTAATACAGTGTGTCTTTGAAATCTTCTAAGTGGGGATAAAAAGTTAACCCAAAATAATAAAGCCTCCTTACACCATTTAGACTAAATAGAGCTCTGAAAGAAAGGTTTCCAAACTGCTCAAATATATATTTGTTAGGTAGCAAAGCCCGTGATTTAGTCCTAGTTACCACATTTGCAAACGTCCTGTTAGATTTAAATATACTGATGCAAATTTTTGTTTAAAAGAAAGCTGTAAAAATTGTAATGCAATCTCTGGGGCTCTGCCTAAAGTAAAACTTAGACCTTGGCTTTGGGCCTTGTTTGACCATAATTTTGTGTGTGGCTCTTTTATTAAACATCTTTGGTCTTAGCATTCACACATCCACATATCCTAAGGAGGAGTGAGACATACATAAGTCACTGATCAAAAATTCATTTTTTCCAAAAATTCTATGAATCTAATGAAATTACTCTCTATTACAAGGTTTTTCTTCTTTTTTTCTTACATTGTTAAATTAAACAAATACTAAAAATAAGTAAACAATACACTAATCAGTTATTTCTCTAACATTTCTCTATGCCTCCTTTCCTTTCCGTTTTCCTTGCCTCTCCTTTTTCCCTTCCCTTCCGTTCCCTTCCCTTCCCTTCCCTTTCCTTTGCTTCCCTTCCCTCCCCTCCTTTCCCTCCCGCCCTTCTTCTTTCCCTCTTCCCCCTCCCTTCCTTTCCTCCTTCCCCTCTCTTTCTCCCATTATCTAGTCCCTAATGTGAATTGAAAAAGAGAATCCCCATAAAAAGATTTTTCATCTAAATCAAAAATAGCATATCTTTTCTTTGCCATTTCAGTTCTATTAAAAAAGAAAACATAAAATAATTACGGAAATCCTATTAGTAACTTTAAAAAGAAACAAAAAGTCAGTAAAACTGCATTTTAAAATTCAAATTTTCATTCACATATTTCTTTCTCAGGAACTTGAATTGCTGCCTCAAGTGCTCCTCACTTTCTTTTCCAGGGACAATATCCTGAACTCTATAAAGAAAGAATCCTCTTCACACCCTCCCCATCTGGCCTCTGAGGAAGAGACTCCACAAAGCAGGGGTATAGATTACAGCAGGAGATATTTGGGACGGGAGCAAAACATTTCACCTGGGTGAATTCCTTGCAGTCAATTTTCCAAGTGTAAATGAAAGTTAAAGCCTACCACGACTTGACTTTGGCAGTACTTTGGTTCTCGTGGCTGAACAATGATAACCGTTTTTACATGTGACTTTCAAACATAAAGGCACCTGGGGTGCCAGACAGAAAATAAGCTGGAGAATGAAAGTTTTCATGTGAATACTCAAACCACTGTAGACACTATCAGTGTACCTTTAACACATCTAGAGAATCTAAAAGGAACACAGGGTACTGGACACCTTGGTCAATAAGACAAGCACAGCTTTATGAAAAGGTAAGTCTTAGGGCAAATGTGCCATTGTTCTAAGTGCTGATATCTTATGGTACCAACAGAGCAGAAAACTTGGGCTGAAAGCTAGGCAAGGCTCCTATGAAAGACTCCAGTTAGGCTCTGCATGCTGATAGGCCCTGGTCCACTTGACAGACTGCACTCTCAGGGACCACCAAGGGTGGGTCCCCAGCTAAGAGGGGTTCTTCAGACAGACAAGATTGGAGGTTGCACAGTGTGTGAGCACTCCCTGCTGGCAGTTGAGGATGGAAGTGAACAGGGGATGTCCTGCAGGGCTGCCTGGGCTTTCTGTGGGGAAACTAACGGAGGCACAATGAGACACATGTTTTTAGGAGATATGAACATGGCTCTGATTAGGGGCTAGATATACTAAATGAAAAAGAGGTCAGGGAGGCTACCAATAAAAAGAACCCAAGAGCTGGCAAAAACTATCTGTAAAAGCTGGTGTATAACAACTTCCGCTGAAAAATTCCAAATACTGATGTTCTATAATGCATACGTAGGCATGTGTGTGCATGTATAGGTGGGCAGGGGAGAGAATGCAGGAGACAAGGAATTTCCTTGCAGTTCCTCTAACCCCCACAAGAATAATTCTTAGGACAGTCCTAATGTGTTCATAGCATTAATGTTTTACAAGGAAATGCCTTCCATAACTCACGGGGCTTCTTGGTATGCCAGGATACCACCATACCTAAGCCCCAGACGTGCTGTTTTGGTTAATCTGCACCGACCTGCGGCAACAATAGTGATGTCTTTCTGGTGCTCTGATCTGTTAAGAGTTCTTTAAAATGAGGTCAAAATGGGAGCCTGCTGAAAGCAGCATTATTTCAACTATAGGAATGACTTGCTTGTCATCAACTTGTTAATGCAATAGTCAAACATTTCTTTCACATGTACAGTATCAGCTAACTTCAGCAGATAAAGGGTCTAGAACAGGAAGATGCTGCAGATGCTTAAGCGTGGAAGAAGGCTTAGCAGAGCCAAAACGTCAGCAGGGCCTGTTTGTTCCATACTTTCCATGGGCTCTGTGAACGAAATGTTAGATTACTGCAGTGACAAGTTTGTGACAAGCAAGTCATTTGTGCAACTGGTACGCTCCTGTTTTTATCTGTTTACAATTCAGACTTGTGAATGCCATTTCAAGCACTCACAGGATTTCTGGCTCCTATTAAGGGGAAATGGTTCCTCCATGTTTAGAATTTTCTGCCTCAAAGAGAATTACTAAGCAATTATTTATCCCTGTGGTCACAGTGTCACACAAAAGCACTCTTGAGTTGTTTTGTTGGACTCTGAATCATGAAATGGAGTCCGGAGGACTGGATAGCTTGGAGCATCAGAAATTTCTCATCTAGTTTATTGGAATGACTACAAAGCAAGCCTGTGAGAGTCAATAAAATTGTGGTCAGCTTGAAATACCTTGCTCTTTTGCTCTGGGATCATATATCAAGGCCATATGCTTCAAGGCACATAAAATCACTAGTAACAAGTAGACCCTGAGACACTAAGGCCCAGCTACGCTGCAGTCACTGACATGTGAGCTAACATTTGATAGTTTTGGTGACAAGGACGGCTCTGGCTGTTGAGCAGGGAATTTACAGAGCCTTCTTCCTGTGTGCCATGGGTAACTAAAGGACTGGGACAAAGCTAGAAACATTTTATCTGTGTGATAAAAAGCAGTATGATAATACAAAAGCTACACGTAAATGGAGACCCTGGCAGACATGTGGAAAGGAATACAAGATCGTCTCATAAAAAATTCAAGATTCCCCATCCAAGGTTTTCTGGTGACTTTTGGCAAGTCATCTTGTTCTCCTATGAAGAGGATGAAAATAATAACAGAGTACCCATCCCTACCCTCTTACACGTGTGGTCTCAGTTGTTGGCACTATCCTTCAGAACTCAAGAACAAGAATGATGCTCTTTAAATGTCACACAGTCCTTTTATGGGTTTAAATGGTTGTCCTTGTTGGTACTGAATTTATAAATAATTGTGATTATAACACTTAAAGAACATAGCAAGGGGTTTTCAAGCAGAGTAAAGACATACTATCTGGAGAAGGAGGTCAAAGATAGATCAGAAGGTGGTATGTCAAGGATCGGATAGCAATAATATAAACTATAGCAGACCTTAGACTATTTGGTTGCAGAACTATACAGAAAATAATAATCTCTGTTCAACACAAAATTTATTGTTGGGGTTGGGGCGATGGCTCAGTAGTTAAGAGCACATACTGCTCTTTCAGAAGCCCAGAGCTGGGTTCCCAACACACATGTCTGATAGCACACAACCACCTGTAACTCCAGATCGAGGGGATCTGGACCCCTCCTCTGACCTTCACAGGCACTTGCACTCTCCCACAAATACCAACACCACACACACACACACACACACACACACACACACACACACACGCACACCTGAAAAATCTTTAAAAAATTATTTTTAACAATCCTCTGCCATGTCACACCATTTATACACATAATCTAATCCTTTCAGAACTCAATGGTATATATGCATCTCATTTTTAATAAAGTAAAATATAAGAATTTAAATTCCTCACTATAAATATATAAGGTTTAGAGATGAAACTAGTTTTCTCTCACTGCAAAGTTTATGTATTCTTAACCACTGAAGAACTACAACCATTTCCACTGTCTTTAGAAGACTTTTCTCTTTCACTAAACTGTTTCAATTTGTAAATGAAGAAATTCAAAATTGTACATAGCAAGTTCGAGGATTCTGGCTCTTAATGTGTTGCTCCTCCTCTTAAGCCTCTGGGGAAGCAGAGCTGATGCCATTCCTTCCCCAGCCCTGACGGCTCTTGCTTCAATGCACTGGGACTAATCAAGTACCTGCTGTGAATGCAGTGTTCCATGGCATTCTCTTGTGCCTATACCAACTTCTTCCTCCCTCTGAATGTATGTGCTTTAGTTTGCCCTAATGCTTACTTCCTCCTAGGGAGTCTGCTCTTCTTCTCAGGAAGAGGGAACGGGTAGATATGCTTCCTATCATGACAATCTAAACTTCAAACTTTGCACAGAATGTGCCCTATGTTCATTTCTCTACTTTATTTTTCTTTAATGACCGCTTTGTCTTCATGGCATTTGAATGTAATTCAGCTAGTAAATCAAATTGGTAAGCAAGGTTTTGCAGCTACTCCATCTTAAAATGGGCATGTGTCCTGAATGCACATGTCTAGTGGCAGTTTCCTTGTATGGGTAACAAAGAATAAGCTCCATGCCGTCTGCATTATATGCCCTGATCTCTCTGTAATGTACACTCAGAGTAGGCTACAAGAGGTTTGAACTCACATAAACTGTTTTTACTTTAATACCATTTCTACTTTTTTTCTTCAGAATTCTTAAAAGCTAGCTTAAAAGACTCCCTGTGTATAGAATCATAAACTGGCAGGGCAGTAACATGGCAGTGAACTCAGTGAACGGTCTGAATCATGATCTTGTGCCCAAATCTTATAGTGAGACTCAGTTTCTGCTCAACAACACAGAGGCCTCAGACTCTTGAGCTCTATTCTACTTTTTGATATCTCTGCTTGAGAAAAAGAAAGTTCTTCCTCACACTGAACCTCAACCTGCCTTCCTAAAATTCCCCGCATTGCAGCTGCTTCTTTCTCATTCTGCATTTCGATCCTGAAGGCTTTGGAGGAATTAACAGTTTAGTGTTTGTTGAATGACAACCCTGTGCATATCACATACCAACAACTGGGTACAGATTGTCCTGCTTTGTCCTGCTCATTTCATCCAACAAGAGTTAAGTTTCAGTCAACCTCTGACAAGCCTGAGAAATGAAGGTTAGTCATTTACCACTTGTCTCATTTAATTTGGATGCAGGTGATACATGTGGCAATGCATTTTTAATCTTTTTACTTTTCTGTCCTAGTCTGTGGAAAATCTTCCCAACAACATCAGACATATTTGATTGATATGGCTATTTCAAGGGTAACCATGTAATTTATTGTCCAAAAAGGGACACAACTGAAGGGGAAAGGACCTTATGGCAATTTTACCAATACTATGGGCTTCATCAGAACTGTCTCAGCCAAATCTATAGTTACCATGCACAGACATTTTCTATAATCTATCACATATTATAATCATCTGCTTCCATGCCTGCTTCTCCCACCAATCTATGAACACACTTTAGTGATGGTGATGTATCTGTCTATTGATCTTCAGTTTTAGAAAAGTACTTGGCAGGTGGAGAAGAGTTTGGTATATGTAAATATTTGCAATGCCTGAGATGGTTGTTAGTTGCCATGTAGGTGCTGGGATTTGGACCCAGGTCTTCTGCAAGAATAGTCAGTGCTCTTAACTGCTGAGCCATGTTCTAGCCCATATGTAAATATTTGAATTGAAGATGTATTTTCTCCTAATTACATCATAGAACACACTCCTTATTTTAAAGGAACTACCCAACAAATAAATGTTTTCATATTTTGGGAGGTGAATCAGAAATACTTCATTTAATGCCACAGGAAAATAGTGGATTCAATATAATGAAAATGGGTTTGACTTTGAATAATGACAGCAAAACTCAAGAGTGAAATGTGATAAAAAATTTCCTCTAAAAGTCTACCATTCTAAGAAAAGCAAAACACTAAACAATGCAACACTCTAATCCTTTCCCGACAAGTAAGGAACTTTTGTTAGTTGTGTTTGTTTGTCTTTTGTTTGCTGGTAACGCTTTTTGAAAGACAACTTCATGTTTGCAATAACCCAACTATTGTAAGAAATGGTAACATGTTCCTTTCCTGTCTACCAAAATGTTGGTGGCATTTCTTACTGCCTTCACCCTGGTCAAGCACATTTAAAAGTCCACATGACTTATGGCATTGTTTTCGCTTCTGAATAGAAGCGAAAACTGTATAAAGGCACAGAACTTTGAAAACACATATGCCCTTACCGCAATACCTAAAATAATGCCTTATAACCATTTAGAAATTCTGCTCTCCTGTTGTTGGTGTGATTTCACACAATTATTCTACATATATTTCTTAAAACATAATTTTAAGTTAAAATTGATTTTGACATTTTTGAAATGCCTCTCCCAATAATTTAGAAGGTATTGGGCTGCCAATATTGGGACACACATATCTAGATCATTCAGAGAAGCACCAAAATCCAGATTGGCTTTAGTGGCACACCACTTCTACAGTTCTCCATATTGGCTCTGATCTTCACCGGTAATATTTTAAAATAAGAATTCCAAAGTGGGCCTGGCATGGTGGAGCATGCCTTTAATCGTAGCACTAGGGAGGCCAAGGCAGGAGGACTCTGTGAGATCAAGGCCAAGAGCCAAAAGACCCTGTCTCAAAAAGACAAAACAACAAACCAAAAACCAACCCCCCCCAAAAAAACAAACTAAAAACCCAAAACAAAACTCAAAAACAAACAACAAAAAAACCCAACCAACCAACCAACCAACCAACCAACCAACCAACCAACCACAACAACAACAACACAAAAAAACCCAAAACCCCCAAATCCAAAGTGGTTGGCACAAAACAAATGGGTTAGTAATCCTTCCCTTGTCATTTAAGAGAAAATGCAATTGAAGCTTTGGTAGTTATGTGGTAGTGTGTCAACTTTAGTTTTGCCTTCATTTAGCAGAGCTTATTGGACCAAAACATGAAGACATCAAGGCAAGAAAGATAACCCATGCCTGTAATCTCAATATTCAAGAGGCTGAAGCAGGAAGATTACCATGAATTTGAGGTCAGCCTTGGCTGCATGTTGAGCTCCAGACCAGCAAGGACTACAGAGTAAGACTGTCTCAGAAAAAAATAAAAACAAAACAAACAAGCAAAATGCAAACTCAAACTACAACAAGGAAAGAAGACAGTGTATCAGTGAGGGATCAAATCCTACGTGACCTAATGGTTGGCAAAACAGCTCTACCAAACTCTTCAGGGATATAGCAAATGGAATGGGAATTAGATTTTCATGTCTTCAATTTTCAAGAAGAAGTACTAAATGACAATTTCACAAATAGTAAATTCCTTCTGGCTGAGAGGAGACCTTGAAGGTGACTGTGAAGTACTATCACCTCAAACTGGCAAGCTGAAGTGGGGCATCACAGCAACTTTCCTGGGAAGTTAGGCACAGCATCACTTACGCAACAGACTTAATTTTAGACAAACATTTTTAAATTGTGTTGGATATTAAAATTGTGTCAGTAATAAGAGGTTTATTTGTTTCACTTATAGAAAACTTTCCAGAAAAGAGATTATTTATTTTGGTCTACTCTTTTGTCTAATCTTTTCTCTAATTTAGACCTTGGTGGTACATTTTTAATAGTTTCTATGAAAATCTATGATTTGGGGCTCAGTGGTTAAGAGCACTGGCTGCTCTTGCAGAAGACCTGGGTTCAGTTCCCAGGGTGGCTAACTGTCCTGTAATTCCAGTTCCAGGGAATCCTCCACCCTCTTCTGGCCTCTGCAGGAATTGCATGCATGTGGTACACTTACATACATGCAGGCAAAATAGCCATATACAAAAAAAAAAAAAAAAAAAAAACAAATAAAAGATTTTTGAAAAATCTATGCAGTATATAAAATATGAGATACTATACATCTTCTACCACTCATTTATTTTTGTGCATACCAAATCAATTCTATTGCTAGCTTCTAATTCCAAGAGACTCCCAGCTACCTACAGATTTTATACTTTTGGTTACAGAACCTGCAGCTGCTGATGAAGCAGATAGCTTGGAAGCCATTATGACATCATGAGAAACTATGAAATATTTAATTACTGGAGACAAGAGAATATTTATTATATAGAGGTATACAGCTATTTCTAAAGCTCATTTCTTTAAAAAGAACAAGGGTAACTGGGCGTGGTGGCACACACCTTTAATCCCAGCACTTGGGAGGCAGAGGCAGGCAGATCTCTGTGAGCTGGAGGCCAGCCTGGTCTCCATAGTGAGTTCCAGGACAGCTGGGGCTACAGGAAGACCCTGTCTCAAAAAGAACAAAAAAACAAAAAACAAAAAAACAAAAAAAAAGAACAAGGGCAATGGCCCCTATTCTGGGATATGTGCATCAAAAATTTAGGAAAAAACTTATTTTAAAGTAGTTTTTAGAGATGAGTCTAAAAATAATTCTTTAGGTGACAAGACCTCTTGCTTGGGAGCCTTTTGAATTGAAGGGTAGGCAAGTGGACTTTTCAGTAAGGTAGGGATAAAAATCGCAGTAAATCATTAGTTCATAAATTAATACCAATAATGTATGTTTATTGGCTCACAAACAGAGAAGAGAGATCAATTTCTATGTAAAGGAGTTTCTGGAACTAAAAACAGAATTGACAATAGGTAGTTCACTCTGCTTTAGGGGTGGGGATTGTGAATCCTGGAGGGGTATTAGCACTAAGGCATCACAGTGGCATCAAAAAAGCTCATTTCTATAACAGCATAGATTCTACTTTGTGTAAAATAGACCTTTGAAATGACCCCTTCAAGTATTCTGCTGACAACCTGGCAAATGGGCAACTATTTCTTTTCCAGCAAAGCTCTCCAGGGCTGAAAGTCAAAGGTGCCTTCCTTGCTAAGGGAAGGTCAGGCTATTCTTCCCTTAGCACCTTTATCCCAGTTTCCTGATCTCTCTAATTTTACTCTGTGATCAGCTGCCAAAATATAGACTAGAAAAGAAGGAGTTGATGCAGTCAGAACCTAAATCTCATCCATTTTGGGCACAACATCATTTTCTAATGAAAAGAGATGGGTAAATTATAAGCATTAAATTTAAATATAGTTCTAATTTATGTACAAAGTGATCATAAGAAAATACTACTCCTATACTTAAAGTTCTGCAGGCTAATTCCACTTAATTTTCTGTTTTACAAAGGAGTGCTATCTGACAAGAAACAAAAAAGCACATGAGGAAGCCTACATATAATATATGGCTATAAAATTCTGAATGTGGAGCAAGAAGAGGCCAGTTTCTTATCTTAGACAACGAGTATTAGCAACAATGATGGAAGCAAATTTCTCTGTCATCCATAGAAGGCACTGAAAATGTTCCCTTTTATATCCTAAGATGAAGGTTCATTGCTTTATAAAAACAATGTGTACTGTGTGTGTGTGTGTGTGTGTGTGTGTGTGTGTGTCTCCTCTCTGAGACCACACAAAAAACCAGATTAAGTGCTGACAGAGGTGGGAAATCAGATGTGCTTCTTTGGTAGAAGCTGGGTTCCTATATTCCATTGTCTATGAATTAAAATAAATAATATCAAATCTCTTGATATGCGCCAAGCTACAATCCATGCGTACATATGCTTCCCTTTTGATTTTCTCAATTATTCATGTACATTTTTTCTTTTGAAAATTTTGAGGTTTTTACTATATTGCTAGGTGACTGCTGTTGGCTGGAACCCTTGTGATTTTCATTTGTCCATCCATATTGTCTCCTTCAATACAATCCTTCCAAGGGAATTTTCTACTACCAAGGACAGTCACCAACTGGACTTAAATAATTATGACCTCTGTAAACACAACAGTATTCACTAGCTGCTCAAATTTTAGCCCCATAAAAGGCTTATAATTACAAGGCAGTAGGTATGTAAATTTCCATTTCACTGGAAGAATAGGACAGGAAACTGACAAATGTTTGAAAATGTAAATAGTTTTTGTTTTGCAGAACAACTTTATTTCTCAAACCCACTAGTATTATTTTCTTCATGGAGATAAATCTCTATCGAAACATGGAGAAACACAAGCTAAAAATAGATGTTTCACCTAGAAGGTTCCAGCCTTAGAAACATGTATTTCTATCATAAAATAGCAATAACTTTGCCCCAAATATCATCACTTAATTTTTTCCCTTTGGTCCTTAAATCAGTGTTTTAAAGTTTTCATTTACCTATAATAAAATTAACTAATATACAATTCAGTGAAAGAATGTAATTTTAAAAACATATTGCAAATATATCATTATTTGATATGCTATAACCCTCCCCAATCCAGATTTTTTTCACAATGATATCAATTTATTTCAGTTTTCACAAGAGTACTTTCTGAAGATTCTTGCTTACATATAATAAAATTAACTGATATATAATATAGTGGAAAAAATGACTTCACATAAACAAGGAAAACAGAAAGGCAAAAGGCACATGTAAGATGCCTGCATACTGTCTACCATGTGTCGCCAGTTGTGAAAGGCCCTGACGTGCTAATATCCACTCATTCGGACTTGCTACTGAGGCACTAAGAGCATGATGGTTGGCAGGCTCTGCATTTAAGTGCAGTTATCAAGGCCCCCAAATATTGACAGAGTGCCAGATTCTAAGAAGCTATTGATACATACAGCTGGCCACAGTTCCAGACACCTCTCAGACAGAGCCTTTAAATGTCACAGATAAATGAATTTTCATGAAACAGAGAGAGACAGAAAATGGAAGAGTAAGAAGAAAGAACACAGAATGAGAAGTAGATAAAGAAAAGAGAAATAATTGCTTCTATAACACTGACAAGAAGGCAATGGCATCTCAGATCAAAAACTCAATCTGAACTCCTTACTAAGCACGTGAGAACAAGCCTTCAGGATGCACTGTGCTACCTAAAAACTCACCACCTTTAAGCATTTCACTGTGTGGTATTTAAAAAGTTAAGGGAGATGCATGTTACAGAATAGCTTTGAAAAACTATTTTCTGAACAAAGTAATAGTAATGTTTAACTCAGTCTGGAAACAAATTCATAATAAAGTACAGGGGCCATAGGCACAAATAACCATGGAAAACATCTCTTAAGCAGTTCTCAATGTACATTAAGGGCCCAAAATAAAGGTATTATGAAATGTACACCTCACCAAGGCTCAGCTGTGTCCTCTGACACTTTCTTTCCAGGGTCCCACTGAGAGTAGTGACACCTAGTGGGTTTATCCTAAGATATTTGGGATCACTTCCCCCTTCACTTTTTTTCCCTGTCTTCCTATAAGAGAACACCTGCTTGGGAAACGACTAGATAAAGCAATTACTTGACACATGACTATATGAGAAATGAGGCATGGTTCTAAGGATTACAACTAAGTAATCCTTAGAACCATGTGCAACTCAATACATTTTAAATGTAAATGAAGCTTTTTTCACTTTGAAAGTCTCCCATCTGCTGAGGCCACCTTCTCTTGACCTTGATACACTGTGTCATTAAAAGCAGTCACACTTTCAAGGTTAGAATGTGGCTCGCTTGTGCATTTACTTTTCTGTATTTGATGCATAAACTTCTACATTTGCACACAGCAATCATGCCAATGCCCACAAACAAAATTCTGCCCTGTTTAAAAGAACATGGCAGAGTATTAAAAATCCACAACAAAATGGTTTCACAAAGCTCCAACTGCCTTTTTACTAGAATTACAATAAGCTTTGGTATAAATTATTTTTCTGCATCTGGTTCTCTCTGCCTTGAGTGTTTAGGACATTATCAGACACTTTTAAAGAATAAACTTTTGTAGCTGAAGCATTCAATAGAGGTTTTGTTTTTGCATCAACTTTTCAGTGATTTCTTAGTACCTTTCTTTTTAATGTTAGGAGATAAAATGAAAGGATTTAGATTTCCTGCCATGGGAAAAATAATTATTTTCCCCCTTTTAAAAAGGCTTTTATTTTGAAGACAAAAATCAGTTTTAACTCAAATGGAAATTGAAGTAAAATCTCAGACACTGTAATCAGCGACTGCATTAAAAATCTCCAGAACTATGCCAACTTCCATGTGAGTCCATAATCCAGCCAGGGTCACAAAAACAGATTTTCTACTTTGCCTATGGCCATTCTGACATTTTATACTGTAAAATCTTTACACTGTAAAATTAAGGTTGAAGGCAATCTTCTCTACTATGCGAGAGAGAGAGAGAGAGAGAGAGAGAGAGAGAGAGAGAGAGAGAGAGAGAACATTTTCTTTTGTGACCATGTTTTATTTAGAGAGAGAGAGAACATTTTCTTTTGTGACCATGTAGTAAACAGTGGGGCTTGGGATTATTTTAGACTTAAGTCTAGCAAACATTCCAAAAAGACTCTTAAATCTTTTGGATTACATAGGTTCACCAAATATTCAGTGGCTGGTTAAAATAAATTGTGGTTCACTTCTACCACAGGTGAGATAGACAAAAAAGACAAGTGTTCCATAAGAAAGCTGTAAGACATGGTGTAACTCCTCTCGTCTAAATAAAATGAAGAGATATGTGTACATACTGGCATATACACGAACATATTTTCTGAGAGGATACTTGTATTATGAAATATGTGAGGAATAAAAAGGAGAATTTGACTTCTATGTATATACTTTTCTGTTCTAGTATCTCAGTCGTATATTTGAAAGGTGAACAATAGAGTATCTGGGTGGCAAGGTCATGGGGAATGTTTTTTCTCACTGTTGGAAACTTTAATATATAGTATCTTTAAAATATCAAAAATAAGTTATCTAAATGTAACCCTTCTCAATTATAAGGAAGTTGAAAGCACTAAAATAGCATAAAGTCTAAAAAAAAAGTCATTGCAATTTTATGATCCAATAATAATCACTGAAATTTGTTGTGGTGTCTACCTTGCAAAGTGTCTTCTCCCTTCTCAATTGGCAGTAAGAAGGGCCTTTAAATTCCACAAGTGCTCCTTATACCCCATTTCCACAGTGGTGACTATGATGTTTAAACAATGCCCACAGCTTCTCTCTGTCTCTATCTGTCTCTGTCTCTCTCTGTCTCTGTCTCTGTCTCTCTCTGTATGTATGTGGTGCGTAAGAGAAAAATAGAGACAGTATAGCTATAGGATTCCAAATAAAACATAAAATTTCTCTCAGACTCAATTCTCCTCACTTTAAAAATGGCTAGCACCTGTCACAGAGGTTTATTGTGAGAACCCACTGAGAAAATTTGATGAGAATACATAGCATACCTAAAATAGAACATTATCATTATTGTTATGCAAGTATCTTTGCATAATGGATGTGTTCTGGAGGTGATTATGAAAATGTATAGGCCTAACTTGTGTTACCAAATCACAGAGCAATTATATTATAAAATAATGGAGAGAGATTCCTAACAGATTGAGATGACTCTTGGTGGCAGGCACGGTTCCCGTGGAGGCTGGGTCTTGGAGGATTTCTGGGAGCAGTCTGTGGGCTGGCAGCACTTTTAGACCTTCTTATCTCCCTCTCCTCAGGCTCCCTGGTTTGATATCTCCTGAAACTACTCCAGCAGTTTTCAGAGATGATTTCCTTGTTTTCAAATCCGGTTGTAATGAAATGCTTATGCAATAGCAGTGCTTCACCTGAAGGCCCTATCACTCACACCAGCTCTAACAGAAAACTCCTTTCATATGAACTTCAGTTAGGTAAAATAACTCTATTTACTCCAAAAATTGCTCTACTTACTATGTATGTTTGTGGTAACTTGCAGTCACATATTGTAAAGATACTTGCACTAGCAAGATACTTATTACGTGAAAAGGCTCCAGGATCAGGAACTGTCTTCTACCTTCTTGGAAACCCTATACTTACTAGAGAGGCCTATAAATAAAATGAAACCTTAAATAGTACTGACTTCACCTTCCACTCATAACTGAACTTGACTCTGGTACTGAAGAGCTATTTTCTCTCTTGGCCCTCATCAGATATGAGTGTGTCAAGTTACTGACTGAGGTGAAACTTTATACTCCCATGATGCACTTTATGCCAACAACCTGTTGCATTTTTTTTCCTTGAGGTATCAAGACCTTCACTTATTTTAATGATTTAATTTTTCCTCTCTCTCAGGACACCTTTTATTTATGGGAAAGGTCCAGAAAGAATGGAATTTATAAAACAAACCATCTGCTGCCCAGACCTTGGGAAAAAGAGTGGTGTTTGAGAATACCAAATAAAACTAATCAGAGGTATAAAAGCCTTATTAAATATATTACTTTGTTTATGCTTTCTTGGGGGGCATGGTTTGAGATGAGATGGGGTCTCATGTAGTCAGGTTGACCTTGAAGTTACTCCATAGTCAAGGTGGCCTTAAATGCCTGATCCACTTGAATCACATCCTAGTGCTGGTATTATGAGTGGTGCTGGCCATCAAACCCTGGGCCTTGTGCAAGTTAGGCCAATATTCTACCAACAGAACTATATATATCCCAGGCCCATTTTATTACCTTTAGAGGAATGAAACAAGATCCAACCTCAGTACACCAATAGGCAGAGAGAGAAAGAGAGAGAGAGAGAGAGAGAGAGAGAGAGAGAGAGAGAGAGAGAATGGTGTATACTTTTATAATATAGTTTAGACTCATCCGCTCAAAACTAATTTGGTCCAGGTTATCTTGCACATGCTGTCAGTCTGGTTCTCAGATAATTCAAACAAGGTGTACTTGTATGTATTTAATATTTTTCCATAAGCAGACAATAGGATGTAGTAAAAATTACCTTCATTTTACTGCTTCCTTCCTATATTCCCATTTCTATCCTCTACTCTCCACCTTAGTTTTTATTTATAAAGATATAGATAGGTGACAACTGATAAACAGATATTTTAAATAAATAGCTTGATAAAACAGGTGTGATTCATGGCCTCACAAAATGGCTAGTAAATGGAGATTCCATATGAAAGGATCCTTTAAGCGAAGTACTACAGAATTCTTGGCTTTTCAGAAACAGAGTAAGAAAAAGTCATTTCAAGCAGAATACACAGCATTACCAAAAAAGTCATCATTCATTGGGAAAAATAAGTAATTTAGTTTGTGAAAAATAATGTAAAAAAAATGAGACTGTAAGATGGGACTAGATCATGGATGAATGTGAGTGTCAAAGAATATTTCTGTCAGTAATCTTGGTCTAAAGAAAATGCAGTTAATGGCTTTGCTGCTTTCACTATTTCAGTAGACAGGAGTATAATGCAACACAATTCTTCAGCCTCTGGGTGGGATATGGTACATTAGTGGTGGAGATGCACCACGGTTTTTTAGCCTGAGTCCTACTCAGCTGATTATTACAATTCAGCTTTTGAAGTTAACCATATCAGGGGATTTGGACAGGAATCTCACCAGCCCCTAATCACAGCTTCTAGGTTCTTCATTATCAATAATAAATTTTAGAGAGTTGCTTAAAGGTGGATAGTGAGGGTGGCTGAGAGAGGCATCTTGAGCACAAGTGAAATGGCTGTAGAAAAGTTTGACAAAAGCTGTCATTTGATTCTGACTAAAGCCAACATAGCCATGAATGACTGATAAGTCATAAACCTAGCTCAGCTCTTCCTGTGATTCAGAAAGTCATTTCACTGCACGGAGAACTCTGAGATCTTACATATGCCTTTAAGTGCATAGATTCTGGTCATCATACAAGTGTCATTTTCACAATGTCTCCTGTTCTGCTTCCTATTTACTTATTTATTGTTTTTATTTTGGTTTGCTGAGACAGGATCTCATTCTGTAGCTCAGGCTGCCCTGGAACTTACTATGTAGCTCAGATTGGCCTCAAACTCATGGCAAACCTCCTGCCTCAGCCTCTGGAGTGCTGGGATTACAGGTGAGCACCACCAGGCCTGGCACCTCTTTGTTGTTCTCTGTTGCACCTACTACTTCTACTGTTTTATGTCACATTTATTTATTCTCTGCCCCTCTCCTCCAAATATTAGCTCTTTGAAAATAAGGACTGTGTGTGTGTCTTCGTGTGTGTGTTTGTCTGTGTGTTTATGTGCATGTGCATGTGTCTGTCTTGTGTTTCTGTGTGTCTCTTTTGTCTGTCTGTCTCTCTGTCTCTCTGTCTCTCTTTCTCTGTGTGTGTGTCTGTTCTTCATCATTGTATCCCAGCATCTATACCATTATTAAAAATTATTTTTTTAAATGATGACAAAATGTAGAGAAGAGTTAAGAAATATTAACTGGGGTATGAAAAAAGCTTTCTGCATAAACTTTTCTCCAAAAACTCATTACTATATAATTTGAAAATATCATCAGCTAATTATTTCATAAACTAGTTTTCTATAGAACTCAAGTACTTTAAAAAATAAGTTTTTGATTACTGTTACTGAAGTAACCATATTCCTTGCATTTCATACAGAAGAGAATGATGGTGGAGGATACCCAAGTTAGCCTGGAACTCAAGATCTTCCTCTGCCTCCCATGTGTTGGGATTACAGGCATGTAACACCATGGTCAGTGGTATCTTTCAGTATAAAACTGAACTATGAAAATAGTAAAAGATAACACTAGCAAATTCTTTCATAATCTTGGCATGGGAAAAGGACTTTCTACTTATGACTTAATATCTGGAAGTCATATGGAAAAGATTGGTAGATCTGATTATATTAAAAATAAGCTTCTGGGACTGGAAGGATGGTTCTGCTATCAAGACTGACAACCTGAGTTCGATCCTGGGGCCCATATTGTGGAAAGCTTCTTCTGCAAGCTGTCTTCTACTGACAAACCTACACACGCACACACACACACACACACACACACACACACACACACGCACACACGCAAATAAATAAATAAAATTGTAATAAATAAAACTTCTATATGGCAAAAGTCTACAAGCAAAGTGAAAAAAGGGCAAAATGGGATAAAAATTTGCAGCTCATACAGCCATTACCACCTGTATTATTTAAATTGGAAGAAGTCAGAAAAAGATCCACAAGCAAGGAGAAAGAAAAAGCAAAAAACAGATATGCTATAGAAAAATATCAAAAGATGCTTAGCATCCCTTATAACAAGAAAAATGCAAATTAACACTATGCAGAAATACATCTTTTGTTGGTATAGTTGGCACATTTCCAACAGTCCTATGAAAATACAATTCTGTTTAAGCTGGAGTAGAATGAACTTTCGGATATTGCTAATGGGGCTACTAAATGATCTGACTCCTGCTGAGATCACTTTCTCAAAACTTAAGAAGCATGTGTCCCTTTAACTAATAATTTTTCTTTTGAGAATTTATCTTGAGGATAAACTTGCGCATCTGTAAAATTATGTATGTACAGGGTTGCTCACCAGTGTACTGTCTGAAATGATGAAAATTATTTATCAATGGGGAATGATGGAAGGAGCAATAACATATTTACATAATGGAATACTGTGCAACTAAATAAAGATTAATGCACAGATACAGAAAATTCCCCAAAATACAATGGGGAATGAAAGATTAAGAAATGTATTGAAGAAGGTAAGACTGAGAACCGTATATAAACCAGATGAACTTCTGTGAGGCAGGAGGTGAAGACATATATGTGAGTCTCTAACTAAAAAGACCATTGGAAGGCTATATGAGCAGTTAATTAACGAAAGTGGTTACTGAGGGGAACTAATAGGAAAACAAGTGGATGGGGAGAAAGAAAAAGACAAGACTGCTTTAATTGCGTGTGTGTGTGTGTGTGTGTGTGCGTGCGCACGCATGTGTGGTGGCCAGAAGTTGACACTGGAAGTTCTTTCCTCAATTGTTCTCCAACTTTTTTTTTCTTTTTGAGGTAGGCTCTCTCACTGATCCTGGAGCTCACCAATTCTGCTAGACTTGCTGTCAACAAGCCCCAGGGGTCCTCCTGTCTCCACCTCCACAGTGCTAGCCAGGACTACAGGTGCTTGCCACTATCCCTGGCTTTTCATAGGAGTGCTGGAGATCTGAACTCGGCCATTCATGCATGCGCAAGTGCATCACTGAGCATATCTCCAGCCCTAGTATTAATTTCTAAGACTTGGAAAAAATATTGTCTATTAAGCTAAATAGATATTTAAAAATTAAAGAACAATATCACGTAAAAATGAAATGAAAATGCCACAACAATGATGACATGGTTCCTCAGCTCTAGAAAGTTCTTCCAATTTTTAGCCATTGCTGTATCCAACACTTGGATAAATGTGGTAAAACTGTATTTGTCCTCTTTAGACTATAAAATGCTTTGGGGTTCTTCCCTTTCTAGCTTTGTAGCTTTTATGGACATTATTAAACAGCTGTTACTTTTTAAGTTCTTTGTAAGATGTCAAATGACATTCAAGTGTAGTAACTGTGAACTAATGGTGATGAACCATCTTGAGAAGCCTAGTGTGATTTCCCACATAGTTTGTTCCCTGTATGTTGAACAGAAAATAAGAGGTGTCTATTTGTTGCTATAAAAGAAGAAAATACATTTCTTGAGCAGTCTGAATGTAGGAGATATTAAAAAGCAAGTATATCTTTATTAATCAGGTAATATTTATCAAGCTTCTAAGGTAGTCAGGTGATGTCTCAGTATGTGCATAAGATTACCAAGGGCATTTTACAACACTCGGCTGATGATGAGTATCCAGTACTTGAGGCATCCTAAAGGAGAAATCTATCTAAATAGAAGACTGAAATTAATAATCATATAGCATAAGCCTAGGTTTTATAACAAGCCACACATTTACTAGCTGGCCAGAAACTATTGCATCACTCTTTTAAGCCATTTCCCTAAAGGTTTCCTCATGTTACACTCAGAATGTTGTTTGGAACAATCTAGAAGACACAAAAATGAGTAGGAGCAAAAGCTCCTAAATTTGATTTCCAATTTCTTTTGTCTCATTGCTATTTTTGTAAAAGGATAACCAGTCAGTGATCCACTCTGTCAAAGAATCTCATCATCTGGGTTCTTTTATATCTTAGACAATGACTTTAAAACAAGGAAGTAGGAAGGGAGAGGTTATCAGTTCATTCATTTATTAACTCATTCACTCATATTAGATACCTAGTATGTCCTGAATATTTGTCTAGCAGTGCGATAAAGAGATAATTACAGTCTCTGTTCTCAAATATTTCAGTCTAGTGAGGAAAAGGGAAGGTGACTATCCAACTAAGTATAACCAGGTGATAAGTACTACAATTAAATTAAGCATAAATCCCTGGGGGAGAACAGAGGCATGGTGCCCTGACTTTTAATGAGGTGACTCAATAAAAAGTTTTGAGGATATAGTGCCTTAGCTGAAACTTGAAGGATAGAAGAAGCAAAGATCACAGAGGACAGGGACAGGCAACTGGCAAAAAATGAAAAAGTGAGAGAGCAAGGCAGAGTATGGTCTACTGAGGAGACCACAGGTAGTTCTAGATAGCACTAGTCTGGGAAGGACTGGAGATGATGTTTATAGCCCAATCAGGTTGGACTGGAAGGACAGCGTGTTCAGGAAAAGTCGAGGCTAGAATGAAGAGAAAGAGGCAGCCAGGCAGTGTGCAGGGAAAACTCCCAACAGAGAACTGCATCTACTGCTCACATATGCCTATTTCAAGGAGTGGCTAAGGAGCTAGGGGCACTGATTCCTGGTTGTCGGAGATGAGCAGACTATTCCAAATATGATTCCCCTGACTATTATCTAATCTCTTTTGTTGTCTCTGGAACCATGGCTCTTTCCCATCAATGAATTCATTCAGTCCCTGTAATCAACTCTGATTAGTGTTGTTTAACATCAATCTTTTCTACTTTTTTCAAAGAAAGATACCAATCAGTTGCTGCACACCCCTGCTTGTTAAAAGCAGCACCTCTCCTGCTGACTTACCATTCTCTTAATCAAAAGGGCAGGAGGAAGCAGTTGGGATTCACTTTTCTCTTTTTTTCTTTCAAAGTACACAAATGTCAACTTCCTGAAGGATGTTTGGCATAGCTGAGTTCAGTCATATAACGTACAAAGTCAGCTTGATCAAAAGGTTGCAGACTGCCCACTGTTAAAATAGAGGGAGAAAAGGAAACTGCAGGCTTCCCTGAAGTGTGAATGAGTGCACAGGCCACAGTCACATGTGTATTTACACTGGAGACATGCTGAGCTGACAAAGGAGTTCAGGAAACATGAACTCTGCAATGACACCTTTCCATCTTTGCCTTTGAATCACTGGGGCAGTGTTGACTGTACTTGGTAGTTTTTCTGTTAGAGCAGCCCCAGTTATGCCCATTTTGTGTATGTAAACATTTTTTTGTTCACTACCAGTTTCTCTATTTTTAGCTAAAGAATATAATTCTCCTCCCTGCTCTGAATGACAAAGTGTACCTAGAACAAGCATAAGACTGTTCATTCATTCATTCATTCATTCATTCGCTCATTTTTCTCTCCTAAGAAATCAGTTTCAGGCTGATGAGATGGCTTAGTGGGTAAAGGCTCTTGTAGCTAAGCCCAAAAACCTGAATTTGATCCCCAGAACCAGTATGGTAGAAGGCAGAGAACCAATTCCTGAAAGTTGCCCTCTGACCTCTACATATGTTCCTCTGTCTCTGTCTCTGTCTCTCTCTGTGTCTCTCTCTGTCTCTCTCAAGCATACTAAATAAATAAATGTAAAAAAGAAAGAAATCAGTTTCTATTATGTGGTTGTCAATCTGGCAAACTCTTGTCCTGTAGAACATTAAGAGCCTGATGCAGAAAATAAATTTTCCAAAAAGTTATCATAGATTAAACCATGACTCAGAATAGTTTTAGAAATAGGGAATGTTATGTAAATAAAATTTATGTACATATCTACACCTGAACTCATATCCTATCAAGCACAAAAATCATCATATATGGTTATGGTCTATAAAGAAATTTGTGGAAGGTATTTATTTGCAACAGTATATAACTAGTATAATTAAAGATAACATTTTGTGTAATGTCAACATTTAAAAATATAAAAACTGAAGTGATGAGAAGTTACATATGGTGTAAACCACAGCTCTGAGTTCCAGTGACACCTAGAACTCAAGATCCAAATTCCTAATCTGGGGACTTTGATCACATGATAGCGATTCATTAGGCAGGGATCTGGGTGAGTCAGAAAGGAAGAGAGACACTGTTAAAGTCACCAATAAGGAAGGGTAAGGAGAAATATGAGATACTTTAAACAACACTGTTCTCGAAAAAGGCTCTTGCTTCATTTGAAATGTCCTGGGATTCTGGAAAGAGGATGGACAGAACTGACTATAGGGGAAGAACTGTTTATAGGACCACTTCTGCATAAACTACTGTAATATATCCCTGCTTCATACATTCTAAAAAGATCCTGGAGCAGTAATTCCCAAACTTCCTTTCTAATCTACTAGATTTCTCACTGGAGATGGAAGGGTGGAGGCCCCTCCCTCCATGGAAGCTTCTGTTCTCTAGGTCTAGGATAGATTTAAATTGTGCACATTCCACAGGTGACCCTGATGAATCTTAGGATCAAGGGTATCTGGGAAACACTGTCCTAGACAAATCTTGGCTATGTCAGCTCAAATACTCTTCATCCCTCATCAATCATTTCATTTCAGTGTTTCTGGTGTCCCTTGCCGATTCTCATAGCAAACCATGAACTCATGTTCTTTTAAAATAGTTTGATACACATTCACTGAGTTTAGCAAAAGCAAAAAGTCAAACAAGGATTAATCTAGTTCATTCCCAAGGAAACATCAACCTGAACTCCCAAATATTGATTCCTAATTAACTTTATGAAAAGTATCTGTTCAGTCAACATTATTTAATGGTATAGAGGGATTCTTTTCCCATTTTTATTTGTCATTTAGTTGACTGGATTTCTCATTTCTATCCTGCTGGAGAGGATTTACAGAAAAATCAGTTTGACATTTTTGAATCTCATGGATGATGATGATGATGATGATGATGATGCAAACCAAGCATAAGCAAACAGGAAAAGAAACCATGTCTCTCTTCTTAGTGTAATGTCTGTCTTCAATCTTTTTGAGAGGTATAAAGAAGCCTTTTATATCATCTCCTCTCTCTGGTAATTCAATCTCTTTCCTTCTCTTTTAGAAAGACAGATGCAGGAACACTTAACACTGCTTACTTCTTGTGTCTTTTAGTTAACATTTCTATTAAATGGATACCAAACTAATCAAGATACAAAAATATTTTTATTGCTTCTTTTATAATAATTCCACAATGTTGAAGAAAATTTAATATTAAAGAAAAGAATGGTCCATGCCCTATATGCATGAGAGGGAGGGGAACTGACTATAAAGAACATCTTTTAATTGTGGTTATACTGTAATTTTATTAAGAATTGCACAATTAATTTCCACTAGCAAATTAAACAGGTAAAGGAAGTCAAATTCAGTTTACCATCACTAGTGTGTTTTTACACTGGGACAAAAGTACCATTTTCCGCATGAGAAATACTGTATAGAGGGATTATGAGGTCAGTAATGTATATAGGAGAGGTACTAAAATAAGTACCTAGGGTAGTAGAATATTTTGCTTGGATGCTTAAAGAACAGTAATGTTTCCTCTGAGATACATATTTTGAGTGGGGTAGAGGCTATGACAGTGAGTGGTGTAGCCTGCAGCAATGAAATATCTTTTACTGAGTAGAATCCACAAAAGGCAGAATTGGAACAGCATAGCAGATAGTGTCCACAGATGACAAAGAGATATAGACTCTTGATGCACAACTGAGAGATTATACATTCTTGTAGGTGAGCCTATTTTTAAGAGTCTGTCTCTATTGGCCACCAGAATGTTGGTAGTCAATATTTGACAGGTCTTTTAAATTCCGTCTGAACAAGTTTATTCTCTCCCAGGTTAGGTGGAAACTAACAAGGTGCTCTGCACCTCAGGACTCAAACAATAAAGCCACAGCAACCTCAGCAGCAAAAGCAAGAGCAGGGCTTGGACCTGTAGTTCTTGCCCATCAAAGAGCTATGCTCTGTCTGTTTTCTACTGACAGGCAGATAAACATGGAGATGTGTCCCAAATACATATTTAAGTTATCTATAGCTCCTTCACTCAGACTTGCAGAGAATACATAATAACTTCCAATGGTATAGCACATGCACCCAGTAATGGAGTGGGACTCATTACTCACATGTAAATGAGAAGAAGCATCAATATGCAGGTCTAGACCTCAGTTTGTGGGCAGGAACCTGTCACTCCATGGTAACCTTATGGGTTTCTTATTCATATAGTCTTTGTCCAAACACTCTTCCTATAAATGATGCTACATTGCACTCCACAGATAGACATGTTTGATAAGCCACAGTTATATTCAAATTCCATATACCAACTACTGGGCAAAATTAAGCCTACTACATATCTGAACTGAGAAGACAGAATTTGGCATTAGGAAGTATTTTCTATATTAGAAACTCAGAACTTAGGATATACATTAATAGAAGTTTGTCCATGTTCAAAATCCATGAAATCAAGAAGCCTACAAATGTGCCCTGCGATTTACTGTGAGCATATATTTTGTGATATCCATAGACGATAAAGAGAAAAAGTATGGTCTACAAGGAGCTCTGAATAGGCAATTAGTGAAAGGCACTCACTCAAATTATCATGAAGTAAAATAGGTTTCTTGCTTTAAGAAGGAACAGGAACAAAACAAAGCATATATATAATTTTGGGGGCATCTGGAAGTTGCATGTAGAATTGATATATCAGCAAAGCTATTATCCTTTACAAAATATTAGAACTGTCTGAAGGAAAATCAACTGGATGCATGCAGATAATAATGGGTATACACAATAAAAGCTAGTTAAGGAGCACTGCTTCTCACAGCCACATCTCAGGATACCCTGCAGATATCTGAGACTATCTGAGGGGTAATGGCAGTGTTTGATACGGTTTTGACATCCTTGATGTAATATATTCTCTCCTGAAGTTTTCTTTTGCTGCTGACCTAGTTGAACTGAAGAAAGGAAGGAGAAAATTTATACATACTCAGAGTATTGTCAGGAACCTAGAATGAACATCCTCTTGTGTAGATCAGGGCTCTGTGCTATGAGATCTTCTATTGAGTTCTGCATATTAGAAAATTATTAATGCAGCTGGAGAGGAATCTGTTTTTCTGCTGACTTTATGTTCCAAGCTGTCAAACTTCAAGAGTTAAGAACATGATATAATAAAGCCACTACTGGTTGGAGGCCTGGGTGAGCCTGAGGGAATAACCAGTAACCTAGACTTACCCAGAAGGAGTAACTGACTTCACTAAAATCACATCAAAAGGCAAGGGGTGAAAGAATTTCAGAAGTATCTTATGGTCAAGTTATAGTTACGTGGAACTAGGATCAGGGCAGGCAAGAAAGAGAACTGGAAGGTTCTGTGTTTTCTGATGTCTATTTTTTAATCTTTTCAGTTGATAATGTGCTTGGGTTTTGCTTTACGTATGATTATTTTACTAGCTTCTCATTTGGAGTCTGACTAGCCTTAAGCTTCTTAGTCTACCCTTAACACTATGGCTTTTGGTGTTTTTGGCTGTGTCTGTAAAATGTTGCAAATATTGAGTACATATGCATTGTGTTCTAACTGTATGATAGCCACTGTTCTCAACACACACAAATAAATCCTGGAATCCATCTGAATTTGTCAATTCTGGCTCCAATGTTCAACAACAGAGACATTATTTCTACTTTCACTGCTTCTTCTAGATGCCAACTCTGTTTCCATGGATTGAATTTCTCTCCATCCTTTCCACCGTCATGTGTTCCCAGTTCAAAGCACTGAATTTCATCTTTGCTTCTCTCCAAAAGATGTTTCATTCCCTCACGCATCAAGTACACTTTTCAGTTCTATAGCAAAAGTCTTTCCCATACTATCAAGTCTTCTACATACACCACAGGCCCACCAGCATGCAGATTCTTGGAGTGCTCACTGTCATCCTTTATTGAGCCTTTGCTATAAAACAGACTGATAATTTCCATCTAGATAGTTTTAGGAACTGATTACTAATCTCAGCACTAAAACTATAAAAACTCTACCATCCCTTTGAGCAGGTATTGTGTCTTTGATAATCAGTAGCATTGTTAACTATTGTGACAATTACTAATTAAGTTCAACATAGTATTTTTTTTAATTTAAATTTTACCTCCTCCTTATAATCTTTCCCCCCTTTTTCCATGAGTCCCCACATGGTGACAATCAAGGGCTACAATAGCATATGTTAAAGGGTAGCTGCCAGTGGCTTTACTGGTAACGATGCATTTGCTTTTCCCACATGTGCTAGTTGCTATTGGAAATACTGCTACACTAACACTGATTTTGTCCACTAGGTAAGTTTTAGATGTTGTTGGTACCAGTCTATAAATCGAGCAAGTATAGGAAACCTGAGACCAAGTCCAGGACAGACGGTCTCACTAAAATAAAGACCACTGTGGGAGCCAAACACGTGGATAACAGAAAGTCTACCAAGGTGGTTTAATGCTGTTTTTAAAAATGTGGTTAAGATCCATTTTTACTCACTAATTGTTGATATAATTTTCTCAAAATGAAATAGATACAGAAAAGATTACATGACTAACATGATATGAAGATCAAAATCAAGGCATGGTGGTGCACGCCTTTAATCCTAGCACTCGGGAGGCAGAGGCACTCTGTGAGTTCAAGGCCAGCCTGGTCTACATAGTGAGTTCCAGGACAGCTAGGGCTACAGAGAGACCCTGTCTCAACAAGACCAAAAAAAAAAAAAAAATCAAGGTTAGAGACAAGGGCATCATATGAAAATGCAAATGAGTTATGATGTAAGATGATTCAAATTCCAAATGGGAAGGAACAATATGCATAGACACACAGAACACAGCTCTAGGGTAGTGCTCATGGTTTCCTGAAGGAAAAGAGGAACAGAGAGGCCAGGCCTACTACTTTAACTGGGTATTGGTATTAAAGGTTTAATATACGGCAAGAAGACAAAAACAATAGTTTGGACTTGAAGTCTGAAGATGATAACTAAGAATAGAGAACAGAGTGGCCTAGGCAGGAAGTCAGGTTGGCATTTAGCACACTAAATAAACAAACCTGGAATTATGTCAAGAGGCTGGGAATGGAAGGACATTCATTCATTCATTCACTCACTTAGTCTCTATATTTATTGAGCTGAAAATATAATGGTAAACTGATCAGGAAACTTGGACTAGATCATGCTTAACAGATCTTCTAGTGTAGAGGAAAAACAGGCATGAAGGACATAAGCATGATGTTTGAAGCCAAAGTAAGCAAATAACAGGAGTGAGGTCCAAAATGATATATAAAGTACATGAAGTCTTATTAAGGTTAAAATCATTCACAAGCCCACCTTGTGCAAAGATGGAGTCTCTCTATTTTCTCTTGTTAGGGCAAGCTGGAATTTAACACATAGATAAAGCTCAAATCCATAACTGGACTAAGCAAGCATTTCTGGGTGGGTAGGTTATGTGCATGTGTGTCTGTGAATAACAGTTCTGTTTTTGTTTTCTTTCTCACAAGTATAAACCATGGTCCTGTAGTTCATGGATAAGTAATAGTGAGGAGGATCAAAAAGAGGTAGGGGCTGAAAAAAAGGCTTAACAGTTTAAAGTGCTTGCCACAATTACTTTAAGCAAGCATGAGGACAGAAGTTCAGATCCCCAGAATCCACATAAATGCTGTGTGGGTGTGGCGGCCTGCCTGAGGTTCCAGCATTACAAAGTGGAGACATGGGAGCCCCAGGGCAAGCTGGCTAGCTAGAGTAGTCCTGTACCAGTGAGTTCTGGGTTCAATTGAGAGACCTTGCCTCAATAAACATGGTGGAGAGCCTGACATCAAACTCCTGTTTCCACATGCACTCGCATACATGTGAACATGCATACACATTTTTAAAAAGACAGAATAAATACATTTTAGTAACTTCTGGGCCTAGCATTAAGGGATGGAATGAAAATTCCTGTTTTGACTGTTCCCAGGTTTCTACCTTATACGATGAAGTAAGAAAAGCTATGAAATGAAAAGGTCTTGTATGTTGGGGAAGATGATAATCTGAAAGTCCCTTTTTCTAGCTTTAACATGCTGAAAGATCCTGGTGTTGAACTGAGTAGATAATGTCTTAAAACATTAAAATCTGGACATTCATACAGTGAACAGGGGCGAGTGAAATGCAGGGTGGTGGTGATGTGGTTCTTTTTTATCATTTAATCTTCAATGAATAATTGTTTTCAGCCCTTAAGCCTGTACCAGCTGCAAAGGTGACAGGTATCTGTCATATTTTAGGACAGCTTATCACCTTAGCCTCTGGAGTGACTGAGTATTTATAGAAACATAAAGCATATATGTATAGCAAGAGTCCCCTGGAGATGGCGATTAGGACTAGGCAGTAATTTTAGCTTGAAGTTCCTATGACTTAAATAGCCACTTGAGCTCTGCTCTTGCAGTTTACGATGTCAATAGAACCCCTAAATGAAATTACAGCCTTCTGATACGCAGCAGGATATCCTTTCTTTGCCATGCAATGTACACGGCCAGGAGAAATTGCTCTGTATATGGGGTTTCACTAAAGCAGAATTTATCATAAGGCAGCTCTGCTAAAATATCATTATGCTGTTATTCACTGGATAACACATCTAATGACTCGGGGTGCACTTGATAGCCATGTTTCAGTGAACACAGACGTACGCCCTGATGTGAACTGGGCACTCCAGTGCTTCAAAGCACTATCGATTTCAATTCTACCATAATTTACACCTGGCTTGTTTTGCCAATAGCTTGAACCCATGCTAACACTGGAACATACACATACAAGCATTAGAGAAATCAGAAATGAACTCAGCAAAACTGCATACAGCAAACTTTCCATAATTCGGCCTTTAAAATAATCTCCCTTGATGCTAATTAAATATTCTGCAGGAATTTCTGTTACACTTGGGATATTTACTCTATTTGCACTGTCCTATGGCTGTTGGTGACAGTAATATTAACCCGCTTAATATCTATATAAACTCTAAGTACTTTGGGGGTAGGATCGGGGTTGGTCATCTTCCCATCCCTCCCTGCTCCTGGTCCATCTAGCACAGGGCAGAGAGATAACAGCTGTGTATAATAACCTTCTCTGATGGCTTCTCTTCCTCCTCTGTGCTCTATAAACACAGTGTACTCCAACAACCTGCTTCCTTTTGCTTTCCTTGTATTTTCCTTGAGAAATGCCCACTCCATAATTTTAACTACAACCAAGATACTGATGATTCAGAAGATGGGCACTCATGTACCCCTGCCCCTGATCTATCCCAATATTCCTGACTAAACCCAACTGCCTACCAGACATAAGTCTTGATGCTCCCCCAACAATTAAGCACATTCAAAAGCAAGTTTATCATCTTCCCCCAGCCAACAAGACCTACTCCTTCTCACAGCTTTTCTTGTTTAGTTGTACAAGGCAGAAACATGGGAGCAATCCAGAATTCCTTCTTTTGATACCAGGCCCAAAGGTAATTAAACTGTGTCCATTCTGCTGCTTATCTTTTGAACAAGTCTCTCCTCTGCCTAGTCCCACAGTTATTGTCCTAGTTCAGGGCTTCATTGTTTCCTGTCTGAACAATTTAGTTTCCCCCTAACTCATTTTTTCTGCCTCTTTTCTCCCACTCCTACAATCTATCCTCCACTCTCTGCTGCCAGGCTCATCTTCTGTAACACAATGTGATCATTAACCTTCCCTACTTGAAACCTTTTAATAGCTCCCCAAATATTACAAGAAGTTAAAACATCTTTGAATGGCAACATGATCGTTCCCTGCTTACATATACAACATCCTTTCTCTTCACTCCGCTACTAAACATCAGTGATACAGTTCCCCACCTCTGTCATCTGTTTCCTACTTAAGTGCATTTGCCCCACTACTCCGCTCACTGAATTCTCTTCTCCCCTTTGGCCTTCTGGGAAAATCCTTCAGTGCCCAGCATGGATTTGTTACTTCTTCCAGGAATGTTTCCCTTGTTTACTCCAAGGTATATTGAGATGAATGTTGGAGCCCCTAAGTTTCTTTGAAAATTTCAGTTAGGTTATCAGTATGTGATATATCCCAAGCTTTCTCTCTGTTTTGTCTCTTGTAGTGAGGAACTTAAGGCCACATACTATGTAATCTTGATGACAGAACCAACACCTTCATAGACGCATGCTCTAAGATCTGTGATTATAACCCCACTGTTACCACTATTTTATCTCTACCATTTTCCCATCTGATCCCACCACACAGCCTTCTTTGTGATCACTCAAACTTGCCTGATATATGCATTTTTGTGTATTGTATATAATTTTATTTTTATGTATCTTTATAGGGTTTTAAATTGTGTATTAAAATTTATTTTTAGCATTATCATGAAAACTTAAATTATATATACTAATGGGGTACTGTGTGATATTTCAGTAAATATATATATATATACACACAATATATAATGACTAAATCAAAGTAGGCATAGCAATATAATCATCATTTCTTTATGGTGAGAAAACTTGAATCACTTCCAGGTTTTTGAAATGTATAGTACATTACCATTATCTATAGGTACCTTATTGTTCTAACAGCTCATCAGAGCTCCTTGTTCAAATATAACTATAACTATATATATAACTATAACTATAACCCTCTGATCAACTTTTCTGCAACCCCCTCTCATTCTTCATGGCCTCTAACAAACATCAATCTCTTTCAGCTTCCATATTATCAACCACACATACTCTTGTCCAAGTCCTTTGCATCTGATAGTTCCACTGAAACATACTTGCCCAGATGTCTACAAAACTTGCTTTCTTGCCCTCAATGAAGTCTTGTTTGATTTAAAACTGCAATCTAAGTCTGGCCCTATCCAATTTAAACTGCAATCTAAGGGCCAGACATGGTGGCACATACCTTTAATGCCAGCACTTGGGAGGCACAGGCAGTCTACATAGTGAGTTCCAGGACAGCTGGGGCAATAGGAGACCCTGTCTAAGAAAAATAAATGAGACAAAACAATAACAACAAAAATGCAACCTCTGTCTTTTCTTCTTTACTTCTCTCCATAGTACTTATCACTATCTAACAAGTTATGCATTTTCCATACATATTTATTCATCAGGTGTCTCTCCTAGAAAGTCTATACTATGAGAACAGAGACTTCAGTTCATTTTACTTAGTTTAAAATCAGTCCTGGAAGAGTGCCGAGTATATAGTTTGAGCTCCCCATAAGTATTTGTTAGTCCCAATCTTTAGTTTCTAGAATAAAAACTGATACAGAGTACAGATTCAAACATATTTTGTGAATGAAAAAAATGAATGACTGTTAAAAACATATTTAATGACTATAATGGAGAAACAGACTGTACTCTGATCCTCACAACAGCATTGGTAAGTCAGTCAAATGGGTACTATTATCTTCCTCAGAAAATGAAACAGATGAGTCCCTTAATTTAGAAGCCTAAATTAAATCTACCTTGGTAGTTTAAGACTTGTTCCTTTTTTCAATTTGCTATTGAAATGTAGAGACAATTTTTTGCACTCTGATCATGATGTAGCTATAGCATTTATTACACTATTTTGGTTCCTGTTGACTAGAAAGGCAATTAACAGGAGGTGCAAAGCGCTAATACCTTTTATTATAATTTATGTCTTACCATGTTTGCTGTTTTCCTAAAACAGATTCTTTTCTTTCATTTTCAAAAGTGGATTAGGCAGTCATACAATTTTGCCCCTCAGAGTGATTTGTAGACACTACCCAAGAGGCCATCATACTACAAATCCTGCCAGAAGGAACTGGAAGGTGACTGTGGTATTTATAGCTTGAGGATGAACAGGTTGTTTGGTGCCAAGTTTGTGCTACTGGAAATGTCCTCTCTGTGTTAACACTCAAACAAGAACAAATTCAGCAACAGAACATTTCAGTTTTTGGCATGTCTGTGGAGAGTTAACTTTCTATTGTTCAAGGGTTAATTATCCATTATGTGAATGACTTCTCTTTCTCTCCTTGGCTGCTTACATCTTGGAATTCAGTTTACTAGAGTGTAAGTAGGGAAAATAAAGAGATGAAAATGAATATACATCCCATTTACACACCATACCCCCCACATATTAAAGGTTATGGGAAAAAATTATTTTTAGAAAGTAGGATCAGATATAGTTTGAGGACTGCCAAGCTGACAGATCATTAATAGATAAGCTTAAAGCCCACTTGATATAATTTTTTTGTTATTCTTCATAATATGCAGCTATTCCTTGCCTTATATTATCAGGGTTCCATTTAGGGTACTGGGATGGAGACATAGCAAATGGCATGTTAAAGCCTGCCTCAATTTGATGTCTCCCTCCTTGAAGATGTCTTAGTGTGCTGTACTTAATGACTGAAGCAGCACGAAGCGATTCTACCATTTCTCTCCTCATCGATCAGAAACAATTGAACTTGGCTATTTTCAGCTATTATTTACCTCAAACAGGGCATTTAATTAGTGCTTGTTAAGACAGTGCAAATGATTTGGCTGCTTGTCCTCTTGCCCCTGTTCTTTATTGTGCTGCCTGTCTCCCTGCCTCTCTCCTGTTTAGTTCATGGAATTCATAGCCAATATTCATGCGTTTCTGCATCCAACATCAGCCTTACTCCTTAGATGTGAACTTTGAGGAAATGCAGAGACACTGATTGACTATAAACAAATCTGCACATGCTGGAGAGGCTCTGATTCATATGGTACATTATAGGTAGTACTTCCAGAATGCACGAGTGAACCAATTTAGATATTCACTCACTCTCACAAGTCCTGGATAAAGAAGGGAAAAACTGTAAGTTCAAGACTTCCACATTCTATCAGAAATTACTCAAGCTTTGTGGGATTAGAGAAACTACCTCTGCAAAGAACTGGGATTCTTTCAGCTTCTGGTAGATCTAATATGGAGACGTAGACATAAAGAACTTAATAAGTTGTTTGGTGGACATGTTCCTCCCTTAAGATAAGCAAGCTATATTCATTGCCAATGAGAATAGATATGAATTAATTAATTCATCACCTATTGATTGATCCTATAGCTGCTCCACCAAGACTGAGGCAACTTGACATTGTATTAAAGAGAAAGAAATATATAAATGTTAAATAGAACACCTGTCTTCTAACCACTTGCAGTTGAACACATATAAAGACTTCCAATTCAATGCAGTATATGATAAGTGATAGATGCTGATTTTAAAAGATATTAATGTCAGATAACCTTTAGTTTGGCTTGTGGAAAGCTTCACAGAAAAAGTGTGATTGAACTGAATGGGTATGTTGAAAATATATCTGGAAAGTTATATTCTGATGCTAATATATAAATGCAGTATTAAATATTGAATGTACAACAGACTTGCTGAGTAATGAGAATAAACTGGGTCATTTGCATATGTAGTAATTCTTACAAAAGTTATTTCATTAAATATATTTTCATTTTAAGATAATTATTAGCAATTTAATTTTTCTATTTAATTTTAAGCTACTTTATACATAATTAATATTTTGAAGTTGTGTGTAATAGAATTTATGTTTACAACCTGATATGTATATTTAATGAAGGATATATTACTAAACTTATCAGTTATCAAATCATTCCATTTATAGATAGTGCTCACAAACATTTGTGTAAATTGTGTTCTCAGTGTGATGAATGTCAACTTCATTTACGGTCAATTAGCATAGATACCCAATCATATGATGCATGTTTTAAGAATGTCTGATAATTTTAAGATATGTATCTTTTTTAGGAAACCAGAAAACAATACCTAAATTATTTCTGCATAAACAGAACAACTTCTTCACTTCATATTAGCCAAAAGGATGAGAAAGATAGAATAATTTCTTAATGGAGCAAACACAATCTGGTTATCTGGAATTTCATTTTTTTTTTTTAATTTTTAAAAATTCTGGGGGCTGGAGAGATGGCTCAGCAGTTAAGAGCACTGGCTGCTCTTACAGAGGACCCGGGTTCCATTCCCAGCACCCACAAGATGGCTGCCAACTGTCCATAACTCCAGTTCCAGGGGAATCTGATGCCTTCTTCTGACCTCCACAGGCATTGCACAATATAGGTGCACTTACATACATGCAGGCAACATACTCATATACATAAAATAAAAATAATTAAGAAAAATTAATAAAAGAATTTTCTATTTGATGCTGTGATGATCAATTTTCAGAATCAACTTCACTCTGCTGTGGTATCCA
>NW_008346548.1:1080073-1108041 GCF_000622305.1 Nannospalax galili
ATATAGAGATTAGAAATGCAAGTTAAAACGTCTCAATGTCAATTGCTTTGGAATGAATTCTTCTGTATGAAAAAAAAAAAATAATGATTAAAAAACAATAAAAAAATATTTTATTTATTATTTTTATTTTATGTGTATTGTGTACTGCCTGAATGTAGGTAAGTGCACCCATGTCATGCAATGCCCTCAGAGGACAGAAGAGGCTGTCGGATCCCCTGGGACTGGAGTTACAGACAGTTGTTAGCTGCCATGTGGGTGCTGGGATTCGAACCCGGGTCTTCTGCAAGAACAACCAGTGTTCTTAACCGCTGAGCCATCTCTTTAGCCCCGGAATTTCATTTTTATTTAATTGTAACTGCCTAATAAAATAAATATATAGGAAATTCTCCCATATAAAATGTGCATGCAGGAAAATATATATTGTGAAACATATATCCTAATTAAATTAATGAAATTAAAACTTCCAGATGAATACTGCAAAACTGAATTACTTATAGTACACTATGAAGGCTTATTATATAGTTATGAAAAAAATTAGGTAGTATGGATACAATTATGTCAACTTAAAAAAAGATATCATTTGCCCTCTTATCAGACATGTACCAATCAAATTCTATTCTGCTATATACTTCAACTCATCATGAATTATTCTATGTTCATACAGAATTCCAGATCTTAGCAACTATTAGGAAAATCTCTCTGGTGAAGTAGATTTTTAAAATGTAATACCTTGGGACATAATGAAAGGTGTATGTGTTTACATTCTCTGTCTAAAGTTGCTTATAAAATTTATGTACAGTAATAGTTTTCAAGAGAATAAAGTTTTAAAGTGTTAATAGACCCCACTGTCTTCAATGCAGGCCACAGTCTGAGTTTCTCTTGGGAGTCTGGGGAGTTGAAATATTAATGGGGAAAGAAGCAGTGTATAGTTCTTGGAGGTAATGGATTGAGAGCTTGTTACATTCTCTAAAACCATGCTCTACAGTGTTTGAAACCATTTTCTTGTTGAGCTTTGTATAAAATAACAAATGATTGGAAAATGTATCACGAAACGTTATACATATAGTGCAGTAATTATTAACATAGGCTAATTAAAATGGGCAGAGCCTATTATTGTATACCACATTCAACTTTTACCCTTCTGGCCTTAATACAATTAAAACTTATTCCTTTCACATTGATAGCTGACAAATTTGATGAGCCTCAATAACTATAGGAGTTGTGATAGGAAGGCGAGTCTGTTCTAGAAGCTACTGACACACCCTGATGAGTCTATAACAGAGTTCAGTTTCTGTAGGGCACTTGGGACATATGAACATGCATGAATTCTGTGGTTAAGAATCTGAATCACCCAGAGTAGCAAACAAAATTCCAAAGTTAAGTATCAATGTTATATTTTGGATCACTGTACCAGTTTGGACAAAAGTACACACAACAGGCACATACAATACACATCTGTTTAAACATAAAATCAACTATTACTAAAGCATTTAAACTCTAGAAGGAATCCACTGGCAACGTGTTAATAGAAAAGACAACTAAAACAATAAAACAACATCTTTTTCCAAATATTTAAGAACATCGAGTAAGTGCCCCTTAGGCTGGGTTGTGGTTCTGGGACGTTTTAGCCTATGAGAACCAGATTGGAGACATCAAAGCCTCCTTTCCCTCTCCAAAGAGCAATTCACTTCAGATGCTACCACACAGCCAAATAATTTTATGGTCACCATGCTTTTTTGGTTTTTGTTTTCTCATTTTTTCATTTCCCACTCAATATTTTGGAACATTCCAGATTCTTGAAATTAGAAGGAAGAGAAGGCACAGTAAGCTCAAATATGTCTAGAACATGTAAGTAGAGACCTGCTAGTAGAAGACAAAAAGGTACCCTATCTGAATTTCACTAAGGAGAACATGCATCACTAAGAAGGGTTTGGAAGGCACCTATTGGCTATGGTACATCAGACAAGACTCAGCCCCTCACCCTGTTCCATTCATTTGACAACTTTCTAGATTCTACTCAATCTGTCTCTTATATTGAGGACAACACTATATTTGGATTTAATATTATGAGGACAGGCACAAGTTTTCCTTTGTCAAGATGATGAATTTCCCTGGAACCAAATAAGGATTCTCACTGCATTCATCTGCTCGGGGCCATGAATACAGAAGAAAAAAGTAGGCAAGCAATGCTCTCCTGAGGTGAGAGGGGAAGAGGTTCCCAACAGTTAAAAGAACCAAGTACTTAACAAAATGATCTTTAAAGGAACAGTACTAGCAACATTTCTGTACCATTCATCTAGTATAGATTTTCTTTCCTGCCTAGCTAGGTATGGAAGTACTGTGAGCATAAAACAAATGCTCAGAACAGAGATGCATCAAAAGTTGGCAGAGGGAAACCTCAAATGAACGATTGATGAACCACTTTCACTTCCCCTCCTACCACCCTGAGGTCTTCCTCCCTGCTCCACTCACTCACCTATCTTCTTCCTCCCACAAACATATTTGTTAGGCATGTCAAGGCTGATGGCCATTTGTGGTGACACAAAACGTACACCTGCAGGCTTCTCTTGAGTAGAACCTCAAGGTTCTGCCATTGTCCAGAGTGTGGTCAGCTGTACACACTGAAAATCTTCATCACTCTGACAGTTTGGTCGTCTTTTTTTTTTTTTAATGTTATTTCTTTTGGAACACCCTTTATTTCCTGCCTGCCTCAGAGGCACCAGGAATAGAATCTTTGATCCATCAAATTCTGGAGCCTCAGCACTCACCAGGACTCTGGTTCCTGATCCAAGGAGTGAGGAGTGAGAATCAGCACAGTCTCTTGAGAGTGTCCAGGCCTGGCTGCTGGGCTCCCTGGTCTGATTAGTTTGTCGAGTTCACAGTGTTCCAGAGTGCTGAAGCACAGAAATTAGGGAGGGGAGGTGGAAGGAAAATCACTGGAGCCTCTTACGATCTAACTTCCACTAACTGAGAGGAAATGTCTTATAAATAAACAACAGCAAGAGAAAAAAAAAAATCCATCCCGTCCTGCCAGAGGAATGTACATTATTGTCTCCGGACGGAAAACTTTACACCACACCAGAACACAGTCATGTCTCCTGAAACTACCTCCCTTGAAACAGAAAGAAAAAGCGAATCAAGAAGGAAAGGAAGAAAAGAGAAAGAAAAGCTTTTCTCATGCCCTTGAATTCTGCTGAGAACTTCATGTGAGTTCCCAACAGGCAACACTAAGCAGTTTCAGCAGTGTCACTGTTCCAGGGTTTCGTGCGGAGGCTGCTTATTAACAAAATTTCATTTCTGCCCAGATCATTGCTCTACCATCCAGACATTTTCAGAAGGGAAGTTCAGGGAAGGGGGGAAGGGTGCAACTGTCGAGGAGAGGAAGAAAAGAGGACGAAGGGAAGCTCCTGATGACCCGGAATGCCCTAGCCACGGCCATGATAAAGCAAGCCCCCACCCGCCACCGTCCACTGCTTGATGAGCACTTGGTGATGCAGTGTGTTCAATCTACTTACTCTTTCTGCTCGGGAGGCTGAGGTTCCTACATTTCCAGCTCATGCTGGACTGTACCGTAAGCAACAAGTGAAATGAGTTCAGTGATCTCATTCTAGCCCTTCGACTCCTGTCCACATCACTAAGCGACTGCACAGCTTGGCACAGGCCAGGATGAGTCAGCAGTCTCTGGTCATGAGAGGCCAGGCCTGGAATAGCAGGGGAGGGTTAGGTCAGGCACAAAATGAAGCAGAAAGATAGCCTGGATGGCAGGGTTGGACGCTGCAATACGCAGGATACTGCAGGTCAAAATGAAAGACCCTCATCTTCTCTGGGTGAAGAATACAGAGCGGCAGAAAAAGCAGCAGCAGGAAAGTCAGTGACCTACCAAACACTCAGGACAAAACAGACCATGGTCAGGAAAGAAGATCCTGGGAGAATGCTGAAGGATCAAAGATGTTCAGTACAACTACTTGATTACCTATGTATTCCTTGCACTCTAGATTTGGTAAAAAACTACTGGTCAATTCTTAGACTACTCTGGCATTCTGTTATTGCTGTCCCAATTTTCTAAGTAGTAAAACAGAAAACAAAGTGCAAGACTTGCATAGCAAGAGAAGTAGTATAAATAAAATATGTAATTATATGGAAGAGCACCTGATATGTCAAGGGAATATATTTGGGCCAACTGTACCCTTATATAATCTGCATGGAATGGCTAAAGGGAAGCACTCCCAACCTCACATCAAGTCCCACATTAGAAAAAAGCTAAGAGAAAAGAGAGACACAGCAAGTTGAATGATGACACACAGAGCTACTGCACAATCAGGTTAGTATAGGCCACTGTTAGGAGGTGATGCTTCGTACCAGTAGGATTCTGAGACATCATTTCCTGTACTACATATATATCCAAAAGAAAGTGAAAATGAAAGCTGGAGGGAAACAAAGTTCAAGCTAAAAAAAAAAAATCAGTAGTAGACATTTTGTTTCTGACAGACAAACTGCTCTGCAAGTTGCCTGGCAAAAACTACCTAAAAGGGACTGAAAGACACCATATCTAGATAAGGATACTGAGGTAGAAACTGGGAATTATCAGTAAGAGGAAGAAGGCTATCTGAAGTTAGGTGGTATGGAGCATGGCATGGAAAACAGTGAGTCAACAGAGCTGGGAAACACTGGCAAACAACTTCCTTCAAGCTCTTTGAAGAGGAGTCGTGAAGATCTGTGATGCATTCCTAGCTTTATCCCTCAGCTACACAAATGCGCTTACGTCAAGAAAATACGCAGGCCATTTGATGTACTTTTTATTGCAAAGAGTATTAAATCATTTCAACACATCTTTATCAAATGCTCAATGAATTTCCTCATCTCGGCTTCCTTCCATTTGAAATGAAAGTAATATTACCACCCTCACTGCAGCATTATAAAGCCTGAGCTGTTTATCCATTCTTGTCACAGCTGTGTCTGTCTGATGGTGAATACGCCATGATCTTCCACCATCATTAATACTCTTAGATTGTTATCTCATCTGTGTAAGTGTTCAGTGAAAGAAACTCTACCATTGTTGTACTGTTGGATTGGTTAAGACCAACAGGAAAGGTGTAGTTACAGCAGTTAAGTGCCATAGTTTACCATGCTGCTTGGAAGAGCTTGTTAGGCATGGTAAACATTATATTTGAACACAAAGTATGCTCAAGACCTATTATGTGCAAACCTTGATTTAGGGTATCTATGTTGTCAAAGCAACATGGAGCTTGACAGTGTCCAGTAACTAGAGGCCTAAAAAAGAAGAATTTTTAGAAGCTTCTCCAAAAACAACAGGATAAAAGTGCTATTGGCCTTGACCGCATGATGAGAGCTTTTTACCAAAGGGGAAAACTTAGCCCGGTTGATCATCCCAGCCTAATTGATTAATTGTGGGTCTGACCATCTGGCTGATGAATGCTGACACCCAGCAGTGATTACTGTGTAACACAAGTCCGGATGTGCTCTCCCTGATGCATCCCACAATAATGGCAACACTGAACTTAAGGTTAGTTTATTCAGGTCCTTTGGCTCAGTCTCTTCATGGAACAGTGGTTGTGGCAGGGAATATTTTACTAGACCTGGTCAAGCATTATCTTCTCTTGTTTCAGTTGCCCCTCCTTTCCAACTCCACTCCTACCCTCCCCGGAGCCCTCTTTTGTACATAACCGCTTTTCATGCAAAGCACTCCATCTGCAGTTTTCATCATGTCGCCGATTCTCTCATTTCTGGTTGCCGTGTTCTGAAAAGACATCTGACTGGTCTAAAAGGCCTGCATTGCTACTTCACAAGGGAGCCTATGGAAACCTGTCTCTTCTTGTGTGCTGCTTTGCTTCAAATTACTTTATGTTTACCAAACAAAGAAAATTGTTCCATCTAAGTCATGAAACAGAGTAAAAGTCCCACAAATGGTCCAAATCTGTATGAGGTTACGAGAATGCAAAGATTAAGAAAAGATAATCTTACATCTTAAAATGATTTCTCATTCTCAGAAGTGTCCCATGGATAGGAACCTCCCCTCGCATCTAACACACCTGAAAACTCAGGAAAACATTTCTTAAAGACAGAAGATCAGGCTCAAGAAAATAACGGTGATCAATAAGCATGCTACTCACACATCAGTCTATACCTGGAGATAACACGTAAGCGGAATTTCCTAAGCAAATCACATCTGGACATATAAATGTAAAGCTTAGGAATTGCAACCAACTTTATCTCATTTCATCTTATTTTGTGGAGAGGTGTGAGAGAGTAACATGATAAAATAGTTTGCAAAAGCTTGTGTGAGGAGTCACAAAGATACTCATCCTTTTTCTCTTTTCCCATACTGTTTTCCACACTGAAATGTATCCTTCCTCTTATTCCCTGTGGATGCTGATTCCTCTGGGTTCCAGGCTGCATTAGTTTTAATTTTCAGGAGAGGATGGTAGCAGCATGCTGAACTACAGAGTTCCGGACAGGGAGTTGGGAAATGTTTTTGGCATGACTGTCAGTAAACAACTATGTGTCTTGGGCAAGTCAAGTCCCTTAACTCCCCATGTCTCAGTCTCTTCATTGAAAAATGATAGGGTAGGACTGCATGAACTCGACAGTCTCTGCCAACACTAAGATTCTATGGTTCTATAGCTCATTTCCTTTTTTGCCCCCTCTGGCATCAAATGCTCAGCAACTTTGCATACAGTAATTTTTCTTCTTTGAGTTACTGAAGGAAAAATATCTCCTTCATTTACAACAGAATATTTTGTATTTGTATCCTCTCTTTGATGTTAGATATTTTGAGTCATAAACATGAATATATCCAGATAGGTGCTTTAAATTTGAAGGCATTTAAGGAAAATAGCTTTCCCATGTAGAGTATTTAGTATAGCTCTGCATGGAGGAAACCAGCCATCCAAAAGTGGAGCAAAGGGGCCAATTCGCAAATGAGAGGAAGCCTTTCATAATAAGAGTCTCCAGGCTCTTCAATTTAGATAAAGCTCAAATGTGATCAACTTCCAACTACTTTTCCGATCAATCTCAGACACCATCACAGACACTTAGGACGATGAGTCTGAGGACCGGCACTGGCAGTGATGCAGTTCCTATTCCACCTCCACCATTCATTGCCAAGTCGGATTTAGGATGCCATAGTAATAAGAGCCAAGAGGACAATCTGTCATTTATTTTCCTCCAAACTTTTTGAAATTTCCCATTTGGGCTCTGTTTCCCAGTTTTAATTTGGTAACTGCCATTTTTCAGCATTTCTTTTAACAGGTTACTAATAATTTCTGATACAGGATCTCATATTTCATTTTCTGCTGCTAGAACTGCTGTTAATATTTCATCTGCCTTCAACTCAGCTCTGAATAAAGGCTGCTGCGTTTCTGATGCACTGTTAACACATAGGTTCTGGCAATTTCATCACCAGTGTTCACTTAGTTCGTTCATAGCTGGTTAAGTAAAAGTAATAAATAGGTTGACTGTGTAAGAAATATCTTACAAAGCGTGCTATACATTTTAGGGATAATTAAGGTGGCCCACACCCGAATCTTTGATAGAAACAAACAAGCCACAGCAAATGTCCCTTTTGTTTTCAAAGGTAACTTGTCACTTGCTTTATTTTTGGGAACAAAGGGCAGTGAGTAAGAGCCACGGCTCACAGGCAGATCTACATTCAAATTTTGTGCTGGAATTTGCTAGATGTATAATCTGAGAGACCAGTGTCTCTCCCCATTTGTAAGAAAGAGACAGCAAGAATATCCATTTATTCTGCTATGGGGATCCAGTACATGAGAGTGCTGAGGATCTTCTGAGTCTTAATACATGAAGACTATCACGACTACTCCAGCAGTAATACCCTACAAATTCACATTATCCAACACCTTTCAGAGTCAACAAGATACTTTTGAATCCGGATTTCTGTTGCTTGCTTTAGCTATAGCTTACAATTGAACAAATTCTCAGTGAAATTTTATAAAATACTTTAAAAGTGAACAATTAAAGCAGTATGGACAGGTAGTATATAGTACAACATTTTTTGACACCTTTCAATCTAGCACAAAATTCTCAAAGCATTTTGTTCATCAAATATCCAGTCCCAGAAAAGGAATGTTGTACCAATGCCAATCTGCTCTAAAAAGAGATGACCTGTCACTCTGAC
Source organism: Nannospalax galili (assembly GCF_000622305.1). Lineage (NCBI taxonomy): Eukaryota > Metazoa > Chordata > Mammalia > Rodentia > Spalacidae > Nannospalax > Nannospalax galili. The sequence continues at coordinate 1,088,229 of NW_008346548.1, forward strand.
TTCCTTCGAACCTAATATTTTAAAGTTACTTCAGTATGTGTAAATCAGGTTCCATCTGGAGGCAAAACAAAACAAAACAAACAAACACACAAAAAGAAAACCCAACCAACCAACCAAACAAACAAAAAACCAAGCACATAATAATTTGAATAAAAAAGCTTATTTTAAAGCTATTAACATTAACAGGTGATTGACATAGTGGAGAAGACCTAGTAGGAAGCAATGATGACTCTAAAGACTAACAGAATAGTCGGTATAAGGAACAACCACTACTTACAGAGATGAGACAGCATGCTCAAGGAACAGTTGGTTTTAGGAAGAGTCCCTTCCTTAACTGGGATCTATACATTGTTGGACAAAGCATAGGCTAACTTACTGAATGCCAGAGAAGTGCCAGGCACCTTTCTCGAAAGAAATTGGGTGTCTGTACCCTTGGGTGACAGTGAAAGATATTCACAAGGAGGTATCTCACCTGTGAGGCTGAGTTAGTGTGCATGTGTGTCTGTGTGATGCCTAGGAGAAGCAGGCAGATACAAGGCAGTGGAGATGCTGTCCTTACTTCCATTAGTGAGCACTGGAGTAGCTATGCTGTACAGCTGGATACTGGAAAAGCCAACCTCTAGAGAAAACTATGCAATGAACAGGAGTTGGTCAATGAAATAGATGGAACCAGGAAGGAAACCCCTTTCCTTCTGCAGTACCTCTACTGGACACTGTACTGATCTTCATGCACCTTCATACCAGCTGGCCAAGAAAATATTTCACTTTATCTTAGACACAAATTCAAGAAGCAATACAGGAAAATACTTAAAAGAGCCAGATACATTTTTGTAGAGTTGGCCAGGAAGGGTAAATTTACACTTAAAAGGCAAAACATGGGTAACAAGTACAGTTACTATATTTACTCGCTTTATGAAATAATTCACTTTGGAGATTATAGTCCAGTGTTTTCTACTTATTGCATTGCTATTCACATTTACTAATCAACTCTCTTTGCATCACTGAATAAATACTGTCAGAATGAAGAAAAATAAAGTGTACTAAATAAAAACCTTGTGGTGGTTTGAATGAAAATGTCCCCCATAGGCTCCAAGTATTTGGACATTTTGTCCCCAGATGATGGCGCTGTTTTGGGAGGTTTTGGAAGGTGTGACTATCCTGGAGAAAGCACATCACTGGGGATGAGCTTAGAGAGTTCTTAAGCCTTGACAGATTTCCAGTCACTCTCTTGCTTCCTGTGCTTGTGTGATGATGTGAGAGCTTAGCTTCTGCTGCTCCTGCTCCAGCCACCTCCAGCCACCATGCCTCCCTGACATGATGGACTGTACCCAAATAAATTCTTCCTTCTATAAATTGCTTGGATCAGTGTTTCTATCACAGAAAGAGAAAAGTGACTAATACAAACCTATAAAACACTCTTAAAAAAAAGTCACAATATTAATATTTGCACAACCTTTTCCTCCAAGTGCTGTCCACATATGTTTAAATGAAATATTAAGTTACTGATCTAATTCTTTGACCCAGGTCAGTGACCCTCATCCAGAATTTCAGTGAAGTAGATTATTAGGAGAGTCATTAAAAAGAACCCATCGCTGTAAGAAATGTTAAAAACTGCCTCACTTCTCTTTTCTCCTTTCTCTCTCTTTTTTACTTACCTCCAAAATTCTCGTTTACTTATTTCTTCTTTCTTTTTCCTTTTTGGAGACAGGTGGTAGCTGTTAATTTCAAGTCACTATTTTTAAGATAACTGAAATTTCCTTATGACTACTCTCTGGCACTGTTCTATTTTCAATAGTAAATGAAGAAGCATCAGTGAGTCTCCAATTTGGTGCATGACTCAAGGTATGCAGTGACCATTGTGGGAACTAGCTTTACATACAGGTAAGAATGTGTGCTCTGGGGCTGGAGAGATGGCTCAGCAGATAAGAGCACTGGCTGCTCTTGCAGAGAATCAAGGTTCAGTTCCCAGTACATACAAGGTGTCTAACAACCATCCTTTACTTCAGTTCCAGGGCATTTGATGACCTCTTCTGACCTTTGTGGGCATTGCATGGCATGGGCACACTTACATACATGCAGACAATACACTCATACACATAAAAAAAAGAATGTCTGCTCTAAACCATGCCTCCTTCCCATTTTTTTTTTTTAACCTGATTCCTTCATTCGTTTAAAGCTGGGACAGAAATTTTTACTTTGTAAATAGAGGCCATGGTTAAAGACAGAAACCTTGACATTAGTAAGTGTTTAGTTGGTGAGTAGATTGGGTACAAATCCTAACTGGGCAAGTAGAGAGTCCTGGGGAGAATACTTCAGGAGTTTCAGACCAAACAACATGTGTCTCACCTGCACGCCTGTCTACCTAGGCCTGGCTACAAGCTGTAGTACTCTTCTCACTGCAAAGGAATAAATCTTGCCTCAATGCATGACTTTTGAAAAGCAATGGTAGCATCTGGATATGCAAGACTTTCTGGGTCCTCTCTCAATCATATTGTAGGCATCTCTGCCAGCTGTAGGTAGGTGTCCTTAGGATTTTCATTTGTTTGTGTTGCATATAAACACTGAGGAAAAGCAGTGACCCTGCATTTGAGCCCTCTCTTTGACATACACTTCTTGCCTTCAATTCTTGAGTCAGAAAGGAGATGATGAAAACAGAGAGTCATAAATCCATGTGAAACAGGCAGGCAAGTCCATTTTATTTGAGTTTGCTCTACTGTTCTGCTGGCTTTTCTGCTATGACCCACTATACTTACCCTGTCGGCTGCTCTTACCAGCAACATGCCTTTTTAATCAGCCTTCCTGGGGTCTACATTTGATTACAGCATTTGTATTCTATTTTGATTCTTTTGTACTGTGCCCTGTGGTGTTAGCTTGAAAGGTGTTATTTATAAAATGAAATTCTATTGTATTGCCACTTGGATTCAAAGAGGACATATAATATTAATGCAGAATGTATTTAATAATATCTTGAAACTATTAAATCAGTTTCTTCAGAAGTGAAGGAGGGAAGTGGGTTAGTAACCAGGTAATAAGACTTAAGGATCACCTGAGCCTTTCTTCATGTACTCCTGAAAGCTGCCATGAGAAACATTCTCCTAATGGCAGGGGTTTCTAAGGAGATGACTACCTTTCCTTAGCCAGACCAAGGCAGCACACACCTGTTTAAACATTCAACTGTGCAGTCCAAACATTTTCCTAGGCTTCAGATGCAAATTTTTTGACTAAGAAAACCAAGGGACCAGACATGAATATGACTCACTTACTACCTAGAAAGACTTAGGTAAAGAAAGAATTACAACTGCCCATTTCTAGAGGGCTGCTTTTGAGATCTGTAAAGGTTTGGTCTCCCTCCTGATTCTTCTTAAAACAAAATTCTAGTGATACCAAGAAACCACTTTTCTACAAGGCCATAATTAAAATAATCTTTTTTCAGCTACCAAAATTGTGGGCTTCATCACAGCTGCTGTGCTTATAGTCAAAGGTTTTAGGTTAGCTTGATGGAGAAGTTACTCAACTTTTCTTCACTATTAATTTCAATATATACCAAAGTCTGATATACTGTGTCATTGCATCAAGACATTCCATTTTTTCCCACTAAACGTTTTTTTGTTTTCCTACTGACACCTCTGAAATCAATGACTAAAAGGCTTCTGTTTGGATAGGGAATATGTAAGGATCATGGGAAAGACAATTTGGGCTCTGCAGAAACCACAGTGGAAACTGTAATATGCAAGAAAGCTGGCTGTGCAGCCTTGAAGGGAGAGTTTCTACATTTTCACCTGTTCTCATTCGCCAGTTTGTATAATTCCAGGAAATTCAGAGTCCAACTTTCTGGTTGCCAGAATGGCAAGAACGGCATTCATCTTTTCCTAACTGCATTGGGCTACTTTAGGAGTGAATGATCTAATGATTTCAGAATGTTCTCAATTCTTTGCAAATAATGTGATATACAAATGGATAATATTATTAAAGGGATAGTTCAGAGACCAGTTTTGCTTGCCAAACCTAGAGATGAGAAATGCTAACAAAAGAATAGTTTTTTCCGTTTTGGATTAGATCATATACATAATGGCACACCAAATATAAGCTAAGATATATGGGGGCCACACATCTTGATACACATCTCACACATCTTAATATACATTCCAATACACAGTATCAGCTATTTGTGTGAAAAAGTCACATCACTCATCTCTGTATCCACTCAGGTTCTATTGCATTGGCTTGTGTTATACAAGTGCTCCATTATTATCTGTTAAATTAAAGACAAGAACATACAATTTTGAAATTGAAAGTAACTACAGACCATGTTAACTTATCCAGTTACCTCACTTTTCAGACAATAAATTCAGGCTTGAATAAAATAAGTAACTTATGCAAGTTCAATATTAATAATATGTCTTTAGAAGAGTTGTTTGAAGAATTTGCTACTGAAAATAAATGACTAAAGAATTAAAACAAAATAAATGTTCTTTAGTCCGAATAGGAAGCACTATTTAGGGCTGGAGAGATGGCTAAGTGGTTAAGATCACGTACTTCTCTGGCAGAGGACCTGAGTTCTTCCCAGTAGCCATGCTGGGAGGCTCTTAACCCCCTGTTACTCCAGCTCCAGGGGATCCAATGCCCTCTTCTAGACTCTGCTGGTACCTGCACTCACAGGTACACACATACACACACACACACACACACACACACAGACACACACACAATTAAAACTAAAATAAATTCAAAACCACTAACTCAAATAATCTGCTATATATTCAAACCTAACCAAGAAGGCTGAAGCCCAAAGTAACAAATAAATTTAATTAAATGGCTATAGATCTTTAGCATGCTGGAAATGCCAAGTTACTGAGAGTACACATCTTAATATTGCCTATACTATTGCCTAGCTATTGGCATATTTTACAGGAGAAATTAAGGTCTAACAAAGAATAGAGATGAAGTCAGCATAATGACAGTGTATACAATCTTATCATTTTTGCTACAGAAATAGAGATATAATAATGCTATTGGAACCAAAATATCCTGAACAGAATCTAGCTAAGAAACTCAGAATCTATCTGGGAAGCAGAAGTACACTATAAGACACAAAGCCAAAGCAGCTGCATTTATAAGGGCAATAAGAGCAATTCATTACAGCTGTGCCATTCCCTCTCTAAACCAGCTTAACTCAACGATGAGAGGACTACAACAGGGCATGATTTCTCCTATGGAAAACTAAGAAAGATTAGAGTGTGTGCCAGACTGCCTGGGTTCTTGGCTTGCCAGAGAAACTCTTTCAGGGTGGCTGCTCTCTTGCCTCATGTGGAGCACTGTCCCACCTGTAGACCAGTCCCCTGTGATAGCTAGGAATAACAGAAGAGTAAGGTGACTGTTTATAGTTAATGCTACTCTGAAAAGTTTGAAAAATGTGTAGAATTGTCCTTTTCTCCATGAAGGAGAGAAGGACATGAAGCAGGTCTTCCTTATAGCATTTCAGAAAACATGCTATGGAACGATTCCATTTCAGCTCACAGAGAACCCTGAATAATCAAGAAAGATCAGTCCTGTCATACCATCAGCGTACTTTGGTAAGATATTCTCAGATAAATTCAATCCATAAAGACTAGGAGAAATAGCTGCTTCTCCAGACACAGAAGACACATGAGAAAACCTACAAGGAACACAAAGAATCAAGAACACATGACACAATTCAAGAAAACAAATCTACACCATCAGTCTGAAAGAAATGGAGATCGGTGAACTGACTGAAGGATTCAGGATAATTGCCTTAAAGAGCTCAGAGAGCTGCTACAGAACACAGAACAACAGCGAAGACAACTGAATGAAATCAAGAAGATACATCTATGAACAAAATGAGAAGAGATCAAAGTCAACAAAAGAACCAAGCAGAACTACTGGAGCTAAGGAATAAGAAAACTGAACAGAAAAATTCACTGGAGTGTAATGTTCAAAAGTAGACTTGGTCATATAAAAGAATCAGTGAACTTGAACACAGATAATTGGAAATTATGTAGTTAGGGAAACAAAAATAACAATAAAATAGCTTAAGGGACTCACGAGATTCTACCTGAACTATACTCACAGTATGGAAATGCTAGAATAGGAAAGAAGAGATGGAGGTTGGGGTTGTTATTTGGAGAAACAGAAGAGAATACTAATGTGGGGAGGGAGGTAAATATTAATGAAGGCCAAAGAACCCCAGCTAGATGGAAAGAGTTCTATGGTAAGGCACTATGTCTAGAAATTGTTAAAAATTACGGACAAAGAGAATTTTGAAAGCAGTAGAGAAAACAGCTTATCACATTCAAGGAAGACCATATGAAATGGCCATTTTGCTCCCATAACCTTGCAGGCTAGGAGAGAGCAGACTGCTATCTTCAAAGTCCTGAAGGAAAAACAAAACAAAACAAAAAGTAAAACTATTAATTGAAAAGACTAAATATGACAAAACTGCCTTAAGATGTATGAGAGGTAAGATAAAGGCTTTCCTAGACAGATACAGGTTGAGAAAATCATCATAACCACATATGCCTTACTAAAAAGAAAAAAAAAAATCTAAAGAAAGTTGAAATGAAAGGATGCTAATTAGCAGTGTGAGAACAGAGGAAAGTTTGAAACGTAGAAAGGAAAGTATTAGTCAAATACTGAAGATCCTTAACACTATAAAGGAAGTAAATGAATCACTTTAACTCTAGGGTAAATATTAAAGGCAGAAATATAAAAATAACTGCATGTATAACAACTTGTTAAGGCATACATAGTAAATTATGTAAGTTGTGACATCAGTAACACAGAGCTTGGGGGAAGGCAGAGAAGAAAAGCACATACAGAGATTTTGTATGTTATCAAATACATGAATTTAAAGAATTTCAAGGAGACTATTGTAGTTTTGTGGAAAATACAGAGAAAAATATATAGTAGTTATAAAATACAAAGAGAAACAAAAAGAGGCCTGGTAATCTGTGTCTGTAATCTCAGCAATTGGGGAAGCTGAGCCAGGAAGATCACAAACTGGAGGTTGGTCTGTGCAAATTAGTAAGACCTGGTATCAAAATACAAAATACAAAAAAAAAGTTTGGAGATACAGTTCAGTGGCTTGCTTGCCTGTTATCTAGAGAGAGAGAGAGAGAGAGAGAGAGAGAGAGAGAGAGAGATCGATCAAAACACTTCCGTACAAAATTAGAACAACAAAGCATCAAACCACATTGAAAAAGAGTAAGGAATTACAAAATACACAGAATTGGCTAAATGGCAGTCTTTTGTCACCTGCTAATTGAATGTAAAAAAATTAAATGCCCCAATCAAAAGACCCAGAGCATTTGAATAGATTAAAAACAAAACAAAACAAAAAGCCCAGGAAGGCTGGGTTTATGTGGTGGCTCACTCCTTTAATGGCAGCACTTGGGAGGCAGAGGCAGGCAGATGTCTACATAGCGAGTTCCAAGCAGCTGGGGCTATAGGGAGACCCAGTCACAGGAAGACCAATCAATCAATCAATCAATCAATCAATATCAATCAATCAATCAGTCAATAAAAATCAAATAACAACTAAATCAAGATCCAGCTAAGTATTTCCTAAGAGAACCCACTTTAGATTTAAGGATGTGCATACATTGAAAGGAAAGGGCTAGAAAAACATAGTCTATGAAAATAGTAACCAAATTAGACTCATTAAGTGAAACTGTCATTAGCAGTGAAGGAGGTCATTACAAGGTAAAAGGATCAATCATTACAGTCATATAACAATCTGCTTGACCAGAGCTGTCTTGATTGGAGTTCTGCGACTAGAACTGAAACTAAATAAATGAAAATTTCTACTTTGTAGAGTAGAAATCTCCAATAAACTATTTCTCACTTTTCTAAACCTCCTTTTAGACTGAAAATTCCTGAGGACTGCAGAAACGAGTAGACAGAGAAGGCAAATGATAGTGACCATCTTCATGGGTATCTGACTACTGTTTGTGTATTACAAAAAATTAATTACAGAAATATAATAGGGCTTCAAATATCAAGTTCTAACTCTTATTAGGTATTTAGCTGCTGTTACCTGCTGCATCTTGCATCCTAGTTCCAGCACTTTCTAAGTATTCTAGCATGCAGCAACCATATTAGAATAAACATTTCTCAGTCTTAGTACTCTAAGGAAATTCTGATTTTTTTTGTTCGTTTTTGTTTATTTGTTTGTTTCTTGAAACAGTGTCTCCCTATAACCCCAGTAAGCCTGGAACTTGCTATGTAGACCAAGTTGGCCTCCATCTCGCAGAGATCCCCCTACCTCTGCCTCCAGAAGGCTGAGGTTAAATTAAAGGCATGAGCCACCCAAACTCAGATTGGCTGGGGGGGGGGCTGATTTTAAGCTTTTTGTTCTATAATCTCCATGATTTGATAAAAGCCTTGTCTGGACTTATGGATTGGAATGTTATTCATTCATTTACTATGATTTAATAAGTATTGACCAAGTATGAGGCAGTAGGGAAAAGCCTTAGCTCCTATCTCTAAAGATTAAGGAATTCCGAATGCAGTGGCCACTTACTATGTATAACATAGCTGTTCCTGCTTTAAAGCTCTTGTTCTTCCCCTGGAGTATCCAATCAGTATTCATTTATCAATCTAATTGCTTTAGTTATCTTGTAATGCACCTTATGTCTACCTTCTGCATAAATTATATTTTAGCCTTTATAGCTCACATTAATTTTCCTTTTATTTTTTGTCATTACAGCTGGATTTGAAAGTATTGCCTATCCAGTATCCATTCTCCCCAGTCTTCTTAGCAACAAGAATTTTTCTCTGTTGCTTAGATTGTGTGATTGTGACTCACCCAAATGCCACAGACTCCTTAGCATGCTAATGAGCTTCCAAAATCTCTCACCTGGGGTTTGAAAGCCTGAGTGAAGAAACTCTTACAGCATTTGCTTTTGGAGTAAAGACTACAGAAGTTGGGACAGAAGCTATTTTCAAGCCTTCCAAATATTCCAAGTAATAGAACTGTTGAGGAGAGAAGTAAGTACCTTTGGGTCATTTTAGGTTAGTGACTTTACACATAAGGTGTGATTTAATCAGAAGCCAGAATAATCATGGCAGGAGGAGGGGAAAAGACTCAGAACCACCTCAAGTTAGGGAGGGCTTTGGAGGCAGCATTTAGCTTCAGCTACAACTGCAGGATTCTGTCAGAGGCTCCACAAACAAAGGGCTGCATTATGTAACACATCTTGTATTCCTTTGTGAACTACTCCACAGCAAAGTTTCATTAGTTTTTTCCCCTCTAGCCATTTTACTACTTCCAGGCTACAACTTGCTGTCCAGAAGGGAAACTTTCTAACTCAAATAAATGTTAAAACTGCAAGAAAACTGACCTTTCTTTTCTTTTTTTCAGGAACAAATCAAATTAATTTGAACTTTTTAACGAGTGGGAAAATACTTAGGTAGGTGAGAAGTAATCTTATTTGAAGGACTGCCAAATAATTCAGTAATAGCAATGATTGCTAAATTCTCTTTTTGCCATTTTCTAATAGTGATATCCTGTTAAATGTAATAATCTCAGGTCACCTTTCAATACAGCATTTCATAGGCAGAAGTTGAAGGCAACATTTTTGATGGCTGGCATATAGCAGCAATATGTTCTTATAAACAGTATTTGCTTTCAAAAGAAAAAAAAATGTCTGTTATGATGATATTGTAAGATATGTATAAATTTAATTTTGAGGTCTAAAAATCCTCTTTTTGTTTTTAGTAGTGTAATTCTTTTATCAGCTACTAACTTAAGAGCTTCTATCACAAAATATATTTTGGTCAGCTGTAATAACAATTTAACTGCCAAACTGCCAAACAAATTTTTCCCTTTTAAGATTTAAAATGTTGATACAGGAAATATTGCTTAGAGAATGTCTTTTGGTCTGAAAGTTCATATAGTCAATGTTAGGGTGGAAAACATTCAACTGCCATTCTGTATAAAACTTTGGGGTTACAGTCTTATCAGGTGGCCCCCCTTTTTTTTTTTTCTGATTTAGACTTGAATGGATGCCCCTTGCATTTGTTTTCTCCTAGATAAAGCAATGGACTGAAGTATTCAATTCTGTTTACAGTGATTAAGGACCAACTTCAAGGAAACCGGAATCAAGGCAAGTTACAGAAGACATAGATGAATTCTCATTCCGCAGAGTCTCCCGCCCCCACCCGCCCCTTTCTTGAAAAATGTTATTCTCAGAATCAGAATTATGTCTTTGAAGTGGGGTGATCACATTTACTTTACCCAGGACAGTTCCAGTTCTGGCTATAACTGCCCAGATGAAATTAATAGTGGCCAAGTTCACTCTCAAAAATACCCCTGTTTGAATGATAAATTATGGGGCTATAGTGAGTATAAACTTAACAAAAATTATTTACAATTTACAGTGATAATATGCTCTCTAGAGAAAATTAGCTAATATCAGTCATCTTCTATAAAGAGAAAGATAGAAACATACTTTACTCCCAATACTTTAACCAAAAGGATCTTGCTATCTAAAAGTTTAAGACGAGAATATATTTTGAAAATCATATTGTATGAATTATCCAGTGTTCTTAATTTTAGGAAGTATTTTTAGTCTTATTTCATTCAAAAAAAAAAAAAAAAAAAAAAAAAAAAACAGGTGTATTTGTCCTTAAAATTTGGACACAAGATTTGGAGTGAAATTCTTTGAGTCTTGGATTTGAATCCTAATTCCATTATTTATTTTGTTGGCAAATTCTGATTAGTTCTGTGAACATCATTATTGCTAACTCTAAAATGACTATAAGGACATTTACAAAAGTGAAGAGAGAAAGTACAACAAATATTGTAAAAAGCTGAAAGTTACTAATGGTTACTGTTATTTTTTTTCATAAATAAATACAGTTTGTCAACTTCTAGGAGAGCAGTGAGGTTCAGCCACTCATGTGGTAGTAGGGCTTTCCACTGTAACCTGGGGTGGATATTGGTATCCACAAGGATCTTGAGAGGAAAAGCTAGGAATCTTGTGCACTGAGGTCAGTTGTGATTTTAAAAGACAAAACTTTTGTCAAAACAATTAGAAAAGTCAATATTGGTCAACTCTGTAAAGAGGTTTCTTCTGTGACTTCTGTAAAGAAAGATTTTGTCAAAAGTTTTGTTAATGGTGTTCTGTAATGCTAATATAGTTAACAGGAAAGGAAAGGTTAGAGGAAAGAGCAGCAGAAAAGCAAGATACTTTTTTTGTCTTTTTGAGACAGGGTCTCCCTGTAGCCCCAGATGGCCTAGAACTCACTATGTAGACCAGGCTGGCCTTGAACGCACAGAGATCTGCCTGCCCCTGCCTTCCAAATGCTGGGACTAAAGGTGTACTTTTTAAGGCAGAAAGATTTTATTTTTTCTAGTCACATTTAAAAAACAGATTCCTGGATCCCTATAGGCACATTCTCTTCTTACTGATGCTTCTCTAAGCCCCACAAACAAATTCTAAATTCTTTTGTTAGGACATCTATGTAGTTAGGATTTAAATTGTCATAGTCAAAGGTATATCGGAGGTTTTTAAAAAAATACTTTTCATCTATATGAATGTAATCAAATAATTTTACACTTAAAAAGTTTGACTACTAATTATTTACAAGGAGGCATTTTTCAGAACTTTGAGTATTACAGGAAATAAAAATATCCTTTTACTAAATACTTAAGCAGATAAAAAATAGATAGTCCTGTTAAGTATGACATTTTTGTCATTTAAAAATGACTATGCCAACAATTAGGGATATAAGACCTACGATCAGGCCTGAAACTTTTCAGGGATAGACAGGATTCTATCAATGAACCATGTCTTGAACAGATGATTCACTATTTTAGATGCATTCTACTTGCAAAGGTGGTAGGATAAAATGGGAGGTGCTTGGTAAAGAACAGCGGGCAGAAGCTGCGAGTGTGGAATGCCAAGATGTTCTTGATATCCATCTCAGGGCTGAAAAAGAGCACCAGAAATCTTCCTGCATCCCTAGCAGGGAAAAAATCCTCTCTCACACATTCTTTCTATTAGAAGTTCATTTGTGTTTAACAACCCCCTCTTTAAAATGCAAATTTGCCTTGTGAACCTGTAATCCTCATTCACACCTTATTGTTAATTACTTTGGTGTTCTAGAATACGATCAACACTTAACTGATATTGGCAATCTAGGAATGAACAAATAGTTCAGGGTGGAAAAGGGAATTTTTGGTGGAATGAGGTGGTAGTGCAGGAACTTCTTTTTTTTTTTTGTCTTTTTGAGACAGAGTCTCCCTGTAGCCCCACCTGTCCTGGAACTCACTATGTAGACCTGCCTGGCCTTGAACTCACAGAAATCACCTGCCTCTGCCTCCCAAGTGCTGAGAGGTTACAGATATCTTCTAATTTTGTGTTGGAGAGTGGCAATAGCCACTGTACCACAAATGAGCATTCTCCTTGACTGCTGAAGTCTAGGTGAGATCAGAAAATGTCTAGAAGCCCACAAAAGTCAAATTTAAAGAATGTCATCCTAATAAGTTAATTGAGCCTACTCTTTTTATGGAAATCTTTCTTGCTAATTTTTAGTACTATAGCTCAGTGACCTTAGATTCTAAGAGTCACCTGGTTCAAGCTGCCAGGTTTTACCATCAACTGAACAACTGAATTTACAGGGGGAGTGGGGGGTGGGGTGGTCAAATCCTTTTAAGTTCTCTCTCTAGTCATACATGTCAGTAATGCAAAATGGAGTCCTAGAATATACTAGAAACACTTTCATAAGGATATACAATGATATGGTATTTCTCTATATGTCTTAGCATAATGGGCTTTGATATCACAAGGCTGCTGATTCAATCACACAGCGTATTCATGTATTGAAACTTCACATTGTACCCATATTTGTATGCACAGCTCTGTATATGTATCCCATCTGTATATGTATAAATATCGTATCAATCAAAAATAAAATAAAACTTAAAAAGGTTAAAAAATTTGAATTACTCTCTGATTTACACTACACATCTTAGCCAGGCAGAAATTCAAGGGAAAATATATTACAACATTTTGTAACATTATTAACCACCTTTCCTTTCATATGAAAAATAAATATGCTAAACTCTTCACTGTTAAGAAATGGGGTCATCTTTGTCGCCAAATGGCTAATTTTAGTTTTTATGTGGCTGGATACATTTGTAAACTATTACATGAAAACATGTGGTTGGAACATGCTTATTCCTTCAAGAATGCTCCTTTGAGCATGCAGAATCTCCCTTAGTTGCTCCACAGGCTACTTCAGTGTGCTGCTGACTTCTTCTAAATAATTTTCTTTCTTTTCCACTATTAATGAAATGAATTCTAATAAGGAAAGAAAGAAAGCCTCTGATGCAAATCTACCTCTTGTAGACATGACTGGCACTGATAGAGGACACGGGGACAGCAAACATAGTCACACATTCTTCAATCAATGATCCCTTTGAGGGTTTCACCTGCACTTTGACAAGCAGTGAAACAGTGGTAGGAAAGGGATTATGTTTGGCTAATTTTCAGTTACCCACAAAGTAGTACACAAGCGTTGCTTATTATAAAACCTGTATCTACATACCTTCAGATCACAGACTAGATGGGTGCATTACCATTTTAAGGTACTTGTAGATTTGATTATGAGTCTCAGTTGGTATATGAGAAAAACAGCTATTAAACTGGCATGACTGAAGCACAGTTCTTTCAAACGGAAGGGTATGTTAAAGCAAACGAGTCTTTCAAAATGGTTAAGTGGATTTTTATACTTTGCATATTATACTAACCTCTCCTTTGACACTTCTCCCTTTTCTATGCATTTTTACCACTGTTCTTTCTACTCCTTGATGATGAGACATGGATTATTTCTCTATAAATATCTGTAATGTGTGCATTTGGCCATCTGGATAAATATTAGAATGTGAACAATGGAAAACCTTTTAATTATGCAAATTAATATATCTTCTTTTAATTATGAAACCTAGTAAATCCATGACAGCAACAAAATTGCCAACAATTCTGAGGATATTTAGGGAAGATGAGCCTAGAAGGTTGAAAATGAGACATTCTAGGATCAGAATACAAATCCAAAACACGATGCAGCTCTACACCACTGAAAGCATAGGCAGCAAGGCACTAACATATGTTAAAAATTAAATGGAAATTCTAAATTAGGGTAGTGGCATCAGTTTACTAAAAGCAAGAAGTTATACTGTTCTCATCTAACTCTAGAGAGAAGTGCAACATTTCCAATACCACCAAAAACAGACTAGAGAGGGATGTTTGGAATAAGAGTTAGAGTAAATGAAAAGGCTAGATGTTTAAGGTAAGTCAGTTTGGTTTGTACCACAACTGTCTTCTAAGAAGACTCCAAAGATCACTGCTTCCTGTCATTTCATTCATACTCTTGTACAACCCTGTCTAGATGGTATTAGAGTTTGTCTGCATGTCCAACGGAGCATGGTACAGTGCTGGTATCTCGTTGTTGATGCCAGGCCACAGAGGCATTACAATTTTCACCTTGCTACTGGATTCCTCCTGGGAGAGCCAGCATCCATGCTTTGAGGACACTTAAACATCTATGGAACAGTCAGCACTGACCTTTCGACCATGTGAGTGAGATATCTTCTAAGAATCCTCCAGCCCCATTAAGCCTTGACTGGCATTTTGTAGCCCTGGCAGACATGACTACCACATCATGATAGACTCCATCAAGCCACTCTTGAACCCCAGATGATATGAGATTGCTGACTGATGATGTACACTTACTGTCTTAAACCAAGAGCTTTTGGCTGAGTAATTTTTTTTTTTAGCAGAAGATAACATAGAAAGTAACTATTACGGTGGTGGTGGCGGCACCTTAGGCAACTAGAATTTGATTAATATTGTGTTATCTATCACAAACTCGTCATTAGTTCATACCCGGCCCACTTTTATTCACTCACATAGTTCTGTTTTTCAAGATAATTATCTTAACTTTAATTGTGAGTGTGTGTGTGTGTGTGTGTGTGTGTACGTGTATCTGTGTCTGTGTCTGTGTGGGAGTACATGCACATGAGTGCAGGTATCTGCTGAGGCCAGAAGAGGAAGTAGGTTCCCCTAGAACTGGAATTACAGGGCATTGTGAGCTGCCTGACATGGGTTCTGGAACTGAGCTCAGGTCTTCTGGAAAAGCAGTACACACTCTTAACTGCTGAGTCATTTCTCCAGCCTCTCATATAGTTAATGTTTAATGAAGTAAGAAACACTAGACAATTAGAAACAAGAGCTAAAACCTTTATAATAATGTAAATGTAGCCATACAATTCACCCTGCCTTAAATTCTTGACTCCACTCTCGTTTTAAATAACAGCCGTCCTGATTCTCACCATCATCATTCCTTTGCTTTCTTTTCCATGCAGTTTTGTCACATCTGTAAACTTATGTGTGTACATGTATAGATTACATAACGATATAGTGTTTATATGTGTAATCTCATCACTTTCTTTTATAAAATGTCATTAATGGTGTGTGCTGGATTGCTTTAGTGTCAACTTGACACACCTGGGTTGAGGGAGCCTCAATCGGGGAATTGCCTCTATTGGACTGGCCTGTGGCCATGTCTGAAGGGCATCTTCTTGATGAGTGATGTGGCAGGGCCCAGCCCACTGTGGGTGGTGCCACCCCTGGGCAGGTGGGCCTGTGTTGCATAAGAAAGCAGGCTGAGCAGGGGCCAGGAGAGCAAGCCAGTAAGCAGCTTTCCTCCATGGCCTGTGCTCCAGCTCCTGCTTCCAGGTTCCTGCCCTGAGTTCCTACCTTGGGCTCCCTGATGAACTGTGACCTGGGAGTTGTAAGCTGAATAAATCCTTTCCTCCCCAAGTTGGTATTGGTCAGAGTGTTTTGTCACAGTAATGAAGAACAAACCAGGACATGGTGTATATAATATACTGAGATCTAATGCTTTTACTTAAAATATTTCAATGGTTTGTCTATATGGTTGTCTATCATGTAGTTCATTCATTTTTGTCTAATTCTGAGGTTTCCAGTTTGGGAAGACAAAAGGAAGATCTGGGTATGGTGGCACACACCTTTAACCCCAATACTTGGGAGGCAGAGGCCAGCAGGCAGATCTCTGTGAGATCGAGGTCAGCCTAGTTTCCATAGCAAGTGTAGCTGGGGCTACAGCAGGGAGACCCTGTCTCAAAAATACATAAAAAAAAGGAACTACCAGCCTTTACAACACAGAATTATGCAGATATGTAAAGGCAGAAAGCATATTTCAGATATGGTCTAAATGAATCAGCTATCTCTATAATTGAAAGTATACACAGAAAACTCTTTTGAAATTAAAAAGTCTGTCTTCCTAAACATAATGGATGCTCAACAGCATATAAGAACGCATACACAGTTAGTGCTATTATAATGTTTGTTTGTTTGTTTGTTTGTCTTGTCTTTTTGAGACAGTGTCTCCCTGTAGCCCCAGCTGCCCTGGAACTCACTATGTAGACCAGGCTGGCCTCGAACTCACAAAGATCCACCTGCCTCTGGTTCCCAAGTGCTGGGATTAAAGGCTTCTGCTACCACGCCTAGCCTTACAATGTTTTATTTCACAACACACACACATACATATACAATAAGTTCTCTGATGTTTTTGAAAGGAGTATTATGAAGCAAAAAAGAATGAAAAACAAGAACTGCCCTTATATAAACAAAATGTTACTGTTTGGAAAAATGAGTTGTGAGTTTGACTGAATATTAAATATCACTTATTCTTAAACAGAATTCACAAACTTTCATGTTGATGTTTTCTTTAAAAAAATTCTTAACTGCCCTCACAAGTGTATTGAAAAAGAATCCCTATATATGATTGCTTAATGCCTACCTCAAAAGTGTGTGATTATGGTCTAAAACATTACCAGGTACCTTAGTTAATGATAAAGGCAAATGGTGAGATCTCAACCTTGCCTCTTACCTTCCTCCCAATTACCTTAGGATTGTATGCATTCTCTTGAGGGCACCCCCTGGAAATTGGCCTTATTTTCTAATTTCAGAGGTGACCATAGTTTCAGCTAATTGTTTCCTAAAGTCTTTCTGGCTACCATCACTTTACTATGGATAGTATTATTGAAGGTCAAAGTTACTTAATTTTGATATTTCCTTCCAGTGCATTAAGAAGAGATACTGAGTCACCCTTAAACAGAACAGACTTCTAATATATGTAGAATTTCACGATATAGAAGCTAAATTAATTTTATCCATTAAGTTAGGATTTGTTTACCATTTGGCTTCACCAGGCAACTGCATTGAACACAGTGCCTTTCTCTGATTTGACACAATTACAAAGAATGTTGTACAAAGACTATCTAGAGATCTGGTGAAATGGTTCAGCTGGTAATGTGCAAGCAAGAGGACCCAGGTTCAGTCCTTAGAACCTAAAAATAGGTAGAGGGGAAGGGGATGCCACACACTTTTGGTGCTGAGGAGGCAGAAATTGGAAGATATTTGAGATTTGCTGACCAGCCAGCCTAACCTACCTCCTGAGCTCCAAGACAGTGAGAGACCATGTGTCAAAAAACAAGGTAGATGCCACATGAGGAATGACACCTGAGGTTGATGTCTGGCCTTCACATGTATTTACACACGTATACCTGTGTACATATATGCATGCATAACATGAATCTCCCACATGTATCTGTACGTATACACACACACACACAGACACACACAACTATAAAGTGAAACATATTTCATTCTCAGTTCTTCACTGAAAAAAATTATATGACTTTGAGGACTAGAGGAAGAAAGAAGCTTAATGAAATAGTCTTCAGTTATAACATAAACCCAAATCACGGAAAAAGTCAGAAAAGAATGCAGAGATTTATCAGAATTATTGAAATGATAGAAAATCCTGACAGAGGAGAGTCACCTTTTTATCCTTAGACATTGACTTGGGATCTTTTATTAAAAGCATAGGGCATAAATAATTTAGAAGACAATTTTTCTCCCAGTTTATCAGTTTTTTAAAACTTTTAAATAAGAAAGAAAAAGTCTATGTAAAGCAGTGAAGTGGCAGAAAGGTAGTCTGGTAGAAAGGATGCCCTCTCAAGGCAGGACCATGAGGGTGGAAGAAGTCTGGGAAACTTTTATGTAGTCTTAAAGAGAATGGAAGGCATACCTCTTCCCCTGTACCAGAGCTTGTATTTGGGGAAGGAACAGATACATTTCTCCCAGTGAAGACTCCTCTTCGTAAAGAAAACTTCATTAAGAACATGCGCCATAATAAGGAATAAGGCAACACAGGCAGAGCCCAGGTTCAAGGCTGATTTTGGAGGTTGAATTGACAGAATGTGGTAAAAGCAAGATATACTGGAAAATAAGACGAATATAATATTTTTCACCCAGCCCATGAATAATAGAGAGCTAGTTGACTTTTGTACTATAAATGTGAAGAAAACAAAAGTCTCACCCATCCTTCTGTAATGCTGCCAATCTAATTTGCTATTAAATTGCCATTCAAACAGCCTATTTTGTTTAGTTACAAGGGGTTTGAACCCCTTAAACTTTCCCAGGCAGTCTGTATGGAAAAACAGTTGCTAAGGGTATTCCTAAGGGAACTTACAAAACATTGGAAGATAAATAACTTCAGTGCAGTATGCAGATGAAATAGAAGGGAAGGTTTATGAATTACCTTCAGAAAGAAAAGGAAAAGCTTCAGAATTCTGGGTTAGAGTTGCAAGTCAATAGCTTATTATGGGGCTAGGGAGATGAATCAGTCAGAAAGTGCTTACAGCACCTGCATGCAAACTTGAGTTGAGATCCCCAGCACCAACGTGAAAGCCAGTGGTGTACACTTGGAATCACAGAACTGGGGAGGTAGAGAGACAGGAGGATCCCGGGTTTTGCTAGCTAGCCAGTGTAGCCAAATTGGTGAACTCCATGTTCAGCGACACACTCAGTGACAAAAAATAAAGAATGAATGAGGAAGACTCCTGAAGTTGATCTCTGGTCTCCATTTGCATGAATACATGTGCGAGTATGTTGCACATCCCAAGAAGTGAGGACTGACATCACTCCTCTTGACAGTAAGCACTAAGTTATCTGAAGAGAGCTGAAATGAAGTGCTCATCATTTCCATTTCTCATTCTCCCCTTCCTTCCTCTGTCTATGTCTGTAGCTCCTCCTCAAATACAATAAAGTCAAGAACAGGAAGCCCCGAGACCAGTCTGGAGACCTCAAAAATCCAAAATAAAGTTGAACTTCTATGAAACCCTCTGCTAATTTACTTAGGATGAGTGAAAGGAGAAATGAGATATGCTGGGAAAAACACATGTTTAGGGTTAGCCAGTCATGGGTTACAATCAAACTCCACTATTAGCCTTGAACAAGTAAACCTCAGCTTGGACATTTCTGACATGGTGTTACTTGTACATGTATCCACTAAATACTTCCTATTTCTCTATTATCTCCCTAACTTGGATTTGGTTCATAATTATGACATTTATGTGAGAAAAAGGAAAACTATCTAATCCTGGGGCACTAGTTCTTTGTAATATTTGATAATGAATCAGTATCTTGCTGATATATCTTTACTTGCTAATTGATAAAACGTTAGAGGCCCAAGATAAAAGGACTATAAATAACTTTCATCATTTAGAAGTAACTAAAGACCATCACTAAAAGAAACAGAAAATACTCGATTATTACAACTAACCTCTTAGAAAATGTTCACAAGCACTCAGAATTAGTTTTCCCACAGTACTGAACACGTTTTCTATTTATTCTTTGAAATGGTTATCTATTATCAGAAGAAAAGGGATTTATTTTAACTAAATAAATTTACATTGAAT
>NW_008346548.1:1108120-1110561 GCF_000622305.1 Nannospalax galili
GTTTTAACAATCAAAATTTGAATGTTTTGACATTTCTTTCATTATTGTCTTAATCACTGAAAATTTACTGTGAAATCTATGAGTAATTAGTATTTATTACATAAGTATTATAATTTTCATAATATTATTTTAATAATAATAGTACCTAGAAGCATATTTTATGTAATAGGAGCCACTTATTAAGCATTTACTGTGTAACACATTTGTTAAGCATTTTATATGTTTTAATAACTCGTATTTTCAAAGATCTAATGAGCTAAGTTAGAAAAACTCTCCAAATCCCGTTTTTGAAGTACTGCTAGAACAGAACTGTAATATCTTAAATCTGTAAAGTGTATTGTTAACTACAACACTTATTTGTGTTATACAAAATACTGTTACATTTTATAAACTAGAAGGGCTGCCCTCAAAAGGACAGTGTTTTAGGGGCTGGAGAGATGGCTCAGCGGCTGAGAACACTGGCTGTTCTTACAGAGGACTGGGTTCGAATCCCAGCACTCACATGGCAGCTAACAACTGTCCCTAACTCCAGTTCCAGGGGATCTGACAGCCTTTTCTGTCCTCTGTGGCATTGCACAACACAGGTGCACTTACCTACATGCAGGCAATACACATATAAACATAAAAATAATAAATAAAATATTAAAAAATATTAAAAGGACAGTGTTTGAGAGGTTGTAAATAATAATCTAGAATGAAAGACTGATGGAGGAATTAAATTTGATCTAAAATAGAGAATTCAGGGAACCAACATTCAAGAGTCCCACTGAAATTTGGAATAATGTACTTCAAAGTTCAAAATACAGTAAAAGAAGTTCACTGATATGTTCAAGAATTACCATTAATAACCCCTAGGGCAACAGACTCAGGCAGTGCAGGTGTGGAAAGTATTGCCTCCCTAAACCGAAAGTAAGGAAACACTTGATTTATTCCAATTCTTTTGACTGATCATCAGGTGCATATATTATATAAAGTTATCAGCAGATATACAATATCCTATACTACTTCTGAAATATTACTAAACAGAATTCATAAAAACCTTATAACTTAAAACTGTTAGAAGATGAGTGGCTCAGAAAGAATTCTTAGAACATGTATTGGAGACTCACATTTTTCAATGCTATTATTATTTTTCTCTGTCACCTCTTTATACTCTTGGACTAAGAAATATTAGTGTCTACTCAGGAAAACATCTTGACAGTGGCTACCACAAATGAACATTCTCATGGAGTGAGGCAACTGGAGTACCCCTTCAGTGGGTCTGTCTAAAAGACTCCCAAACTGCATAACTCTTGTCTCTAAGGGGGAAAGAAAGTCCTTGAATCATGAATAGATGTGAAGAAGTAAAGGCAAGAGTAATTAGCATTACAAGTTCTAGACAGGGAACTAGAAAAAAGTCAGAACAGGACAATTTTCAAATAGACCAAGGAAACCTGACAGCCGGTATCCCGAGGGCCTTTAGGTGTCATCACAGCCTTCCAGCACATATTCCTGGAAATACTATACTATCATTGCTATTGTATTAACATTAAGTCTATTGTGTTTCCAGTTGAAGCTTTATGTAGGCCATGGACAGAAACAGTTGTTCAGTTGTTATTTTCATGCTTATTTAAAATGATCTTAACCATAAAAACTTTTCATTTCCTGGATATCCTAAAGCTATCTACATATAAATTTATTCCTCATTGCTAACAAAATTATGTAGCCATAATCAAGTTTTATTAAAATTTATGAGAAAAATTAGTACATTATTAACATTAAAAATTGAACAGCATACACCTTGGTCACAGGAAGTAAGATACAGTCCGGCCTTCAGAACTTCTGATGAATCATTTTAAAACATTGTTTCTCTTTTTGATAAAGCTGAGGTCAACTTTCTAAAAATGCAACTTGTTAAAAGCAGGAATAAATGAATGAAGCATGAGTCAGCTCATTTGATTGAAAGGGTATAAAAAATTCTTCAAAAGTGTACCACATGACTTGGAAACTATTCAGTATATCAAAATGTAGTTGCCATCTGGCATTGCTAGACCAGGCTAAAATATGTGTTAAAAAAATAAAACTATGGTGGAGGGGTGAGACAATGTGAGAGATAAATAATGCCTAGCTAGTTTTGAAAACCAGAGGGAACCATATTACTCCTACAACCTACTGACAAATTATACATAGCAGATCAAGAAGTATATGTCTAGGTAAGGTTTATATGAAAACAATTGGTCTTTGCCCAAGATTTATCTACATGACACACAGTAATTAAAAGTACCAGACTGGTGGAACTAACCTTCTTGGATGTTTAACAGACATATTTTGAAGCCTATAATAATTTGGTCAGAGGGACATAAAGGACACTTTTTGCTCCTTGCCCTCCTAGGTTAACTAAGTTCCAGGGGACTATGATCATCTCTCAAAATGTCCAGTAACTGTGGTGAGTCACCTGTCCT
>NW_008346548.1:1110944-1111668 GCF_000622305.1 Nannospalax galili
ACCTTCTTTTGAGTTGTTGGCCAGGGTGGCCAAAGGGACTCCCAGATAGTAACCCAGCATAGAAAGGGGAAAATGAACAGCAGATCCCAATCTTATCTAAAGGAATATTGACAACTGATTACTGCTAGATGAGGAACAGCTGACCTTCCTAAAACAAAGAACTCTAGCTAGGCTGACTAGATTCACCAGAAGGGCAAGTAGTGAGAATTGGCTGGGGTGCCAACAACACAGCAGAGAGTAGCAGGGATATCAGAGTATAAGGGCTCTAGTTGGGGGAGGGAGGCTATGGGAGGGTGCCATCTGGGAAGTGGGTGTATAGTCGCATGAAATGGTTTGGGATGTTCTGTGTGATATACACACACATTAAAAAAAACTTAAAAATTTAAAAAAGTACTATATCTGAGGAGAAAGCATGGAAATTTACGCCATGCTAATTAGTAGAGGTGATAAACATTACCATTGAATCCACCCGAAGACTTCATAGACATACACAGGCACCAAGGATCCAAGTGCAACTGATTATGACTAGTAATAATCAGATGCATACAGATTAGAGATGCATGCACCAACATCTCAGTGTTAGTAGCAAAAACAATGAGTCTTTCTGCAAGGAACGATATATTCTAAAAAGAAATGGAGATCTTTTTTAAAGGTTAAAAAACTCATTCAATTTTATGCCTTACAGGGCTTATACTGAGTTCAATATTGTATAACTGTATTAACT
>NW_008346548.1:1111721-1111941 GCF_000622305.1 Nannospalax galili
CCCTGGACATGTCAATATTTTTGGAATGAATTCTTCTGTATGAAAAAAAAAATTAAAAAATAATGGATAAAAATAATTAGTAGATGTGAAAAACATTACCATTGAAATCTACCTGATGACTTTATATCCATGCTCAGTTGCCAAGGAGCTCAGAAAGTAACTGACTATCACTAGTAATAATTAGATATATAGAGATTAGAAACGCATGTGCAAACATCTT
>NW_008346548.1:1112062-1122973 GCF_000622305.1 Nannospalax galili
TAGGGTTTATACTGAGTACAATATTGTATAACTGTAATAATTCAACTGTAACCCTAAAAATTTACAGCCAGTTCTGAAAAAGATGCATCTTAGCTCAGAAAGTCGTTATTGAATATGTCAATCCTGTTGTATTGAAATGCTTCTTCTAAGTATGTGGTTATTAAATAAATAATTAACAAAAAATAAATCACTTGCAAAAATTAAAAAAAAATAAATAAAAATAAAACAAAGCAAAAGCTGGGCGTGGTGGCGCATGCCTTTAATCCCAGCACTTGGGAGGCAGAGGCAGGTAGAGCTCTGTGAGTTCCAGGCCATCCTGGCCTACATAGTGAGTTCCAGATCAGCTGGGGCTACAGGAGATCCTGTCTTAAAAGGACCAAAAAAAAAAAAAAAGTCAAGAAAGGAAATAACTCAGTCAGGTTAATGTGCATATGTCTACATTTCATAATTCAGGTATTTAGTGCTTTGATAAATATTCACTACAAATAAAAGACTCCATTACAACCACACTTGGGCAGTACTGGTTGGGTGTGAGTGTTAAGAAGTAAAATCAGAAAAACCTGATGGTACTGAATAATCCTAAACCAAAAAACTTATTTTAAGTAAAGCAGAATTCTCATTCTTAAAATCATACTGCAGGAACACCTACTTTACTGGTACAGGGAAGTGAAGAGCTTACATTTGGAAAGAAACTGAAATCTTGCCTATTTACAAGAAATTGCATACTCAGTTATTCTTTTTGGCGATGCCTATTTAAAAGTATAGAGAAACCAGGGAATAAATAAAAACAGTAATTGGATAGTAGAAAGGAGAAGGAAAACACATTTTTTAAGTTCAGACATTTCTTGATGTTTGTAAACTATAGTTTGCTATTGACCTTGTAAATTATAATTAAACAAAAAGAAAATTTAGACTCATTCCCCCCTCTTGCTTAAGGAATGGAACATATTTAGAGAAAAAGAGTCACTCATGGAAGAGAAAGCTGAGCATTACAGTGAAAATTTGCCTCAAGCAGCAATGCAGTCCGAGCCCATATCTAGGCATATTATTAGGTAGTTCTTCAGGTTGAACATTTCCTGGACTTCCAAATCCTGAGAATTTATGTTCTAGCACATCTCTTAGTGTCAGAGCCATGGGCAGCAAAAGACAGCTTGAAGGTTAATTAGGACAGAGTCTAGGGACATTATTAACAAAATGGAGGAATCACTTCAGGTAATAAGTGATTAGAATCAAATGTGCATTTGTCAAAAAATAAGGTAAAAATTGCATACAGCAA
Organism: Nannospalax galili; assembly: GCF_000622305.1. NCBI lineage: Eukaryota > Metazoa > Chordata > Mammalia > Rodentia > Spalacidae > Nannospalax > Nannospalax galili. The sequence goes on from NW_008346548.1 coordinate 1,113,339, forward strand.
AATTCACATTTTTATTGATACATAAAAATTACCCATAGTTATGAGATGTCACGTGATGTTTTGATACATGCCAATTGATGGTAAGCATGTTTGTCTCAAAAACTTACCATTCTGGGTTGGGTGTGGTGGCACATGCCTTTAAGCCCAGCACGTGGGAGGCAGAGCCAGGCAGATCTCTGTGAGACTGAGGTCAGTCTGGTCTACACAGTGAGTTCCAGGTCTATCTCAATAAGACCAAAAAATAAAAAAAATAAAAAGTATCATTCTGTATGTGAAAATATTCAAAATTCTCTCTCCTAGTTAAAAAAAAAAGATTTAAAGTGATCATCATTGCCTATAGACAACACATTGTTTAACAGAGCCTCATAATGAATTTTTCTTATCTAATGGTAACTGAGGATCTGACTGAGAAACTTTCCCCATTGTTCCCCCATCTCACTCTCTGGCCCCAGGTATCCACCTCTCTGCTCTCCATCTCTATGAGACCTACTTCTTCAGATTCCCTATGAGTGAGCTCATGAAGGACTGGCTTTCTCTGCCTGATTGATTTGACTTAGTGTATTATTTGTCTTCAAGTTCCTTCCATGCTGAAAGGATTGCATTCTTTTTAAAAGGCTGAGCAATACTTCATTGTGTAAATGTATCATATTTTTTAATCCATTCTTCAGTTGATTGATTTTAAGTTGTTCACATTTGTTGACTATTGTGGAGAGTGTTACTATAAACATGGGCGTGCACCTGTGTGGTCAACAGAGACTTCATTTCTCTTGGATAAACAACCAGCATCAGAATTGCTGGATTACTTGGTAGCTCTATGTTTAACTTTTTTATTCTTTTTTGTTTTTTTAACTTTTGAGAATTGAGTAAATGGCTTTTCATAATAGTTGTGCAAATTTACATTCCTTACAAATTCCTGTACCATGTACACGATTTCCTTTTCACCACTTCCTTATCTCTAGGCGTTTTTTTTTTTTTTGGTGTAAGTCATTATTCTTGGGGTTTTGATTTGCTTTCCTGTGGTTGGCTGTTGAATATTCTTTCATATATCTGTTAGACAATTTTTTGTTTTCTTTTGAGAAATGTCCATTCAAGTCACTTGTTCATATTTTAATCCAATTTTGTATTTTCTATTGAATTCTTAAATTTCTTTATACATTCTGCATATTGATCCCTATCATTTGTATAATCTGTAAATATTTTCTTTTATTCTATAGGGGGTGTGCTCATTCTGATGGCTTTGCCATTTACCGTGAAGAAGTGATTCAGTTTAATATAACCCTATTTGTTAGTTTTGCTTTTGTTCCCTGAAACTAACATGTTTTAAAGTATATAATAAAAAAGAATTTTGATAAAGGATGATATCCATATAAGCACCACCATAATGGAGACATAGGTTTCTTTGCCCCATGCCAGTTAATTCCTACTTTCCATAAACAATCACTATTCCAAATTTTTATTATTATTGATGAGTTTTGCCTTTATACAAACAGAAGCAACAGGTTTATTTCTTTATATCCTGGTTTCTTTTGTAAATGTTTCTGAAATTCATTGAAAATGTTGTGTATACTCTATTCTGTTTGACTTGTTTGCTTATTGGTACCTAATTTTTATATCCATGTTTCTTTGAGGCCATAATTTTCATAAAGTCTTGGTAAATACCTAGCAATATGACTACCAAGCCATAAGTCAGGCAGGTGTATGGTTAACTTTATAAGACACTGACCCAGTGTTTCAAACTGGTTCTTCCACCGCACATTGCTTCTAGCAAATGTAAAAGAAGTGCCTAATTTTTTGTCATTTTAAAAACAGAATTTTCTGTCTGTGTGTACTTTTAGTGTGTTCTTCACACAAATTCTTTGTTGACAAATGCACTGCAAGGATTCTTCCCAGTCCTCTTTTTGCCTATTCATTGTCATAATAGTATTTTTAATAAAGAGAAAATTTCTATTTGAATGCAGTTCAATTTATCAGTTTTTCATTTTAAAAGTATTTTATTATTATTTTCCTTTTATGTGTATGAGTATATTGCCTAAACACGTGAAGCGTACCCGTGTTGTGCAATGCCCGGGAAAGTCAGAACAGGGTGTCAGATCCCCTGGAAGTGGAGTTACAGAAGGTTTCTGGCCACCGTGCGGGTGCTGGGAATCAAACCTGGGTCCTCTGTAATAGCAGTAAGTGCTCTTATCTGCTGAGCCATCTCTCCAGCCCCCCAGTTTTCTTTTTATGATTAGGGCTTTCTGTGACTGTTACATGATCTTTATGAGTTTGAGGGCATAGATTTTTTTTCCCTACATGTTACCGTAGAATTATTACAGTCTTACTTTTCTGTAGGAATTTAACAAATATAAAAATTTTAGGGTATTATGAGAGCCGGAAAAGCGGAAAGGAACCATAGGAGTAAAGGGGAAGAAGGAGCTTGAGAGAGGGGGATAGTAGGAGACAGGTGCAATTAAGGGAGAAATGGAGAAAATGAGATTATTTTAAATTCTTATTTTATTTTTGTGTCTATGTGTGTGTACATATACTTGCTGTGGGTGCCTATGGAAGTCAGAAGAGGGCATCAGATCCCATGAAACTAGAATTCCAGGTGGTTGAGGCCATGTGGGTGTGGGGAACTGCACCCAGGTCCTCTGGAAGTGCAGCAAATGCTCTTTACTGCTGAGTCACCACTCCACTCCCAAACTTTGAGATTATATTTAGAGTTGCTTTGAATCTATATGTCAATCTGGGGACAACTTGGGGAAAAAAGACATCTTAAAAACCATGTGTCTGCTGTAACAAGGCATAGTTTTAAAGTAGCGGCTTCACAGTCCTTTGTTAAAGTTATTACTATTTTAAGTTTTGTAAATTTATTTAACCTTTTAATTTTTACTATTTACTTCTATAACTATAGACAAATACAATTTCATATATTGATCTTATCTTTCTGAATGCATTTATTAGCGTTCATGGTTGTTTTATATATCTGATAAGATCTTTCCAATTTAAACAATTATAGTATAGGTAACAAAGACAGTTTTACCTTTCTTTCTTTCTTTCTTTCTTTCTTTCTTTCTTTCTTTCTTTCTTTCTTTTTTTTCATCTTGAATTAATTTTTCTTGCCTTATTTTCTTGCTAGTATCTTTAGATCAACGTTGAACAGAAGCAGGAATCCTTGTTATGTACTATGTCTTAGGATGAAAGCAGTCAGTCTTTCATTTTTGAGTATTTTAATGATCTGTTTTTAGAGAAGCCCTCCACCAGACTGAAGTTTGCATCTATTCCTAGTCTTCAAAGTTTTTATTATAAGCACTTTAAAAATTATTTTTCTCTCTACATGGAGATATTATATTTTCTTTTATTATAGCAATTTGGTGAATTTATACTGATTTGTTTTCAAGTTTTAAAATTATACTTGCATTCTCAAGCTAAGCTTGACTTGATCACAAGGTGTTTTTCTTTTCTTTTTTCAAACATATTCCCAGATGTATTTTAATAATATTTTATTAAAGATTATTCTAGTTATTACTGTTCTCTCAGTCTTTATAGTAAATTGATTTGGAAAACTGAACGAGAATCGAAATGTCTATAGGTCTTCCTCTCCCTTATAAGAAATAATTTTTTTTCACATTAAAAAAATTCAGTCATTGTAGCTAGGAAAATATTATATGTTCTACTTGTTATATATAGCCTATATTTTTTGTAAAATTAAATTGAACTGAATAATCTATGCAAATGAAATAAAAAAGGGTTCTAACTAAAGAAAACTAAGGGAACTTGGCTCGCTTGGGACAACAGTGTGTGCAGCATTGATGACTACAGCGCAAGTTGGTCGGACACAACAGTCATGGAGGGAAAATAAATATCTACATCCTCATTAACTTTTAGGCTTTGTTCTAAACAGGCTTTTGTTAAGAAACTTACATAATTTTTATAATAATTTCAAAATATATTCAATCATAATCTCGCTTCAGAGATAATAAAACTACAGAATAACCCAGGCAGGTAAGATTTCACACTCCAGAGTCAACTTCCAATCATTTGTTATAACTACCCACTCTGAGTTGAAATACATCCAAGGCATTTATCACCTTTCCTGACAGTATTCACATCCAATTAATATTCTCCTTCATCTCTCACATTTTCAACTTGCTGTCCATTCTTTTTATGCAAGTTTTGCTCACTTCATTAAGAGATAACAAAATGTAGTGTAAAGATTGAAGCAATGAGTTACCAAAAATATGTCTCGATTCAGTGACTCTGAAACACTCTGTCCAATTCTGACCATCTTTCTTGCCCTTTAGAACTCTGTTTCAAATTAATCTCTTCCAGTGTTTAGCCTGTAAGCTACCTACCACTCTACCAGGCCAAACACCCCAGCAAATCAACGTAACAGACAATGTGTTAATTATTTGCTTTTATTTCTCAACAACATTCTAGTTGGTATGTGGAAACCAAGATTAGGTCTTCAAGTACATTATCTCTGAGTTAAGGAGTCTTATGTAAGACAAGGTTGAGACTCATCCATCTCATCCACCTCTATGGAGGTACACATTCCAATGCATTGTTTTGCTTTTTTCTTCCTTGTAGTGTTTTCACTTAGGCTTGCCATTTCAAGAACTGAACTGACTTCCTACCAGTACCTAACCCTTTAACTGGAAAAGTCTGAGAATCCACTGGGACCTGTGACTCCTGCCAGTGATCTTTGTCTGATCCTTCTGGTGGACCTTAGTTTACTGCCTTATGCAGTCTTCCTAGTCCAGCTTGTAATCAACTTAACTTTTAAGGTCTTTGTACACATTAGGTAATATTTGTCCTCTGAATTCCCAGGGGACTCTGGTAACTGCCCAACAAGGAAGCCCTACCCTTCATTATTCAGCAACAGCTTGAAGAGTATTCTAATTTCAACCTTCCGCCCTCTGACAGACCAGCTGCATCAAAGGCTACATTCCCTGTTTGTTTGTTTTTTTCCTGAAACAAAATCACCATTTCAAACTAAATCATCCATTAGGGAAGGAAGGCCTCTAGGTCTAAAATTTAAAAACATATCTCTTCTGTGAACCACAACAACTCTGAACTGGATTATGCCTTATGTTACAGTCTGGACATCTGTGGTCCCTTTTCCTCTACCCTCTGGATCTCTGCATGCTGTTCAGGGGAAGTTGCTGGCTTCTGAACTGACGGTTTGAAAATGAAGGCATTTTCTTTTACGGAGACTAGTCCTTCAGTGATTTAAACAACAAGCCTTGTGATCAAAATAATTCATAAAGAAAAGATTTATGAAGTGACTTCACTAGCACACAATGCATTTTTAAAACTTTGTTTTTTAAATAAATCTGTCAGTACACAAGCCAAGGCAACACATCTGAATGCAATATCAGTGGACACACCCTGAACTTCTCTGCTTTGCCTGCCCAAGACTGTCATAGGAAAGGGAAACACTTCTTTTTGTTTTCTTTTAAATATTAGTTTAAAACAGTTTTAAAATCCTGGGTCCACTAAAAGACTTTCAGACACTGTGCATACTATCTTTACATATAGGAAAACCTGCTTTAAGAAGAGCATTTTCTATCTACTTCTTGTGCTTGCTTAAGAAAATAAGAAAAAATAAAGAAAGAAGCCTAACTTATAATGAATCCCTCTGGCATAAGGGAGCCTGTTCTAATCTCCCTTTATCAGGTTTGAGTGATAGTTCTGCTCAACAAGTATTGACAGGGCCGTCCTGTTTCTCAGGCTTTAGTTTCCCTCAGTTGGAGAAGGATAGAGTGCATTTTCACATTCTCAAAGTCTGCAGTTGTTTTTATATAAGAAGCAATTTGCTTGGGTCACGTCAGGTCGAATGGGATGCCTGCCCAGCTCTTGGTTTTAAAGGAAAAACATACAGAAAGACACAAAAACACAGCAGTTTCCTTCATTAAATTCCACTCTACCTGCCATGGGCTTCTAGCCACAATGGAATTTCCCACCCTGGCCTAGCCTAGCCTAACTTTTATTTTTAGGGATTTTTTTCCTTTAAATCTTATGATCTTTCTTTCAAGTGAACTTTGAGGCAAGGTTTATTAGTGATAGAGTAATTGCCTGGTTTTAAAAGAATCAGACCCAAGAAACAAATGCCTAGTGACCTTCAATAATATTACTGTGTAACCACAGATAACAGCATTTAAAAAAAAAAAAAGTCAACATCAGCACAACAATGCAGATACTCAATTTAAAGTAAAACTTGAATCATGAAAATAGGGAATGGAGCATTTTCAATAGTTTCCTCTACCAAATTGCATTAGATAATGGAGAATTTTAGAAAAAAACAAGTAAATATAAAATATATAAAACAAGAAAAGTGAGGGGGAAAGAGCAGGAGAGGGAGGGAGGGAGGGAGAGAGAGAGGAGAGAAAGAGAGATGGATGGGGGGGTTGGACCCCTCTTGAAAGCCATTTATGCTTCTGCCATTGCCTACAGGCAACTGATTTAATCAGCATTATTCATGTTGGATTTTCTAAACTATGAAAAGCAACAGGGAGAAAGTCCCAAGAAATCCAGATTGGATCTGCTTCAAAATGCTAGGTTTGAGGCCTGATGCTAAGAAGACTGATAACATTATACTTAGGGTCCTAGAAGTAGCAGTTCAACTTTTCTACAATTTAATATTCCATTTACTTTAATTTTTGATGTCATTGGTATTAGGAAAGCTCATAAAAATGACTTTGTCTAGTGACTGATTCATAGTCTGGAGATGAAAAGGCAAAGAAGGAAAAATAGAAAGGATGAAGGAAGGAGGAAAGAAAGAAGGAAGGAAGGGAGAAGGAGGAAGAAAAGAGGAAGGACGCGAAGGAGGGAGGAAGAAGGAAGGACTAGAAATGATTGATGAAAATAAACTTTTTGCAGTCTTTACTCAGCCTAACATAAAGACTAAAAGATGTGATTTGGGGCATGCAAATCTCATCCTCCACACATTTAGTAATAGCTTTGTTAAACCAAATCAAATGTCATGTCAACTAATGCTCTTTAAAACATACATGTTTGCTCCTTCGCTCATTATTTTTGAGCTTGATTTTGCATATTTCCCTTCAGATGAAGAAGTCTACTTTCAGGCATGTCATTTGCTCTTAGCATTCTTATCCTCCTCTCACTTCAGCTTCTTATCATCAACCCCCAGATTCCCTGTTAAATTGATGGCTAAGATCACAGCACATTTATAAACCCAACATTAATTTAGTCTGCCTGGCTTCCAGAACCATTTGCTGCTTGAGACCAATGGATGAATTTGTAAGTGAACAAATACTAGCCTACAATGTGAATTTGGAACCAAAAGAGTGGCTTCACATACCAAACTCTACACAGGCCAAGATTACTGTCACACTGTAGACACGGTTCTGATTGTGGGTATTGTCTAAACTGTACTCTACTAACCATGGGCCTCTAGCCAAGAGAACAGGTTTCATGGGTGTTGCACTTCCATATACTGTAACTCCATTTTGAATACTGATTTTTTCTTTTTTTAAGGATGCCAGTTTCTGCCAGTAAAATCAAATATTCTATCCTGACACTTAAGAGTCATTTAGTGATTTTGGAGTTCCTTCTAAATCAACAGCAATGTTCATGAGAGTTGAGAACTTGTATCTAGACAACAGAGCACTGCAGCAGTTCCCTGAGGGAGCATAAGATCTCTCACAATCCCTTGCAAAATCTGAGATCTTGAACCACTATTTAGGTGGTGTCTGTGATGTTACAGTAACCCTCCCTCAAACTTGACAATGAGCTCAAACAATCTTGGCTGTTTTATATAGACTATGAGGATTAATGTTGATAATTAGGGATCTAAAAACCTGTGAATGTATCAACCAAAGAAGGAGATGGGAATAAATAATACTTGAGTTTAGAAATAAAAATAATACTGTATCAGTCTGCTGTTGTACATTATTATAATAAAAGTAGCCAAAGGAGAGCCTCAACAAAGAAGTATTTTTATATACAATTATTCTTAAAAGAGATCTATAAGTAACACTATTTACTCTTCTCAACATACATAAAACTCATCCACACACACTCATTACACACACAAACCCTTTACATGCACAAACTCATTCACATATACACATCACACACACACAAACACACACACACATACACACACATACACACACATACACATAAACATACACAGTTCTAGCCTAAGCCCAGATCCACTACGTCAAATTTTTATGTGCCAGCCACTGCATGTTGCTTTATATATGTGTGTATCTATATCTCTCTCTACCTATCTATATATGATGAAGAGGAATAAAAAATGAGAAAACTGAGATAGCCTTAGTTTTCTGTACTATTATACAAAAAGAAAACAAGCTTAGAGCAATGAGGTAAATAGTGGTACAAAGAACAAATCACTACATTCCAGATTCCAAAATACCTTGGGAACTGGTAATAGGACAATTTTGTCTAACACCCTTATAAATGATTGGTTGCCTGAAAGTCTTGCACCATGCTTCACATTTAGCAGTAACTCAATTTTACAGAATAAATGAAAGAATAATTTCAACTAAAGAGTGTATACTAATATTCTATGGGTGTGGACTGAATCAAAGTTTTCTGAGTATGGAAAATTAAAATAGTGCTGGCATAGTATTCCTCTAAGTGTGCAGAAAGGAGGTGATATAAAGGCCGACAACCAAAAATTTAAACATATGAAAGGTACAGTGGGACTCTTAACCATGAGAGGGATTTGAAAGCCACTGAGTTTGTTTAGACAAAAAGGCCTTCAAAATTTGGGTCATCATTAGGGAGTATAGTGCAAGTAAATTTAATAACACTTTACTTAAAGCCCTCTGCACTTATATTTTAAAAAACTTAAAGCTTAAGAGGATCATGTTCCTGCAATATAACAACCAAGGGTCTCCTACACAGGACAGTCATTAAAGAATTGAAGTAAATCTAAATAATGTCGGTGGGTAGTGAACAAATTATTTTATGCTATCAGGCCAATTTAGTGTATATGAGAAAATGAAAGCAAACCCAGTTGTTAATAAATGGTGCTTAGTAAACATTATACTGACATTTTTTAGTAACTGGCTGCCCTAGGAGTCTTATAGACTAGTGAGCCTATACCTTTGAGTGTTTACATTCAGTTATTAATCCAGCATACTTTTATTGACTGCCTCCTCCAGTTGTACCAGCTTGTCAAACTCAGCCAGGATCCTGGAGATACTGTTACTATCCTAAACAGATTCTTTGGTCTTTAGATTCCCTGCCTTTCAGTGGGGGCTACCTACCATGACTACACACCCACATCCTGATCCAGTCTCCGTTCATATCCCATTTGTCTTTATTTTCTTTACCCACGATTCTATATTCTCTGTGAGTAGTCAAGAGGTTATATAGTCCTTAACCATGGTCACAGTGCTGTCTAAAGTGGAGATCTAACAGCCCCAAACACATTGCCTTGAAAAGTGCAATGTACTTTGCACAATTAAGAAAGCCTTTAATTTTTTATGTCAGTAAAAATATAAACCACAGCTGGGTGTGGTGGCACACGCCTTTAATCCCAGCACTTGGGAGGCAGAGGCAGGCGGATCTCTGTGAGTTCAAGGCCAGCCTGGTCTACATAGTGAGTTCCCAGACAGCTGGGGCTACAGGGAGACCCTGTCTCAAAAAAGACTATATAT
>NW_008346548.1:1123095-1125984 GCF_000622305.1 Nannospalax galili
AATATAGTAATTCAACTGGTAACAATAAATATTAGCAACATTTTTTGTATGGGGAGGGAAAGATATCTGATCTTTCTTTGCTTATAACAACTTTTGGTGAGTGATGGTAGGCTTCAAAACCTTTTTATTCACTGGAACCAGTTCAGTTATCAGGAGCTCAGCTCAGAATCTGAGAATAGTGATTCTGTAATCCTACGATTTCACACATACTGGGGATTGGTAAACTGTTGGAGCTGTCTTAGGGAAGAGGAGGCACCATTCTCTTTATTTGCAAGGAAAGAGCAGGCATATTTAAAGGGGTTTTACAAAACCTGGTATGCATGATAAACTGCTGGCCTTTCTTAAAACTTACACAAAGTTCTTAGAAATAGACAGATGGGAAAGGCTGTTTCTTTCTCTTGAACCATTTATATGAGTGGAAATCCCAGAGAACAAGGCTTTGCCCAGAAACAAAGCAACAACGCCTTTTCCCATGAATGAAAACATGAAAATTAGGTATCAGCTGGACAAGAGAATTTTAAAAAGATTAGCAGAAAGCAATGGCTGTTGCTTTGACACTGTACACTACACATGAAATAAATAAAAGAGAAAAATGAAGTTTAGTTTTTTTAAAATCTGTATCTGAATTTCTCTTGCATTTGCATAAAACTTGCTAGTCTCATGTGACACATGACACAGTAAGAGTAAAATATTTTTTTTACATTAGACTTAAAAAATAACCGTGAAATGAATCAAAACTCAGAACTGAACCAAAATGTGGTCTAACTGCAGGCTGTAAAAATGAAACATACTTGGGAAAAAATGGGTTTTCTTATACTATACTTACCAAACTGCTCCTCTCCCCCCATTTCAATTCTGCCACCAATTTAGGGTACCTAACTTTGACCTAAAAAGTTAAAGAACTTGATGAGAATGTAGAGTTTTTTGGGTATATGCTGAAGACTGGTATAGCTGGATCAAGATTTTTGAGGACTCTCCACACTGATTTCCATAGTGGCCACGTCAGTTTGCATTCCCACCAGCAGTGAATACAATTTCTCCTTTCTGTACATCCTCGCCGTCTTTGGTACTTGTTGTTCTTGACATCTTTGCCATTCTGACAGGGTTAAGATGAAATCTTAAAGTGGTTTAAATCTGCATTTCCCTGATGACTAATGATGTTGAACATTTTTTATGTCTCAGTCATTTGTGTTTCATCTCCCTGTCCAGCTCCTTGTCTCACTTTTTAATTGCGTTATTTTGTTTTTTTGATGTTTAGTTTTGGAGTTATTGGTATATTCTAGATACTAATCTTCTGTCCGATGTATAGCTAGTAAAGATTTTTTCCTATTCCGTAGGTTGCTTCTTCACTCGAATGATGGTATCCTTTGCATAGAAGCTTTTTAGTTTCATGAGGTTCCAACTGCCAATTATTGGATTCAATGGCTGTACTATAGGAGTTCTGTTCAGAAAGTCTTTTCCTGTGCCTCAAAGTTCTAGCATGTACCCTAGTTCACATTCAAGCTATCAGGTCCTTGATGCATTTGGAGTTGAGTTTTGAGAATAGTGAGAGATAGGGTTCCAGTTTCATCTGTGTGTGGCTATCCAGTCAGATCTACATGGACCATTCATGAGAAGAGAGCTAGAATGCAGTGTTACAAAGTGGGAAAGGGCAATATAGAGTAGGAAGGGTTAAATGGAGTGGGGAGTAAGAGGGTAGGACAGAGGAGGGAGAAATGAACACTAAGGCTCTTAGAAAAATCCATATAGAAACCTGCCACTATAGAAGCTTTTTAAAGTATACACATTATAAAAAAGATATTAAAATGAGTTACCTTATAATGGGGGGGGGCATTGCCACTACTAGACACTATAAGCTGGCATAGCAAAAGCTCAATGCCAGTGATGGATTCCCTTTTTTGAAGCTGTTGATCAAAGGACTCTTAAACAATACTGGCCATTGATCCTACTCTTGGTTACCCACCATAACTTGATGGTAAGACCTTACTGTGGAAGACACTACATATGTGAGCTGCAGTAATAACAAGGAGAAATCAAGCTAGTACTAACAATAAACTTGTCTCTACTCGCTAGTTTTCATAGTTCTGGAAGGTGCTATGCATGCCATTGGAAGAAAAAAATTAATCATTAAACCTTACCCAGCTGTGAATCCTGGGTACTTCGAGAACAATTGGCCTGGCAAGATACGTCCTCTGGTGCAATAGTGGAATGAAGATTATGGGAGTAACCAATCACTTTCTAATTTGATTTAAGGTCCAATTCATAAGATGGAGCCCACATATGACATTGATATAAAGCCTAAGAACCTGAAGCTAGACAACTCATGGGTCATAGAGAACAGCCTAATACTATTATTCTGCTAAACAGATATAGTATTAAACTGATTTACAATGACATTATTATTATAACCATAGATTAATGCATCTTCCAGTTCTTACCAGAGACGCTTCCTCATGCAGCAGATAGTGATTAACAAAGGCCCGTAACTGGCCAATATGCAGAGGGGAAGAAATTGCAGAATGTTTATCCCTGAATAAGATACCTATATCAAACATCTGTTTCCCTAGGCTCAGGGATCATTGAAGAAGGAGGGGCAGAAAGACTGTAAGAGTCAGAGGTGGTGGATAATGACAAGGAAACAGAGCTTTCCAGACAGATGGTCCGTTACTCATATGTAATAGCATGCACAATTCTCAGCATAGATGTGGAAGTGGGTAAGAAACCCCAACCCTACCTGAGGAACTACTGAAAACCAATGGCTGCTGGGAAGGGGAGAGTCAGTTTCTTCTAAGGGTGTGACTTTTAGTAGGTTAACCAGGCTCCAGTGGATGGATCCACACCAAATGATATATGGAGACAGAAATTTGTTTCTATAGGGATATATATATA
>NW_008346548.1:1126029-1129045 GCF_000622305.1 Nannospalax galili
AAATATGATAAACTATAATGTATGAAATTCCCAAAAGTTCAATAAAATGTTCGTGATCATAAAAAGAACTAGCACGTGCATACATGTGCACGCACATGCACACACACACACACCACACAAAGATGCAATAATTTCAACTTCTTTATTACAGATCTATAAATACTTCAATGAGTAGACTGTTAAAATACTTATGTGAACTTTTATGAAAGAAAAAAATAATTTTTTATTTATCATCCAATTTGTTTTCTTTTTGGAAAAATTATTAATGAATGGCAGCATGGTCTGCCAGCTAATGAAGATGGTGCTTTGCCTATTATAGGTCAAAGATGTTCAAGAGCAAAGTAGTATTCTTTCAACCTTCAAAAGGAATGGAGATTTTAGAATACCTTAGAGACTCTGAACAGACCTGAGATATTGCATGAGATATTGCATTAAAAAAATTTAAGGGCAAGTTATTTTTTCAATTGCATGGTAAAGTTAATAACATAGTTGATAATTAAATATGGGTCATTTCTTTCAGACCATTCCACGTCATTATTAAAAATATTTTCTTCATTTATTCTTTGGGATAAGTACTCCATTAACAGAGTTTGAAATTCAGACTTTTCCTTTCAAGTCTAACATACCTTTAAAGACTTCAACAGATCACAGATTGTACAGAAATGCCTGGTTTAGAATTTCCCTCCACATCTTATAGGTTTGTGTCTTTTTGAACAAGCTACTAAGCAAACTACTTCTCAGCTCCCCAGTTTCCTGTCTGTTAAGAATGGAATGGTGATAGCACCTGTCTCCTTTGATGCAGAGGATGAATGAGTTTCATAGATAATGCTAAGTTTTCTTCGGAGTCTTTGTAAGTATCTTAATTCAAAATTTAAGGAGAGCTTTAGTCTCCTTGTTTGGTAAGCAATCTCCAGTCTTCATTAATAGAATCCAACTCTCTAAAATAAGTGAAGTTCCATTTGTGTATTGCCATCTTCCTGCCTCAAAGCTAAGATGGGTTTACCTATTAGTTTTAGTTTTTACTAGGTGTTTTTTTAGCGAGGTGCTACTAGGGTGGAATGTCAACTATTAAACTATTTAAACAGGTAAACATTGAAAGGGGAATTTAGTTAAGTTAATAGCAGTATGCCAGCTTGGTCTGCCTTTCAAAGATCATCACCATCATAAGACCAATAAATAAATAAAATGTATAAAATATACATCTATGAAGAATTTTAAAATTTTCTCTAACGTAAGTCATTAAAGGAAACTTTGAGATGCATCTATGTAATATGAGATCTTTTTAAAAACAGAATCCATCACAATTCTACAGAAGAACTCAGCTTTGTTCTCAGCTGAGGAGTACTGACTTTCCTCAGAGCATATTAACCATTTAATGTATTCTATTACTAATAAACAAATAAAAAAGTGAGTCACTGCAACAACGAACTGCACATCAGTGGCTCAGCCAGGTGACATATACTACTAATTCAGGAGCCGTCTGCTGGAGGACATTTTCACTATTTCTCTCTCCCTCCAAATGACAATCAGCAATGTCTGGGGTTAATTCTGATGATCATAGTTTGGGGGATGTTATAGGCATGTAGAAAGTAGAGGACAGGAATACCAGTGACCATCTTACAATGCGTAGGACAGCTGTTTATGTTATAACAAATAATTATCAGGTGTAGTACTGTGGAAAAATTTTAATGAATCCAGCATCCTAGAGTCACTGGCATTAAATGTCAGCCACATGAATATTTAAGTTAGTCAGTGTACGGGTTGGTCTGAAATGAAAACTGTGTCTAGTAAGAAACATCTCATGGGGCCTGAACCACCTACTGCAGGCCTCTCTCTGGGGTAAGTCCATTGGGTCCTCCGTGCCTTGACTCCCCCAGCCTCATTCACACTCCCATCTCCCCCGAGTTTGGACCCTGCCCCATTCCTTGTCTTGGGGCCCCAGACACCTGGGGAACCAATACTGCTTCCTGATCCTTTTCATCCAGACCAAGTTAGTGCCTTCTTTGGGCCCCAGGAGCACTGCTTGTGGACCTAGCCCGGTCCTCACCTCCCTCTACTTCCCTGGGCCTGCACCACCTGCCAGCCTCTTTCTAGGACACAGGAGCTGACCTTTCCTCTTCCTGATCCCTTGCATCCAGACCAACCCAGCTTCTCAGTGCAGCCCCCAGGAGTCCTTGGGGCCTCTTCCAACCCCATCTGCCTTTGCATCTCTGGGTGGCACAGCCACCAGCTGCCCTAGACCAGCATCTTTCTGGGCCAGGCTCCCAGGCCAATCCAACCCCCAAATTCCTGAGGCCAAAATAGTTCCTGGAGGGATCCAGACCTTAGGAGAAAGCCTGAAATCATCTGACCCACATCTGAATTGGTCCTCTGTGGGAGCTCCTGAAGACAAAATCAATCCAGCACTCCAGTATAAAATCAAAAGAGAGAACTGGAAGCTTAGATGGACCAGCTTTTCATGCCCAAAAACAAAACCAAAAAGACACATAAAGTTCACAAAAAGAAGCAGACCTAAACTAAAAGGCCTGAGTCTCACACAAGAATCAGAAAATACAAAAGAAATTCACAAGTCAAAATCACAGAGAAAAAATAATAACTTGAAAAACCAAAATAACATATCCCCACCAAATACCAATAGTCCTCTAGAGGAGTACAGTGAGAACCGCCTAGAGATAATGCAGGACATGGAACTCAATAGAACAATTATAAACATGATAAAAGAATTCAGTGAATTTAAAGAACACACAAAGAAATCAAAGAACTGAAGGAAGATAGGGATAAAATTCTGAATGAATTCAGAAAAGAGTTAGAAATATTGAAGACTACTCAGGCTGAAATGAAGAAGACGAAGAAGGGAGTGAAATACTCAGTAAGCCAATTAGAAACGACAGGAGACAGCCTCAACAACAGGATGAAGGAAAAGGAAAAAAGAGTATCAAATTGGAAGATAAAGTGGACGAACTAGATCACTCAAGCAAAGATTATGAAAAATTTAAGAAATCACAAGAATGGAATA
>NW_008346548.1:1129623-1130424 GCF_000622305.1 Nannospalax galili
AACCAGTACTACAGAGAGTTCTGGAAGCAATACAAAGAGCTGAAGAAAGTAATGACCATACCCAAGGGATTGCAGAAAGAAATCCAATGAAGGTATAACTGTGGAAAAGTACAGGTATATCAAGAATGTAAACAGAAATAAAAATGATAGGATTCAATACCAATCTTTCATTAATAACTTTAAATAGTAACGGACTAAGTCCCCAGTCAAAAGACGCAGACTATGTGAATAGATTAAGAAACAAAACCCATCTTTCTGTTGTCTGCAAGAAACTCTTCTCACTTTCAAGGACAGACACTATCTCAAAGTGAAAGGATAAAAAAAAAAAACCATATACCAAGCAAATGGCACTAAGAAAAAAGCAGGCGTAGCAATTCTAATATCTGACAAAATAGACTTTAAGAGACAAAGAGGGCCACTTCATTTTGATCAAAGGAAAAGTGAATCAAGAAGATATTACAATCATGAACATATATATTCACCAAACTCTGGTGTACCCAATTTCATAAAAACAATACTACAGGACTTTAAGACCCAGATTAACCCCAGTTCATTAATAGTAGGAAACATCAGTACACCACTGTCTCCATTAGATAGGTCAACAGGGCAGAGAGTTAACAGAGAGACATCTGAATTAAACAATACGATATATCAAATGGACTTAACAGACATCTACTGAATATCCCATCCAAGCACCAAAGGACATACTTTCTACTCAGCATCCCATGGAACCTTCTCCAAAATCGACCATACACTGGGGCACAAAACAAACCTCGACAAATAAAAAAGACAAATAATTCC
>NW_008346548.1:1130535-1131839 GCF_000622305.1 Nannospalax galili
CATGACATTTTTCACAGAATTGGAAAAAAACATCCTAAGATTCATATGGAAGCACAAAAGACCTCCGATAGCCAAA
Source organism: Nannospalax galili (assembly GCF_000622305.1). Lineage (NCBI taxonomy): Eukaryota > Metazoa > Chordata > Mammalia > Rodentia > Spalacidae > Nannospalax > Nannospalax galili. Next base: position 1,130,612 of record NW_008346548.1, read on the forward strand.
ATAACCCTGAGCACTAAGCACAATGCCGGGGGGATTGCTATACCAGATTTTAAGCTGTATTAGAAAATCAGAAAGAACACAAATAAATGGTACTGGCACAGAAATAGACCCATAGATCAATGGAACAAAATTGAAGACCCAAATATCAGCAAATACAATTTCAGCCACCTGATATTTGACAAAAGGGCCAAGAATATTCACTGGAGGAAAGACAGCATGTTCAGCAAATGGTGCTGGAAAACCTGTAGAAGAATGAAACTAAACCCCTGTCTTTCACCTTGCCCAAAAGTCAATTCCAAATGGATCAAAGACCTCAATGTAAAGCCTGAAGCTCTGAAACTGTTAGAAGAAAACATTGGCAAAAACTTAAAAGATAGAGGTGTAGGAAAGGATTTTCTAAACCAGACATCAATTGTTCAGGAAAAAAGGGCAAGAATTAACAAATGGGACCTCATTAAACTAAAAAGCATCTGTACATCAAAGGAGACAACCAAGGAAGCAAACAGAAAACCCAAAGAATGGGAGAAAATCTTGCCCAGCAACACATCTGACAGAAATTTAATAACCAGAATTTATAATGAACTTAAAAAACAGAGAACCAAGACAAGAAGAAACACAATTAAAAGATGGGCTAAGGAGCTGAACAGAGAGTTCTCAAAAGAAGAAGTAAAGATGGCTATGAAACATCTTAAAAGATGTTCAACATCACTAATAATTAGGGAAATGCAAATTAAAACCACTTTAAGATTCCACCTTACCCCAGACTGGCTAAGATCAAGAAAACAAATGACACCAAATGCTGGAGAGGACGTGGGGAAAGGGGAACACTCATCCACTGCTGGTGGGGCTGCAAACTGGTTCAACTCCTCTGGAAAGCAGTGTGGAGAACTCTTAAAAAACTACAAATGAACCTACCATTTGACCCAGTTATACCACTCCCTGGCATATACCCAAAGAACTCATCCTATTGCAGAGACACTTGTACATCCATGTTTGTTGCTGCTCTTTTCACAATAGCTAAGAGATGGAAGCAACCTAAGTGTCCCTCAATTGATGAATGGATAACGAAAATGTGGTTCATTTACATGATGGAGTTTTACTCAACAGTAAAGAAACATGAAATCATGAAATTTGCAGGTTAATGGATGGAACTAGAAAGTGTTATACTAAGTGAAGCAACACAGACTCAGAAAAAAATCAACATATGTTCTCCCTCATATGTAGATCC
>NW_008346548.1:1132002-1154022 GCF_000622305.1 Nannospalax galili
ATGGAGGGGGGAGGGAAGGGTATACAAGGAACCTAGGGGATAAAGGGAAAGAAGGAGCTCAAGAGAGGTAGGACTGTAGGAGAAGGGTATTATTAAGGGAGAAAGGGGGGAAATGGGGGCACCTTAAGTGGGAAAACCATGATGGAGGGGTGAGATAATGTGAGAGTTAACAATGCCTAGCTAGTTTTGAAAACCAGAAAGAACCATATTACTCATAGAGCCTACTGACAAATTATACATAGAAGATAAAGAAATATATGTCTAGGTAAGATTTATCTGAGAACAACTGGTCTCTGCCCAAGATTTATCTACTTGACACACAGTAATTAAAAGTACCAGACTGGTGGAACTAACCTTCTTGATTGTTTAACAGACATACTTTGAGGCCTATACCAATTTTGTCAGAGGGACATAAAGGACACTTTTTGCTCCTTGCCCTCCTAGGTCGACTACATGGGACTATGAGCATCTCTCAGAATGTCCTGCAGTTGTGGTGGGTCACCTGTCCTCTTGATCAAAGAGGCTGAGGAGACCCCACCAGATGGACTTGAACCAGTGTCCAGTCTATAAAGAGGAGGGTCAACACAGAGGAATCATTTCCTCCATGCTTCCAAGCAAAGCCAACCATGGTCGAGCAGGACCTTTGACTTATCTTCACATAGGTGGAACTGGTAAAAGAAAGGAGCCAGGCGCTCCTTCCAAGCCCATATGACCCCTGAGGAACAGATCCTCAAATGACCTCAAGAGTAAAAGTAAATTAGTTTATATAGACCAACTGTGTGGTCTTAAACACCCAATAGGAAAGTATAACCAAAAATTAAAGGGGCCAATATAATTTCATAAGAGTCCATATGTATAGCTAAAGGCTATATAACAAGCAACAATGCCAGACAGGTGATACCTTCTTTTGAGTTGTTGGCCAGGGTGGCCAAAGGGATTCCCGGATAGTAACCCAGGATAGAACTGGGAAATTGAACAGCAGACCCCAATCTTATCCAAAGGAATATTGACAACTGATTACCGCTAGATGAGGAACAGCTGACCCTCCTAAAACAAAGACCTCTAGATAGGCTGACTAGATTCACCAGAAGGGCAAGTAGTGGGGAATGGCTGGGGTACCAACAACACAGCAGACAGTAGCAGGGATATCAGAGTATAAGGGCTCTAGTGGGAGGATGGAGTCTATGGGTGGGTGCTAACTGGGAAGTGGGTGTATTAAAAAAAATTCTTTAAAGCATAAAAATTTACTCATTAATAATTAGTAGATGTGAAAAACATTACCATTGAAATCTACCTGATGACTTTATATCCATGCTCAGATGCCAAGGAGCTCAGAAAGTAACCAACCGTGACTAGTAATAATCAGATATATAGAGATTAGAAACACATATGCATCTTAGTGTCAATTGTATTAACCTGTGTATTTTAATAATGAAATGGAGATCTTTTTCAAAGTTTAAAGCCTAATTTAATTTACGCGGAGTACAATATTGTATAACTGTATTAATTCAACTGTAACCCTAAAAATTTACAGTCAATTTTGAAAGAGAAGCATCTTAGCTCTGGAAATTGTTATTGACTATGTCAATGCTGTTGTAATGAAATGCCTCTTCTAATCATATGGTTATTAAATAAATAATTAAAAAAAGAAACATCTCATATATATGTATACATACATACACTCACACACACATGAACAAATATAGAAAAAATGCTTAGGAATCTGATAAAAGAAATAATTGTTCAAGTAGTTTGGCTAACATTATGCCCAATGACAAAACAGATATATTTATATTACTGAACCACCCAGACTAATACCCTTTTGTGAATTCTTCAAGGAAGAATCTAATATACAAGCTCATAGACTATGCAACATTATTTGTTATGGAGCTATTTTAAAGTAGTTTATAAAAAGCAATGAGTACGTTTTTTAAAAAGCTAACCCATGTGAGTTATGAGAAGTTACAATCCCATTTTTTAGTAGTTTTTTTTTCTATACACAACACTTTCTCTATGCATCACAAACATTCCTGGGTGCAGAACATAACACCACACTCCCGACACCACTCCTCTCTGAGGATGAACTGAACTAGAGCTACAGGTTCCCAGCCATTTCTGTGCAGGACTCACTTTTAGCTGAGAAGCACAGCATGGGCTCTAAAGCAGGTGTTGAATTTGTTTTTTAAGTAAGCCACAGCTATTCTGCAAATAATGAACCCAGCACTATTCCACTGTTAAAGAATGCTGATTACATATGCAGGGAAGAACAAATATAAATAAAACTTAAAAATGAAAAATCCAACTTGCAAAAATTAATAATGTTAAAATTAAAAAAATATCAACAATTGTAAGAGGTAAGGGTGGTGCATGACCATAAGGAAATAGAGTCCTCCAGTCTTCTGGGAACTTTCTCATATGAACTTACAGCAATGGTGACAGCATGGACAAGACCCATGCAGACTCAATTAGACAAAAACCAGCATAGAGCTAGGGAAATGGGCAGGCCCCCAAAGTTGGCTGAGGTATCAGCTGATCACTTACAGGTGAGGGAAAGTTGATCTTTTTTAAGGAAGTGACATTAGATAGGCCCAACAGGCTCCAGTGGATGAACTCACATGATGGGACATCTGGGTACACAAACGACTTGATAGGCCTTAATATATATGACGGAATGCATGAAATTCTGTGGGAGGGTTATGGGGGGAGTGATATGATTAAGATGTAGTATATGAAAAGCACAAAGAGTCAGTAAAAATATACACTTAAAAGTATGACATTCTTATTTTCATAAGGCTTTCCTTAAACAAAGCAGCTTCTATTTTCCTGATGAAAGAGGTTGTCTGACACTGATGTTCAGAGAATATTTGCTGATGGTTACAGTGTGATCCTGATCAGATTTACTCATTTCTACTTTTGAATTTCATGTTGGTTAGTGGTATCAGTGATAAACTGTATTGACAGCCTCAAGAAAGATTGGCTATTTCTTTTTACTTAGAATAAGAAATTACTTCTTAGGTGAGCACTGTGGAGGTCAAGAAAGAAAACAGAAAGGAAACAACTAACTTAGTCACAAAGAATATAAAAACTCAGTAGTTTTTGAGAAGACAATATAATTTGCCTTCCTTTTTTCCATTTAAATTTCTGTACTGAGTTCCAAAGCATACTCTCTATTTTAATGGAAAGTTCTAGAATCAGAGGAATGGGTAAGGGGAAGTGTGATGGTCAGTTTTAATTGTCAACTTGATACAATCTAGAATCACCTGGAAACGAATCTCAAGTAGGGATTGTTTAGAACAAGCTGGCTCATGGGCATGTCTGTAGGGGATGATCTTGCTTACTTTAATTGAGGTGGGAAGATCCACCCACTGTGGGTTGCACCATTTCCTAGACAGGGGATCCTGAACTCTATGAAAGTAGTAGAAAGAAAATTAGCTGAGCACAACACGCAAGTATCTCCTTCCTCTCTCTCTATTCTTGTCTGTGGCTCTAACTAGCTGCTTTAAGTCCCCATCTTCTCAATTTCCCCACAAGGAAACTGAAACTGTGAGCTAAATAAACCTGTTTCCCTTAAGGTGCTTTTGTAAGTTTTTTTTATCCCAATAAGAGGAATGGAAATTTGGACAAGAAGACATTTTAGATTCCATTACAGTTCAATTCAAATATGCTCAGTACCTCCTACCAGGAGACCACCACGAAAATTTATTTTTGGAATAATTCACAGGGAGAGGTTTAAGGAAAAAAAAAATCAGGAAAAATTAGGAAGGAAGCAGCAGTGTTTTGAAACAACAACAACAACAAAAACTGAATGTTTACCATCTTGATCTTGTTGTAGAGGAAAAGATTAATTCACTTAACATACCCAAATAATAGATGAAACAAAATGATTAAGTGTAAAAATGGATGGTAGAGGCAAAATGTAGTGCAGAGACCATGTCTCTTACATCTTTTATAACTCTGAGAATAGAGACAATGGGTCAAATGCAACCTACTCTAGTTTCTTTATTAGTTTCGTAATACAGTTGTAATCCCATTACAAAGAACTTCAAGGAACTGTTGACATTTTTTGCTGCCCTGTACTTTATTGCCTCAAGTATTGCTTGAAATATCAGTCTCCACACAGAGATGTCTGCTATAACAATATTTGTTGACCTGTATTATGTTGGAGTTAAAGCTCAAATAAACAAAGATGAACAGTGCATGGAATCAAGATTGTTGGTAAGGAGGTTCACATTATTTTTACAATGTTTTATTACTTGTAACCTAAAGATTGCACTTTTAAAGTAGGGCATTATCCTTAATTAATCTTGTTATTATATGAAACATTAATATTTACCCAGGGTGCCCCTATAAAGCCCCAAATAGGCTATGCAGAGGTGGATTGGCTGAATTTAGAGGATTAAACTTCAGCTAGCTTGCTTAGCTCATTCCAAGAATCTGTGCTTACTTTTGCAATCAGACTTTATGTTCTTTTTTCTTAAAGGAAATACTTTAGATAGTTAAGCTCATGGAAAAATCTTGCATCATCCCTAGTATAAGATAATCTTGAAGACACCAAACTGACAGTCCTGAAAAGGCCAATTCTGAAAAGAATACAAAGTGTACCTTCATGGGACATCATATCAGTTTTTTAATAATGTACCTCCCTTTCTTACTACTCCTCTACTTCTGCCTTTTAAGATACACTATTTTGCTGTACTGATTTGGACTTATAAATAAAATCTGTCCTTTCAATGACTGGAAAATAATCACAGTGTTTAAAAGTAAGATGAACAGAAAGCTAGGGAGATGGTTTAGTAGGTAAAGTACTTGATATGCAAGCCTGAGGACCTAAGTTTGGATTGCTAACACCCATGTCAAAAGACAAATCAGCCAAGTGGGCCTGATTCTAGTGCTGGGGAGGTAGACACAGGAGAATCTCTGAGGTTTGCGGACCAGCCAGTCTAGCTGTGTCTGCACGCTCCAGTTTCAGTGAGAGACTCTGTCTTAATAAATGAAGGGGAGAGTGACTGAGGAGGACACCAGACATCCACCTCTGTCTTCTATATGCAGGCAGACACACATGCACATCCACCCACATGCAGGTGCATACATACACAAACACGTACATGTATATTAACATAAACAAAGATGAAAATTTCAGATGTAAAAGTCAACTTCCAAGAATAAAGGTATGTTAGGGAGACTCAAAAATTTTCACTAGGACAGCATTAATTACTATCCATAATGAGTGATACATGCTTTTGTGAAAAAGAAGACACAAATCTTCAATACAATTTACTGTAGTACCAGCTGAAAAGAAGTGTGGTCAGTTTACGCAGAGTGTGGGAAGTTTTACCACCAGTAACACCACATTATCTATTTTTCTGGTTTCTGAAAACCCTAACTAAATCCCACAAGCACTTCTAAATTCCACCATGGAATTCTCATCCTTCTGAATAAGAAGTTCAGAACAGAGCAAACATTTTGGATTCACTCTTTCTGTCTGCAGTTTCTCTTATAATATCTTGCCCCAATTTTTGAAGAAAACTGGATAAAATTAATTCAACAAGAGAGAAAAATGAAATTGTCCCAATAGGAATATTAAATTGAAAAAATAACAATTAAAACTGTTTATAACCATTTCCTGTTAAACATTTCTCTCTCTCTTTAGAAGTAGAATAAGTGAAAAATAAAATCCATTGTATCTCACAAAAGGTCCACTCTCATAAACAATATACTTATTTAAAAAACTTTTTCTAGTTTGCTGTTAGAATTCTGATTTGTATTTTGTTAGTGGCACCTATTATGGTGAACACCCATTTTATGGAAAGATTCACCATTGCAAATCCTTCAGGTACCTACTGGATTCGAGTTCATTGAATTGTTGGCTTCATGGGTAAAGGTAGATCTGAAACCAAAGACCACATCGCTGAAGAACAATTCAGTTCTGCACTACAGGTGATGGTGACCCAGGCCTAGGTATCCAAATGAATCTGACATACTGAAGAATCCAGTAGATGCCCAATAGTGTAACTCCTCACATGCACAGCACATCTATTTTCTCCTTTATTTTATTGTGGTACTGGTGATTGAATGCAGGACCTCGACATGCTAGGCAAGAGCTCTACCACTCAGCTATATCCCCAAGTCCTCTCCATTCCTTTACATTTAAGTATTGTTCCTGAAACCTCTGTAGTGTGTGTATAATGTGATGTGTGTGTGTGTGTGTGTGTGTGTGTGTGTGTGTGTGTGTGTGTGTATGTTTGGGAATTTGCCAAGTTGGTATCTAGTCTTGGCTCTGAAAAGTATTTTGACATGTGACATATTGCTTACTTGAGCCATCATTTTCTGGTATATAAAATGGGTGCTTAACAATTCTTCCTTAGTCAACTCAAGTTTCTCAAAGCATCACTGGCCTCAAAATTGCCCAATGTCTTGGAATCTGATTTCAAATTCACTCTCAAGTGGCTTTAGTACAAAAGCTTTAGGACTACAACCTAAGTTGACCTGTGCAGAATTATATCAAACTATATAGGATGAAACTTACCTGCTAACTGCTTATCACAGCAACCTGCATGTTTAGCTGCTCCAATTAGTTTATTCTCCAGGAAGAGAATAAACATTTCCCTACAGATCTTACTTCCAGTCTTTCCCTGCCATGCCATCAGCATTCTACTTCATCTTCAGGAAGGAAGGGCAGGTTCAATGGGGATTAGGGGTAGTGCTGTGACAAGAGGCTTCTATAGAATTTCATTTATGTGACTGTACCTACCCCACAGGTGATATAAGGATTAATTCCTATTTGGTAATTTACTGTGTGTAAAATGCCTTGAGTCCCTTGAGGAAAGTGCTATATAAATGTAAAATAATAATTATAATAATAATAACCTCAACTGTTTAACTGATCAGTGAATTAGCCAGGAAATTTAGTCTGCCAAGGGACAAGGCTGAAACCATTGTAAGTAGAAACACTCTACATCATCACATCTCATAACTGCTATCACAGAAAGGGGAAACAAAGGGTGAAAATTAAGATAAATCCACAGTCTCAACTGATTTAAATGACAGAGGATCACTAGTAATGTTTCATGAAAAGCAGGAAATGCAAAAATGACAGCTGCATTGTAATTCTAACTCAGCCACAAGTTGAGGTTTGAAATACTTGATTTTTTATTTGTATGGAAAATATCTCATCAATACAACATCTCAAATTTAGCATTATTAGGGCACTTAACTATACTTTGGCCTAGCTTCTGTATGTTCTTAATTTACCCCTACTGCAGGTAATGCCTTTGCTGTCTGAAGAATACTGATATTATTCTATGAAGTTCCAGGTACTATTTGAATTAGCTGTTTACAATGAACTTGACTCCTCATGTATACACTCTAAGAAATAAATTAGAAGAAGGATAAGTTGTGTACCCACATTCAAATTTAGGAAAATAAAATGTGTAGGCGACACCTCCACTCCCAGGAAATATTTTGGTGCATAAATTCACAGGACTTTGGCTGCACACAGTTCTAACATTGTTGTTTCATTTATTTATGACCTCATGGAGCTCTTTCTACCAGGACTTGAAGGGGTTGAACCCAGAAGTTTCCTATACTGAACATGAATCTCTTCTTAAACCACAGAAAGGAAAAGGAAAACACTAGAAATGTTAATGTGAAAGCTCCAGATGCTCAAAAGCAAAGGTCTAGTTACTATGCCTGAATATGTGCCATTCAGAAGACTCTAACAATCTGGCCAGAAGGAGTACTTTGCAAAGAACAAGCTTTGTGGTCTTGGAGAAGTTTTAATTCTATTTGTTTTATATAGCTCACATACAAAATAGTTTTGGTGTGTATATAAAAAGACATTGAACTTCTGTATAATAAAGTTTGAAGTTGAGAATTAAAAAAAAAAACAAAAAACAAGAAGAGAAACCCCGTAAAATTACCAACTACCACCACCACCAACAAAAAACACAAAGAGCATATCATACCTTGCTCTATTAACTATTAACTCCGAGTATCAAAGGCTCACATTTTTAAAAACCCAACAATGAATGAGTAAGCACAGGCATAAAACGTGGTGACTGGAACCATAAAATAAAACATCCGTTTAAGTCAAATTCTCTTATAAAATATGAAATTAAGGCTTCATCTGCCTGTAAGGTAGTGTGAGGAGTGAATAAATGAGAAAAAATAAAAGAAAAAACTAAAAAGCCAGAGTTATATTTGATTTTCTTTGCATGAAGTAATAAAACCTTAAAATACCTTTGATATATAGAAATTGGCATGGATTACATAATACTTGACATTGCAAAGTATTCTAAATGTGATCTGTGTTTAAATACATCCTCTAAGATACAAACACATCAAAACTATGGAAGCATAGTCTTGCCTGTCTTCAAAGGACCTCTGAAACAGATGCAAACAAAGGGGCATATGTTAAACCATCTCCATGGTGGTCAGTAGCAGACAGCATGTCCAGCTAATGGCCACCCATGAACTGTATTCCAATCATTTTAAATTTTCATCTTTCTTAGACATTTTTTCCTTCTTTATCATAAACACCGCTGCCAATGCCCTGGTTGTCTTGAAATTTCGTGCCCTTGCATCACCAGACCAGCTGTTCTCATTGAAGAAGAAAAACTGACTGTGCTGTCTGAGAGACACAACTTAGGATAACTATTCTGTATAGTTTCCCTGTGCCTTGAATGAACCAGACTAAATGTGATAGTAGAAGCTATGCCTCAGCATACTCAGTACTGTTTAAAGCCTTTCTGTACACTAAATATATATTTGTCCCAAAGAGATAAAAATTGCATATGGTTTTTTTTTGACATGCTATTATTTTTTTAGGAAGTTAATTGGGAAATATCAATGGGCAGGTACAAAGGAGAAAAAAGTCACCAAATACATTCTGTTACTGAAATTCTTTCATCTTAGTCACTGGAGTCCTCTGACATAATGTATTCTTTCCCATCATGTTGGATAGAAGCATAGCTCTTGGAATGAAAAGTGAATAACAATGTTTTAAATGTTCTAATGATCCAGACTTCTGAAATATTAGATTGCTTTTTACATTTTAAATGTAACCCAATAAGGAAACATTTCCAAGTATTTCCATCATTCATAACATAAAAAAGCAGCATAAATAACAATAATGATATCAACAGTAATCAACATTTATTTAACTCATAGATATCCTAAGTACCATAGTAATCACATGCATTAATTCACTAAATCTTTACAACTCTATAAAGTCATACTATTATTTCTCTTATTTTACTGATAAAAAATACACAGGAATTAGAAGTTTGCTCTATATCTCTATAATCAATGTGAATCCTTCTTGTTTTGTATAGGGCTTCCTGAATATTCAAAATATTTCTGAACTCTTAGTCTCAGTACCATTCTAATAACATAATTAAATTTATATAACAATTCTTTGGGCAATACTTATTTATGTTATTTATGTTATAAATAATGTAAAAACGCATGCAGATATCACTTATTAAGTGCCAGGAACTCTGCAAACTGCATTATGGAATTATTTCATGTAGTGTTCCCCTATAAGTTTCTGATTAGTGGATTTAGGTAGTCCCAACTTTACACAGAAAATTCAAGTTCACCCAACTAATAAAAGTTCAAAAAATGTGAACACTTAATCACAACCCATTACTATCTGCTAAATAATGAATTTAAGGTAGGTATTCAATGATTATTCAGCTTTTGTGATAAACAATTGAGTTGCTAATTATTTCTATTACCAGAAAATTTGTGTTTACAACAAACTGATGTGGCCTATTTAATATCATTTATTCATTAGTTAACTATTAAGAGGAGATTATTATAACTCAGGTCTATGCCAACCCTTGGGAAAAAGATATGCATCCAACACTTTCTCATCAAAAGCAGTTAAAGATTTAATGTCATTTCATTTACTATCATTTTTATGTATATTCTTATAAAGTCAAATTTCTCTCCCTGCCCACCCTTTTTATTCTTTTCTGCCTAAGTTTCATAGTGCTAAACTTATATACACTTTTGCCCATAAAAAGCTTATATGACAAGGCAAGGAACCATTTTAATTATATTTACTCTTCATTTTGAGTCTATTTCTTTTTCATATCTGACAAAGACTTTTGAAGTGGGAAAGAAAGGCAAAGCTACCTGATTTTTAAAAAAAGTTCTTTCATGTACAATCTTTTGTCTGTAATCTCATAAAAGCTTAGAATTTTTTAAAAAGAAGGTTTTAGCTGTTTTTGTTCTTTTCAAATTGGCAAAATTTGATTTTTTTTTATATTTGGATTGGCTTTACAAATTAACAAACAAGAAAACAAGAACATATTCAACTTAAAAATAAAACAGTCTTCAAGGGAGCCTTGGCGTCACCAACTAATACCATTACCACTCTGAAAACTGCTTCCATTCTTTTTTAAAAAGAGTTGAAAGATACACACATAGAACTCACACAGAGCCAAATCTGCCACAGGTAAGGAGAGACAAAGAGTAGGAGGAGAGCATCAATCACCATTGCTCTCACTAGCTTCACCCCCCACCCCCACCATCAGACTAGTATCTCCTTCATCTCCACAATGGTGGCATGAGTGGTAATTGTGTGTGATTTTAAAAAGTGTCTGTTTAAGGGTTTGAGGAGGGTAACTGGGAAGTCTGTAGCACACTTGGACTCCTTAGCTATGACTCTAATTGTAGTAAGTTGATAATTTCAGAAGGAAGGACTTTCAATATAAAGAAAACCTTTCAGAAACCTTGTCATTAATGGTGGCTCAATTATGGAGAATTATGTTAAAGAACAGTATTTTTTACATATTTTTTGTTTAGGGGTATACAAATTATCTTAGAAAGAGCATAACTATGAATTTTTTCAAGATATATTCATTGTATAGCTACTATTGTAAGAGATAATGACTATATGCATACAATAAACTTGGTCTGAGAAACTGTATGGGAGTGTGGGCACAGCTGGTGCAAGAGAACAGTGATGAAACAATTAGAATAATAAACTAGAGACCGCTGTGTGCAGAGGTGATGTGCAGGTGCTGACAGGAGCCATGTACTTCCAGCTTTGCAGGACAGGTGTTACAATGGTTGTGCTGATTGATTTTAAAGGGCTATCTGATGAAATAGAAAATTTAGCCAGGTATGGTGGTGCAAACCTTTACTCACAGCACTTTGGGAGACAGAGGCAGGCTGATCTCTGTGAGTTCCAGGCCAACTTGATCTACATAGGGAGTTCCAGGCCAGGCAGGGCTATGGAGTGAGAATCTGTCTCAAAAACAAAAGTTCAGATATTATTTTACATATTTATAAAGGAAACATTTTTATGATGAGGAATGGTATCATAACTTAATGTTTATTTATTTTAGTTTTGCGATGTTCAGTGTTGGGAATCAAACTCAGGGCAATTTTTTATTTTACAGAGATAACTTCAGTGTTGAATTTAGTTAAAAAAAAAATACCTCTTCTATGGCTAAAATGGTCATCCTTAAGGATATGGCTTTGGGCAGAATTGTGTAAATCTGTAAGAGATCCACAGCACATCACAATGGAGTTATAGATGAATAAAGTATCTAGGAAGCACAGACTGCACATGTCAATGCTCTTTAAATGTTACAAAGGCATCTTTACCACTCACTAACCAGTAGAACTTCACGCTAAGACATCAAATTTTGCTCCTGAAGCCTACAGCTTCATCTCCTGTGAGATTCCACTATGTCCTTCCTATGCCTCAAATACATAGATCTGATCTCAGAGTCCTGCTTCTATTCTGATTTTCTCAAAACCTCATACATTTGCCAAAAATCTATTTGAAAGGCCACTTCTCAAATATTTGCTACCACTACCTTGGACTCAACCCTTTTCTCTGATAGCTACATAGCACCTTGAATAGAAATAGTATTTATTTCTGTTTTATATGGATGTTATCTCTTTCCAAACTATCTCCTAAAATCTAGATGGTTAATAGCCTGAAGATACTGGACTTGAATCTTTCATCTGAACTTTACAAACAAAATCAGAAAAGAAGCAGGGTGTATTGATGCACTTGGCTAAGTAATGATGTTCAAATGCTACAGTGCAGAGCCAATGCTCAGTAACTGCTAGATGAATAAGACCATGTTATTCATCCTATCATTCACTCCTCGCTTTTAATTCAAAGATTTTGTGTGCTCACTGAAGGAACTACAGGCTGCTTTACAAAAATGTTTTCTGTTCCCTTGAATAAAAATCTTGCAAATCAATAGAATAAAAAAGACTATTGTATGATAATGACTGTTATTGAGTCAAACAAACAATGGGTACATCTTCACATCTACAGAGCACAGACTACAGTAGAGTCAGGAAAATGTGATAAACTGTAGAAAGCTGCGAAATGTACCAGCTCACTACCTAGCATTGCTGACAACACACAATCTTTATGTATTTGACTGCCTGACTCTAGTGTATAAGCCAGTGGTACTTGCAAAATATATCAACAATCTGCCTAGTGATACTAGTTATTAGAACAAACAAAACAATTTAATAGCAATACAAGGGAGAAATGACTAACTTTTACAGAGCCATTTAGTGTCAAGGGAAGATAACAGACTCCAAACATATTTTCTCATTTAAATCCTCATCAAAACAATAAGATGGCTAGCATTTGCTCATTTTAAAGAAAACCATAACTAAATATAGGAAAATAAGCCAAATTTCCAGAGTCTCCATTATTTGAAAGCTGAGAAAGAAGGATTAAAAAATCTAAAACCCTTAGTTCTTTGCATTTCTATTACATTGGCCTCTTCTTGGAACCCATCTCTACACCAAAGAAGTTGAAATCAGTGTGGATTAGTATTTTAATAGAAGGGCTAAGGGAGAAGTGGGATGCGAGTCCCTGAAAGATGATAGAAAATAATAGCTACTTATTACTATTGCAAACATTTCACTTATATTCATTTACTGAATTCTTAAAACAAATGTTTTCAAGGTGAATGCTATCATTTATGGAGAGACTGAGTTAACGAGAGGACAAGATTTCATAAAGCTAGTTAGCAGCTATGTGGTTCAGCTTCACAGGCTAAAGCCTGCAGTACATTTTTGAATATAGTACCTCATTAGGACAAAAGGATATTAAAGGAAATAGTTTAAATAAAGTTCCAAATCATGCCATGGCACAAAGTAGACCTTTGTTAAAAGTTACTTTTTTCTTAAGTTCTCAAATTCTAAAATTAAAATCACACTACTATCACAACAATTTTAACATATATTTACTTTTTGAAGGCTTTAAATCTTAAAATTTACAAGAATAAGCTAGTGAAAGTGGAGTACAATAAACCTGTAGCACAATGGTGTTGAGTACTTTTCCTGTTATAGATGCAAATGACAAAGGTAGGATGTAAACCTGTGCACAGCTTTTTCCCAAAATAAAAAGGACATATATACACAGGGAAAAGATTAGAAAGCTGTCCCGAAATCTGAAAGTAGATTATTTGTGAGTGAGTTAGGGGTTCCTTTAATTGTCCTTGTAGTTTAATCTATATAATCAGCAATACTGATGAATGATTTTCATCCAAAAATGTAAAAAAGAATAGTATGACAGGCCACATTCCTGTTTTAGAGATGATAATATTGAGGGGAAGACATTCATAAAATTGTATGCAATTTCACCCTTATTTAGATGGAGTTTTAATAGAAACTATAGCTTCCTTTCTAATTAGTGTGTTTTCTCTGACCTGTATTTCTATTCAGTCCTTAACATTACTGAGGAATTCAAAAGGAATCTAGCAGGAAGGCTGTGGAGGTGGTTAGAGATGCGTTGATTAAACAAGTGTTACCAGCCTTGACTGAGGGCCCACAGCATTCTATCAGGCTTCTTAAGTTGTTCGTTCCAACTATTTGTTTCTGAGTCTAAACCAATAGTATATATATGTGGTGGGTTGTAGTAGTTCCTATAATTCTTTGCTTGCTTTGTGTAGAACATATCTATATACTTCATTATATGACTTTACTTTGACTCCCAGCAGAGGATCTATTCATATGCGGGGTGTGGTACACATCTCAATCTCTTGGCATTGAGCTTAGTTAAGTGATTTGCTTTGATCAACAAATTTAATAGATATGAAATGAACAGAGACTTCAGATACTGTTGGAGGGGAACAAATTCTAAAATTATTAATTTTCTCAGAGTAAATGTTAATAAACCGTTCTAAAAGTAGAGGGCAAGTTTGTTTTTTTTTTTTTCTCCATGGAAGACTATAGCTAGCATACAATATCATGTCCTTTTGTACTAGCCTGGGGCCAAAATAAACTACATGGAGAATTCAGGGACCCTTTCCTAGAGCATGTCTAATCCTCCTTCTTTGATCCAGTCTGGGAAGATTCTTAGAGAGTCAAATAATTTTGGTCACCACACTCTGGAAAAATCGGTGTTAGTGACACAAGAAAAGAGTTCTGAACTTTCCACCTCACTGTCATTTGTATTCTGGAGTCTCATCAGTGTTTCTTAAAAAGCAGGCTCTTCCCTGGTGATGTATAGAGCTGATCTTAGATTTCTGTTAGAAGGCACTTAGCATGTCTCATTCTAGTCCAGCTTCACAGAACCATATCAATGTAAAGAAGCCCATTGAATTTGACTTGATAACGTCAACACTCACAAATACTACTGTCATTCTACAGCATGACTTTGAATTCTTAACCTTTCCCCCATCTTGTTACCCAGGGTTATTTACAATTTCTGGACATGTTTTCCCATTTCATAAAGCATATATAAAAAAAAATATATATATATATAACAAAATCCACAAACCCACAAAGTCTGGTGAGGTTGGGTCAGTGGTTAGGAGCACTGGCTGCTCTTGCAGAGGACTTGGGTTCCGTTCCCAGCACCCACATGGCAGTTAACATCTGTAATTCCAATTCCAGGGGATCTGATGCCCTTTTCTGACTTTCAGGGGCACTGCAAGACATGGGTGCACTTACATACATGCAGGCAGTACACTTAAACATACAAAATAAAAATATAATGAATAAAATAGTTTTTAAACTTCACAAAAAATGTAAGTATAACTTTAGCATAGGGACAACCCTGTTGGTGTTTTATAAATTTATGGTGTTCAGAAATTTATTAGTAGCAAATTCATTGTAACATAACGCATACTTGGTCTAAACACACAACAATATTATTTATTATCAGCAGGTCATAGGTATAGACTATGCTTTTATTTAATCATCCAAAAAACTTTAACTGAGAACCTATGATCTGTCAGGACAGTGCTAAAATCAAGAGATTACAAGGGAATAAAATAATGCTTATCTCTCTAAATGTTATATCTATTAAGGTGAGCAGCTGGGGTTTAATCTAGCTTTGGGAATCAGACTACAAACAGGGAATAATTCACTGGGCATAGTGAAAATAGTAAAAAGGTGAATATTCCACATGAGGTGTGTCTTAACTTCTGCAAGATGTCAGATTTTAGGAGAGTAAATTCTGACACTGTTCAGCTAAGTAATAGCATTCTCATGATCTTCTTGATATTCACAATTATTACTCTATAAAATAATAATATAGAACCCAGGGGTCTGAGATATATTGGTTCTTCTGTGTTTGTGGGAAGCAATGTTTGAACTACTTTGATACTCTGCAACATCTTGCAATGATCATCTGAAGACTTTCCTGATATGTTGTTTTTTTTTTTTTTGAAGCAGGATCTCCCTGTAGCCTGAGCTGGCTGGAACTTGCTACACTGACCAGCCCAGGCTCAGTCTCAGAGGGATATGCCTACTTCTACCTACCAAGTATAGGACTAAAGGTGTTTGCTACCACATGAAACTCTGATGATTAAAATTCATGGAAATTTTTAGTTTATATTTTTATGTTTTTATTAAGGTAGAAGAGAAATTGGAAAAATTTAAGGGTAACACTTAAAGTATTTAACTTAAGGTTTTCAGCATAAATGAATCTGTTTTAAAGAAAGATATTAAGAATTGTAAGCTTCCAGAAACACTTCATCAATGTGGTGGCCTTTATTTTAGATAACCCTGCCCAAGCAGCTTTGCTATAAAGGAGGGAGGTGAGTTTATTTCATAACTCACTAAACAGCGTAGTTTTTAGGAGAATGCTGGTTTGGAGGCTCACAGCATTAGGTTAAACAATAGATACTTTTGTGGTTTCAGGAAATTGATAAACCCCTCATTCCTGTGTTATAATGTATAAAGGAAAGGATTGTATTCTTAATCCCCAAAAATGTAGTGGGGCAGTGCTGAGTAGGTTACAGTCCCTTTTATGAACATATGTGGCTTTCCTTTGACAATGAGTGGGAAGACCTTTAAAAAAAAATGTTTCAAAATAGAACCCAGGGGCCAGTTAGCCTCTACCAGCAGTTGCCATCCTGAGACATTAAACTCAGTTGCACAGAAGCCAAATGTCAATATTTACAAAGGCTTTTCCATCTTATATCCTGCCTCTTTCTCTCTTATGCTCTTTCTTCCTTTTTTCCCGCCCCCTTGTTCCCTTATCTACTTCTCTTCCACGAATTTGCTCTCATTTCCTAATGCCTCCTATCCCTATTAGTGAGTCCAAAATCTGTTCCTCCTGCAATAGGCTTCACTGATGCAAAAGAAAAGGCCCCAGACAAAGCCCCCATCTAAGACAAGGCCTTCCAGAGTGTGGTGAATGGAGACTGGGGTACAGCCTGTGGCACTCAGAATGTTCACTGCTCTGGAGGCTCTTAGCCCCTTGAGCCATTAGGCTGCAGCAGGCTTGATAGCTGTATCAAGCCTTGTGATTTCAAAGCTTTCATGGCTGACAAGGACTTGCTAATTTCAAACTTTCTAACCAATTACAATCACAAAGAACTCAGGACAATAATCAGTGAGCAAAATGAAACTGCTGGAGTGTAGCAGCCCTCTGCAGGTTTCACTCTCCAGGCTCTGCAGTGAATGTGCAGCTGGGACTCTGCTTCAGCAGAGTAAATAAAAATACACTACAAAACACAAACATACACAATGGATCCCACTTGCTGTTGTTCCCAGTAGTGGGGTATGTATGAACCCTGTCTTGCATTCAGCCCATTAATTTCTGATGGTGTTAATTAAAAACTTTTGATGCTGGTTTGAATGGAAAATACCTCAAACAGTGTTTCCTTTATTGAAGAACCAAGTTCCAAGTCTTGGATTACTAGGTTAAGCTCTGTTAGCAGTGAGACCAACATAAATGCTTTTCATACCATCTGCTTTGGCCAAAAAGAATAGTAATAACAATAATAAATAAACAAATGAAAAGGAAGAAGAGAAACTATTTAGGTTGAAAACTCCCTTATTCCAATCTGTTTTTAAAGAACTAAATTGAAAAATCCAGGTCCCTGAATGTAGAACATATGATTTTAAAAAAATCTTTTTTTCCCAAGTCCTTGCAGAACATTCAAATCACCCAATGTTCCAGGACCTGAATTTTTTATATTTTAAAATGGAGAAAGCTGCTTAAAATAAGTGAATCAGCTGCTAAGTGATTTCTCTCTGTCTTTTTCCTCTATTCTCTTTAGAAAGGCTGAAAAAATGCTTAAAATGGTATATGTAATTGATATGTGTAGCTAAGAAGTTTAATATAATTACTGAGGACTCACACTTCCTATTTAAAAATAAGCTAGGATGGGGCAATAGAAACACTGAGTGCTGTGTAGTCATCCCTCGTGAAATGGGGAAAACATCTCCGAATGTTTAATTCACAGAGCAAGGTAAGGGTGTAGAACAGTTATTCAGCTTTCTCTCTCCTCCTGGAAACCCTGGGAAGCCTTGGAAATCCAGAGAGCAATGTAAGAAGATAGTGTGAGAAAGCTTTTCTGTAGCTGAGCAAATAAAATGTACATCTCCTTCTGTATCCAATGCTCCTCTATCTAGCCTCTGTCTCTGTCTCTATCCTGTGAAGTATGAGGCAAACCATGGGAATACTCTGATTGGCACTTTAGACTCTTGCCCAATTTTGTTATGCAATAGTTCTTCCCTTATGCATGCATTATGGGCACCCATAGTGAGAACCTGAAAACATTACCTCACAAAGACCTTTTTCTCTTTTGCGCTTTACTATGTATAGCCTCTCTGTCATTTTTCATTCCCCATCCTGTTTATTTACATGGGCTGTAATGTCAACTGAATCCTTGAAAGACCAAACTCTTCCGTCTTTTTTCTGCCCCCCAAGGTCTTTATTACTCTTATTCTTGTTTGATCTCTGTATCGCTAAAAAGGAAAAAGTTGTGCAGAAAGGCTAACCATTTTGGCAGGTTAACTAAACTGTAGGCTGCATTGACCTCATCCTTGTGAAACAGTTTATGAACTGGCCTCCAAATCTGATGCGACACATAGAGATCCTTCAGCAACAGAAAGTACTCACAGAGTAAAGCATATGAGGGCAAAATGCAGGGTAACAAAACCAACCTCCATAAGGGAAATAGCTCTGAGCAAACCACAGGAATCTATTTGTTCACAAAATTTATGAATTTCACTCAGAGTAAACTGATAGGTGATATTGCCTACAAAGGACTAGTAAATGTAAATTAAATTAACTAACTGATACACAGCAAATGAGGGCATTTAAAGATGATTTCCAGTTGAAATGATTTTTTTTTTTCCTAGAGACCAAGTTTTTGTTAAACTTAATCCTTACTCTCTTCCCTCTCCAGCAGTAGAAACATCTGGTCGGTTTTAGATTCCCTTTGGATTTCCAACTTCAAAGGGAATTATAAAGAATAACAAATTCATGTACCGGCAGTAAAAAAAATTAGAGCAGCAGGAGAGAATGGTAAAACTGTCCTTATTTGACTGCTAGTGACAGGCGCCACAGGCAGAAAGATGAGGAAAGACAAAGGCAGGAGCACCGCTGACAACCAGAGCTCCTGCAAGGCACTGGATCTTGGGCTACATGCAGATACGCACAGGGCCAGTAGCAATCCATCAGGAGATTTTCTCAAAACAGTATTTAAAACATAAAAGAAATACTAAAATATAAAATAAATCATTACATTTATCTATCACAAAATTTGTTGAAATAATAACAAATAAATCAACTGAAGTGTGTTGAAAGAATGACCTGGAGACAAACTCAAAGATCCTCTTAGTCTTTGGGTTTTGATTTGATTTGGAGAAAACTGTGTGAATTTTCATTCTGGAAATCACAGGATGAGTCATCCCAGAAGTAACTCAGGCTCATCTATCCTGATAAAATCTCTGTTCTCCATGGCCCTGAAAATAGATGTCTCTTTTTTGTTCTGAGTGTCCACTGTCAAGGGATAACTAGAAATCAGTCTTGCTTGAGTGGAAGAGGAGGCTTTGACAGAACTATAATATTTTTAATTGTGTTGTGTTTGCTACTACTCTGAAAATTTATTCTTCTTTATCATTTTCCTAGTAAAACCGAACACTTCTAGAGTGCAGGTCTTGATGTGATCAAATATGAGAAAATGAAAATATCTAGAGAAAGCAGTTTCCCACTGTAATCCCTTTATAAACAGCTTTTTCTGTTTCCTGTTTGATGTGTGGTATGTGGAGCAACAACAATAAATATAAACAGACACGATTAACCAACCAGTTACTCGATGGTCAACAAAGAGAGAAAAATTGTTAAGAGCTAAAATGTCTTTAAATAATTAATTACAAGAGTCTTTACACTTAGTATTCAGATTCTAAAGATCTCTACACCACAAATACATTAGATTGATTCACAGAGTGGCCATAAAATACCCAGAAAGCAAATTATTTCTGATGAGAAGGTATACATCAACAGCTTATCAGGAGTGTTTTTACAGTGGAGGCCAGAACATATAGAACCAGTTTTAATAAGAGCCTAGATGGTTCCCTCTAAACAGTCCCCAGATAGAAGACTATCTTCAAAGCACTGTACATATTATTCCAATCAGGAGGCAGCAATGGAGATTCCTCCTCAGTATTTCAGGGTGAAAGGACTGAGATGGCTGTATAAGGATCTCCTTGAATATCTGCTGTTAGTGGGCATTTTGGGCCTCCCTCATCTAAGTGAAGCAGAATCACAGGAGTCATCTCTATGAGGGATGCCATAGTTCTTACCCTCATGGTAATTGTGCACAATGGCATAGTACATGTCCAGTAAGGATTTCTCAGAAAATATGACAGTTGCATCCAAAGGGACCTAGTGATCTGCACAAACTTATACACCTCTGTTTGTTGTGATGATCAACCTCTTTAGTTCTACAATAAAATTCTGGCATAGGAGGGTACATGTAAAGAATTCCTTGCCTTAAAATAATTCAACTATAATTCTGAACTTTAGTAGGGGTGGAGGTAGAGAGTGCGCAGTGCTGTTTTAGTCTAAGAACGTTGTTTTATAGTTTGAGCATTCATAAGGTCACAAATGCAACAACAATGAATAAACACGAGGAACCAAATAGGCCACACAAAAGGAAGAAGCACTAGGCCCTTGGAGAGCAGAGCTTTTATCAGGATATGATGAGATACTGGTCTGTTGAGAGCCTGAGTTACTTCTGGAATAGATTATCCTGCTTTTTCTAGAAGAAAATACTGTCATTATTAGTAATAATTATTACTATAGCGGCTATTATGATAAGTTTTGGAGGTTTACTTGAGTGCAGAGTATAATTCACAAGACAGAAAGAATCACTGATAAACCTATTCTTCTCTTTAAAAAGTATCTTATAGTTCAGGTTTATGACAGTTCAATACCACTTGTAATGAAAGGTGGTAGATAAATGACTTCTGCCTTTATTTGAGTTTCTGCATTGTTAGGATCCATCTTGCAATAATGTTGAAAAAGTTAGTTGCTCTTAAATTTGGGTACTTTGGATTAATGCAATATCTCTAGCAGTTTTAAAATGGTACAACAACTAATTTCTATCTTTCTTTTTTTGTGTGTGATACCTGCTTGAATGCCATGAAACCAGGCACGTTTCTGGTCTTTTGCTGATATTTTAATGATGGTGATGCCAAACCAGGGTAGGGGAAAAACAAATGATTAGAAGAGTAGAAAAAAAGAAATGGAAGGAAGCAGAGTTTGTATTGTTTATATGATGCAGTAGAGTAATTTCTACAGATGCTCTCTGTTTGCTTGGGATAGTTTATTGCTTATGCCATTACTTTCTTTTTTTCCATGAGCTTTCCCCTACCAACTTTGGTTGAAAGTGTTGTGTATGTGTCCATATTGCAAACCATCATATTTTTCTAGAGATTTAGTGTGGTGGACAAACTTTTTTCTTAACTTCTGCAAGGGTAAGGCACATCAATATTCTAGCTACTCACTTTCGAGGACAATGGAAAATGTCCCCGTAAGATTAAATAGACCAGAGTAACACATAAATTCAGTTTATACTGAGGCAGTGTGCTACTTAGTTACTCACATCCTGAATTTCTGATGAGCTTAAAACACCTGTTGGACAACACACTACTACCCAACAGTCACTGACCTACAATTCTAAAACAGTGACCTACAATTCTAAGATAGTGAGACAAGACAAAACCTTAAACATAGGTTCTGTACAGAAAGCCCAATTCCCACAGAGAATTCCTTATCTGTAAACCTCTTTTTGTGAAGGGTCTGGTGTAGTTACAGACAGATGGCTCAGAGAAGTTTCTCTAAAATGTTCCTAAAACACACTGGAGCAATATACGTAGGCTCTGATCTGCAATGTATCATCGCTTCCCTTCAGACATAGAATAGTTTGGAAAAAAAACAACAACATGACTCAAACTATTATTATAAAATTTCCCCTTTCAGATTTAAGAGTCCCAGGTACTCATCAGATGCTTTCCACTTCTGTCAATAAACTTAAAAAGCTATAAATGTTGAATAGGGCCTTAAGTTTGGTTTAAGTAGCTTTGCTACACTTATCTAGTACAGACTGAAAGCAGCTAAAATGGAATTCTACAACAGAGAAGTGTGTTTTTTTTTACTTCAGATAAACAGTTGCATGCAACAATGTATATGCTCAAAAATAAAAACAATTAATGCTGTGTAAGTCTGGCATGAAAATTATCATTCCAAAATTGAATTGAATAAAAAAAAAAAAAAAAACT
>NW_008346548.1:1154161-1176729 GCF_000622305.1 Nannospalax galili
AAGAAAAACACTTGCCCCAAGAAACCTAGTCAAAACTTTGAACTCTCTCCTTCATCAACCAAACTGCCCTTTGGTCTGTAGACATTATGAAACATGCTGATGTGATTTTATAACCAATTGCTACGTGTTAGGAAGTATGAGGCCAAGACACTAAGAAGAAAAACAGTGCTCCATACAATGACTAGAACTATTTTACTGAAACTTTTAAAAGCATCAGCATGTAAAAATGTCTTGATGAGCCTGAAATATTAATTAATTAAATGCTATGATATCTGCGTTTGCTTCAAAATAGCATGGCAATGCAGTAGGAAACAGATAGGGCACAGGTTCCCTGCTGAATAAGATGGACAATGAGTACAGGGGGTTCATTCCAGTAATCTGCCTACATTTGTGCATTTGAAATCATTAAATAAACTTAAAAATATATACTCATTAGAACTTTCATTCATTTACTCTTTGTTCACTGACTGATTCATTTACTGTACATATGCAAGGAATTACGGAGATATAAAATATTTAAAAATAATGCTTTTGTTGAGCATTTAGGTTATAAGAATAGTATTTACTTATTTACTTAAAACATCTATAAAGACTTTGTAACTAAACATAAAATTCATAGGTTAAATTCTGAAATCAATACTTAAAATATATAGACATTATGACTATAGCATGTAAAAAATATGTCCTCAGGGGAAAATGAGACTTAGAATATATATTTAATAGTTCTTAGTGGTTGGATTTGAATTATAAAAATAATTACTTTAATTTTTCTTCATTTTACTCCTATGTATTTTTTCAAATTATTTTTAATGATCATGTATCATTTAAAAATGAAAATCAATATTTATTCAGTAGTGGGAAAAGTGTTCTTTCCCAAGGAGCTTCTCATTTACCAAAACAGAAGAAATGCAAACACACAGCACTGTCCTAATAGTTTAAATCTTCATACCTAGAAGTGAAATACACTCACAGGAAAAGAAACAGCAATGCCCAAGGTCTCTGATCACAGAACCAGAAAGAGCTTCCTCTGTGCTGTAGAGAAATACGGGAGGAACCCGATTTTTTTGCAGGCCAACAAGAGTACAAAGTTCTGGATCTTCTATGATGAGATCATTTTGTGGTGAATGAAAGGGAGCAACAAATTAAAGTTACCAAACAAGCCTGTCCCTTGAGCTTGGGGCTCAGGCTGATAGGAGTTTCTTTCTGAGCAGAAAACCAGTGAAGCATGGGAGTAAGTAGGGAGGGAGTTACAATCCTAAAGGCCGTGGCCTTCAGAGGCAAGATAGTATGTTTAGAGGTGACAGATTAAGAAACAACAACAGAGTGACAACTATGGAATTTGTGCAATGTATATTGAAAGTTCCACTTACAAAGCCTTCATTATCACCTAGGAGATGATTTTCATCATTTTATGAACATTCATATAAAGTGAAGTCAAGAGAATAACTTTTAAAGGTTTGGATGAGTATGTTGTTCATGACTAAATAGGCCTGGGTAGAGCCAGGCAGAAGAGAGCCAGGCAAGTCACTCCCTCCTCCTTCCTCTCTAGTATATTTGCCAGGGCATTTCAGTGTAGGCTGACCTGGAGAAAACTCAGCTCTTTCAGACCCTGTCTGACTTGATGAGGATCTTACCAATATAGCCTTGTCCTGCCACCCTGTCCTTGAGATGCCTCCTACTAAGAGTTCTCAGAGGCCACAATGCTATCCTTTAGAAATTTTACAGTCTCACCAGAAGACAAAAAGGCAAAACTTTAAACCTATGCTCACTTGAAGCTCTGATCTTGGTGCTTTAATTGACAAAGAGAGGCATTTTTACTCATATCCGCAAAGGGCGTTTCTCCTTCTATTTGTGGATCTATGCAAGAGTAACTATATCTGTTTTTAAGACTGGGCCATAAGAAGCAAATGCATTTCAAATCTACAGAACATTACAAACTATAAATCAAAAGTTCAAAATGACAGAAAATGTGTTTGTTTTCTTCATTTCCCAAATAAAGTGTTCTACACAAGAAACATCAGTAGCCCCCCTCACATTATCACCCTTTCAGTCTCCTCAGAAGTTCTTTGGAAAAATCGCTCTCTACTAAGACTTTTAAACAGGTCCTTTGAATACTTCTAACCTTGTCCAGCAAAGTCATTCAAAATATCTATCAATACTTATAATGGAATCATGTTTCTTATTCTTCTATAATTTCACTAATGTCAAAATATATTCTTTTCAATTTTAATACTTGAGGTGGTAAACTTGCCACAGTCTTAGGTTTACTTTCTATTTAAAATTTGGTAAAATCAATAGAAATATATGATTCCTTTGCACTTCAAGTTATGAATTGCAATTTAGAAACAATGAAAGTTTACTTACCAATCAGCTATGTTGTGAGAAATACCCAGTTACTGATGGTAAAACATTCTGAAATGGAAAATAATACCAAATGTTGATATTTATTTTAACAAATGTATAACAAGAAGGTAATCATGGAAAATAATACACTTGTTATTCCCCTTGGACCCCAACTCAATGATACTTTATAGAAAGTAAACAACACTTCCCTTTAAGAATAAATATAAAATTTTGCCCCCTCGAAGTGACTTTGGTAACTTCCTGAATGTAACTTGATGGTCACTAGCAGGTTACAACCAGTTATGAATGATTTGTTGCTCATTTGTATAATGCAGTATAACTTATGTTGAGAGAGTTATGTTTTACAGGTAATTATGTACAGTCCTCTTAAAAAAGAATCAAACCATTGTGAACCACCAGGATTTGTAGCTCCATCTGAACGATTGTACTTTTCATTAAATTTTTTTATAAATAAAGGCAAACTGGTCTTCCTTGTTTTTGACTATTTTTTACTTGTGTTCTAGATATAAGTCTGTGGCAATGATGGGAGAACAAGTTAAGGATTACGCACAGGTGCTTTGGAGGTGTGAATTACTGGCCAGATCCTCCTTTGTAAGTTAATGTATAGTTTTATATTCTAAGCCAGGTAAAATGAGTGCAGATTGCAAACTGAAACTTCAACTAAAGCCTTTCAGAATAAACAACAAATTAACATTTACAAAACTTCAACTGTGGAACAACCAAGTCTCCAAATATTATTAATCTGCATTTCAAAAATTCTAGCCTTACAAGCAGCAACTATTATAATTCCAGGTTTTTCTTATCAATTCTTTTAAAAATTCAGAAGCCAGAGGTAGTTTTCCTGGAGGTCATCCCACCCCCAATACCATTGCTATAATTGAAGCCTGGAGAAGGCCCAACATAATTAACCACCTCCAAACATGTTACACAAAGATTGGGACTCTGTTAGCTACATGTAAAGCAGCAAGGACCTACATAAATAAAGGAAGTCCAAAAATTATTGTCTAGCAGAAGTGAGAAAAGCCAGGAGTCAAGGAACCCATGGCACAGTGCAAGAGGAGTATATTGGAGGGTAAAAATCACAAGAATCTAACACATTTGCATATGAAATTTAATGAAGATCACCATGGTAGCTTGCTAAAGAGCCAATAGTCTAGGAATAGTCAATAATAGCCTCCAAGAAAGTTGTAAAATGGCCTTCTGAAATTTGCTATTATTGTGAAGAATGAGAGTGGACAATGAAGACTTTCACATTAAAGAGGTTGACATATCTAATGCCAAAATCAGAAGAGCTCTATATCCAATTCCTTCTTCTCCCTTCACTTACATGGCTTACTACTTACCTGCATAAGCTCTGTGGGAACAGCTACAGCAAGCTCCTCCCTAGCTCACCAAATCAGAAAATATTTATGAAACTGCGACTATGCACAAGGCACAACAAAGTGATTCTGCCTGAAAAGCTGTCAGTAACTGGGGTTCTTGTTGAACTATTAGAAAATACCTACCACTACTGCCAACAGCAGCGAGAAGAGAACCCAGGGCGAAAGGGTTGTTAGGGACTAATGAAATATCAGAAAATATTTAAAACTCTTCTCTGCTTCACATGCTACAGGAATAGAAAGTTTATGTTTGCCAGCCTTTCCTAAGCTTGGATCCTGTGTTACAAATGAAAAATACAAGCAGCCTGTACATTCCCAGGGCTGTGGTTACAACTGACAAAGAGGACTGTGCAGACTCAGTGGGCATACAGTGAACTTTGAAAGGTTAGGTTCAGAGAGTGTGAAAACCCACCAAATTGGAAATGGAAGCTAGTCTGACAAAAAGAGGCAGGGAAAATGTTCAGAATTTTCCCTCTGCTTCTTTTATAGCCAGATGTCTCCAACTGTTTTTGACAACCAAGAAAACGCTGACTCCCCTTAAGAGTTCTAGGCTACTTTCTTGTTTTCTTTTTTTCTAATCTAGGCAACCCATTTGTTAATCAGGGTACTCAGAATAAGTTCCTGTGTACAGAACTGCACAAAAAGGACTTTGGCTACAGATTATTAATCATGTCAAAATTACACTATAGTGCAATTTATAAAGAATGCATTTTACATTTTACTGGAACCCAGAAAATATTTTTGAAGCTGCTATGATGTGCCAGGCACAGCAACAAAACCAGGGATGAAGTTGAATTTTTAATTTTATTTTAATTAATTAATTTATTTTGTTTTTTTGTAGCCCTGGCTGGCCTGGAACTCACTATCTAGATCAAGCTGACTATGCTCTCACAGAGATTCCCCCTTGCCTCTGCCTTCCCAGTGCTGGGATTAAAGGTGTGTATCACCATACCTGGCTGAGGTTGAATGTCTTTGATACCCTAGACCAATATGCAAAGGTGCATACTGGAATTCAAATCAGCTATCACATATTTAGAGGGGTACATAGAAAAATATATGTGTGAATATGATTTTCTGTCTAACACTAGAATGTTCTGACCAATTTTTATGTCAGTATTTTCTGCAATAAATTCTAAGTTCCAAGATTCTATTCAGAAGAAAGAAAAGATGGAAGGAATGCATTTATATTTTAACCTATTTACCAATTTGTTTTTATTAACATTAGACAACAAAAAAACCTATATCGGGCTGGGCATGGTGGTGCATGCCTTTAATCCCAGCACTTGGGAGGCAGAGGCAGGCCAGCCTGGTCTACACAGTGAGTTCCAGGACAGCTGGGGCTACAGGGAGACCATGTCTCAAAAAGACCAAAAAAAAAAAAAAAAAAAAAAAAAACCAAAAAAAAACCAAACCTATATCAACATAAACAAAAACAGTAATAGCAATAATCTTGGACACTCACTTGTTCTAATCAAGACCCATACTCTTAAGCAATGAAACCTGAAAAAACAGGCAAAGTACTTTTTGGCTTTGATTTCTATCTTTGTGCTCCTGAGTTTTCCATACAAAGGAATTTTAAATTGCAATAGCTAACCCATAAGAAATGTTTAAAACATGAGACAGCCTGAACAAAAAAGAAAAAAAAAATCTCACAATAATAAAGGAAAAACTTACCTCAGACCTTTCGCAAATCAGACCAATCAATTTCTCATGGTTTTCACATCCAGAAATAAAGCATGAACTGAAAGTATGATACTGATCCAACATGTAAAGAGGCCAGTTCTTCAACACTTTGTATGTGCACACTAATGGTCACATGCCTTCTCTCTCCCACCCACCTTTCACCTTCCCTTCATTGCCTTAGAAACAGCTAGAATTACTACTGCTCACCAGTTAGTCTAACAAATCCCTGCAGTGCCCAGTGCTGTGCTCGCTATCATTTTATATACACTTTGAAACCATTTGATGGGCAGACACCAAAAGGGAAGAGTAAAATAAAACCTCAATTATCTCCAACCTTACTTATCAGACAAAAATGCCTGGTTCCCAGAGAACTTAGTCAGGTAAGTGAAACAAAGTATTTTCACAGGGCCAAAAGTCTGATAAATCACATACAAATATCACTGTGTACCCATTTAAGCTGGGAAATAAGGCCTTTCACTGTAAAAACGGGAGGGGGGAGGCAAGGAGCTACAAAAGAAGGAAGAGAGAAGAGAAGGGAGCCAGGAGAAGAGAGAAGGCAGAGAGGGGAAGAGGGAGAAGAGAGGAAAGAGGGGGAAGAGCGGGGGGGGGGGAGGAAGAGGGAGGGAGGGGAGAAGAGAGGAAAGAGGAGCGAAGAAAGTAGAGAGGATTTAGGTAGGTACATAGATAGGAATTATGGAATTATGGAAGTATGATATATTTGAGACTTAAATGAAGGCTGTGCAATGACTCCAAAGGCATTCCAGAGAGCAATGAGACACAGTGTACTAAATAAGAATTCAAGAAGCTCCACATTGCTCAGTAGAACTGCCACTGAGAGCAAGAATTCTAGTAGGCCTTAAGCATTCTGTCCTGTCCATGTTGTAGCATCTAGATGTTGTGTTCATTGAGATTTCGGGGTTTGAATGTATTTTGTCATGAGAAAAAAAAAAAAAGAGAGAGAGAGAGATGACATATAGTTCCCAAAGGAAAGGAAAAAGAAAAAGAAAATTGGGCTTACTTAGCTTTCTAACTTAAATATTACAACAGGATACACTCCCGTGAAGTGTGAAAACACAGCTATGTATGCACGGTCATCTTTCTTATTTTCTACTTTACAATTAATTTTATTCTTAGGAAGTTGTTGGTTTTCCATAAAGAAAGTGAAATCATCTCAGAATAATTTTAGCCTTATATTACCTGGAAAATCCATCACATCACCAATGGACACAAAGTCCTATTTTAAAGGCAGTTATGGCTCTGACAATTATGGGATGTGTTGCTGCAGCCGAGAGTAACTAGAAATGGCTATAGATGTTAGCTAACTCCTTTCTAAACAGTCTGAGAAAAGGGAAAAAAACTGAAAGTTTCCCCATCTGTTACTTCCTTTTTTTTTTTCCTTTTTGGCTGTGGAAAAGTAAAATTATGCAAGAGCTTTTGAATGTAAAGCTGTGTGTGCTTTTCCCTTTTTGTCTCTGTGTACCGGTTATGCGATGTTGCGTAACTGAGTATGGCGTGGGTGGTTAACGTTTACTATTGATTTACACTATGCCATCTAATGAATTCAGAACAGTGGAAAAAAAAAAAAGAGTAGGATGGGGAGGGAATAAAGAGAGAAAGAGAAGGCCAGGAAGATGAAAAAGAGGGAATGGAGAGGAATTTGAAAGCACTTAAAGAAGCAATTCTAATGCCTGGACTAGGCTTATTTTTAGTTTTTTATGCTCTGACTATTGTTCAGGACTCAGACAAACGTATTTGTGTTAGTGACCCCAATATTCCAATCCTATTAGTAATCCTAATGAAGATTACTGGCAGGTGAATGTTTGAAAGTACTAATGTGGCAAATTACTGAAAGCAATTCACTAAACTGACAAACTTCTCCATATGCAGCAATTTGCCATTCCTAGATGCATTATGAATCTCTGTCTGTGATAACCACTGCTACTGTTACACTAGTTTATGTTACTACAAATGTTATTTAAAATATGCATAGGTTTACTATCAGGACAAAGAGAGGTATGTTCTACTCTTTCCATTTTCTTTAAAAGTACATGAAAAACACATTTAGAAGCCTCTGAATCGGCCACCTATTACTTTGGAAGATGATATGCCACAGGTTATTTGACTGAACAGAAGAGCCCCAAATAAGATAATAAGAGGGAAATAAAATGAGGAGGGGCCTAAACATATGGATGACACTTGCAAAATAAACTTAAATAATTTTTTACAGTGCGTTTATGAATGGCATTTAACTTCTGACCAGGATGAAGATGGACATTTCAGTCCTGGATCCACCATTGCTTAATGTTTTCCAAGCCATGCAATGAGCCTCCCAAAGGTTATGCCCCATGAAGTGCACTCTGCCTGAAGGACTGTCAAATACCTGAATGTGCCTGTGAGGCTGTGATCAACCACTAAGATAAGAAGAAATACAAAGAAAGAAAAATATAAGTTCTCTTTATTTATCATACTGCTAGACAGCTTGGCAGGGGCCTTGTTTCCATCTTGAATGCATGTTTGTAAATTGTGACTAGGACAAATCACAGGTCACCCAACTGCCTTCCCTTATAACCTATTTTAGCTTAAACATGTTAAATGAATATCTTCTCCACCCATTTGTCAAAGATGCTGTGAGGACAGATGGCAACAGTACACAGTTGTATACCTAGTGCCCAATACCTGCTAAACCCTTCTCTACACTTAGCAAATATTTGTTGAAACTGTGAAATGATTATGGAAGAAATATCTCTGTAGGAAAAGAACACAGAAAAGCTCCAAAAATCACATTTCAATGTTTTACAGGAAATCTTAGGCTGCATTACTCTATCATTTATTTGCAGGCAAAATAATGATGTAAAGGAAATATCAGGCAGTTAGTTTGGGGTCAGTTGACCTCAGTTCCATTTTATTAGAAAAACAGCTTTAGAAAAATTAAAATACTGATAACATCATGCAAGTTTTCTGTTCGTTTTCCACCTGTCATTTCAGCCTTTTTTTTTTTTCAATTCAGTCCTGGGCACTGAAAGTACATTTTAATTTCCATGGACACATTCAAAAGGAAAAGTCATGGGATATCAATGTAACTCATCTTTTAAAAAATACTGAGAAGAATGTAGCCATTTAGTAATGGGTGAGAATATGGCTTTTTGTTGAAGGGCAAAGAAGGTTGAGTTTTGATTAGGTTATGCAAATTTAAATTAATAGATTCAGTCCTGGGCACTGAAAGTACATTTTAATTTCCATGGACACATTCAAAAGGAAAAGTCATGGGATATCAATGTAACTCATCTTTTAAAAAATACTGAGAAGAATGTAGCCATTTAGTAATGGGTGAGAATATGGCTTTTTGTTGAAGGGCAAAGAAGGTTGAGTTTTGATTAGGTTATGCAAATTTAAATTAATAGAAGGGCAACCAAGAATATACTGGTTTTCATTTCCTTGGTTAAACAGGAGTTTTATGAGAAAAAATAAATTCTGGATTAGGAAGTCAGAAATGCCATCTTTCAGTTAATTGGTGAGTAAGACCTTTAGAAAAAGAATTATAACTGTAATCTCTTCAAAAATTCAGTTGAAGATTCAACAACAAGTTTGAGAATGGGAGCCATGTTGCTGCTTTACAAGTATAGGGTTATCATCTTGTCCACGCTGTAGAACTAGGCATATACATTTCAGTCAAAACCTTCAAACATAATAACAGCATTTAACTTTGGCCATTATTTAATGTAGTCAAATTCAATAACTTTTCTCAGGGAGCATCTTAGTTATCTGTCAACATGATCATTGCATGGGATGTTGTATTTCATGGATTCTTTTTGTAAATTTTTATTTATTATTTTTATTTTATGTATCTGAGTGCATTGCCTGCAGGTGTGTAGATTTACCTGTGTTGTGCAGGGCTCACAGAGGTCAGAAGAGATGTTGGATCCCCTGGAACTGAAGTTAGGGACAGTTGTTAGTTGCCTTGTGGGTGCTAGGAATTGAACCCAGGTCCTCTCCAAGAGCAGTCAGCGCAATTAACTGCTGAGCCATCTTTCCATCCCCAATATTTCATGGATTCATAAAAGTGAATGGGCACTTGCCTGCTTGCTTCATTTTTACATATGAAGGTCTCAAGGCTCAGAATTAATTTTCTGAAGAGCATATATTTTGAGACAGAGCTGGGATTCATATCCAAAGCTCACACTTAAATTTTCCACAGCATAGACTAAATCAAAGTATATAAATTGAATCTTATTTTAAATGGCACAGGGAAAGATTTCAAAGGATTCTAAGACAAGAAATCCTACATTATGTAAAATGTTCACCTCATAGCTATCTTATAATTTTTTATCTTAAATGTGAGTCTTCTGTTGAAATTTTTACTTCTTTTCTTACTCAGGTTCTTATGCCTTTTAGAACTTTGACAAGATCTTTTGGTTCCTGTCCTCTCACTGCCCCTCCATTACTAGCTGATACATCTCCCCTGATCAAGTTCTTTCTTTTCTCTTACTTCTGTATAACAAACTTTTATTTATTACTTTTTATGTGGAAGTCATTTTTGTTTAAATGCTTTCATGACTTTAGAAATAAAGAAAGAAAAAAAGAATACATTTAGTAACAGATTATAAACAGGACTTTGGCATGTACTTAGTATTTTTTAATGCAACAAGATAGCAAACACTGAGGGTAATCTACAGCTGCCAGGCTTCCCTCTTGAATGTTAACATTATCTAGACCTCTGAATTGTCAATATGGACACTGGGGTCTGCATAAAGTACCTCATCAAAGTCCAAAAGCAAAGGTTCTTGATGGCCATACCCCTCATTTTCCACAACACTAGATTGCCATTCCTTTTCCTTCTCATTCTTTCCATCCCATAGATGCATATATTTGAGACTGATTATGGCACAACAGGAGGAGATCCTGAGAAATCCAAGTTAGTGTAATGCAGCTTAATGATGGAGGTCAAATGCTCTCAATTCCAACAGAACTCAGAAAGACGCACACCAAAATTGGTACATGGAAAACAAAGTCTGAGGATGTTAAAAGAAAGCTCAGATGTGAGAAAGAGGTCTCTGGATAGTAAGGATATGACTGCCAGAATCCTATAGTTAAGAGTGTGTCATTGTTTCCATTATGAATTTAAGTCTTATGGGATTTATAATTCAGTTTAAACGATTAATTCCAGGCTGAAATGCAGTTCGAGTATCTTAGAATGGGAGATACATTTTTCCCTTCTTAATCCCTAAAAAAGAAAGCATACAGCAAGCATTCAATAATTTCAATGACATTTGTCTTCTCACTTCACAGGTTTCCCTAATAAAGGTGGCTCAAAACCAACAAGCTTAACCTACAGGAGTCAGGGTGAGCAATGTCTACTACAGAATGGAGGATGTTAACCTAGCATGTGAATGGGTGACAAAAGGGTCTCTTATCATTTCAAAAGGCTAAATATACATCATTTGACCACTTTATTGATAGGAATAGGGTCTCAATAACAGTGTTGAAAGCATTCCCACTTTTGTTGGCTAACACTTTTTGTAATTACAATGACAGGAAACAGGAATTTTGATGATTTTCTTAGATTCCGTCTCAGAGTGGGCATTAGATAATAATAATAATCCAATCCTTGCGGGGCTGGAGAGATGACTCAGCGGTTAAGAGCACTACCTGCTCTTGCAGAGGACCCGGGTTTGATTCCCAGAACCCACATGGCAGCTATGAACCATCCTTAACTCCAGTTCCAGGGGAATCCGAAGCCCTCTTCTGACCTCCGCAGCATTGCATGACACAGGTGCAAGTCACATACACACAGGCAATACACTCATACACATAAAAGAAAAATAATAAATATTTTAAAAAATCAATCCTTGCTCCCATTTCTCTAGCATTGTCTGCTCTACCACAATGAAGATACTAGATGGGGAGAAAATCAGTTATACATTAAAATTACAGGTCAGAGGAATACATGAAGCATGAGCATATACTTATTGCATGGCACATACTCCATTCATGTCATTTTATTTAATATAAGTCTGCTGTAAATTAGTACTGGCCAAAGCTTTATAGATTAGCCAGTAACCTAGTTACAAAGTTGTTACTATTCTAAAGGTGCAGACATAATTTAAGAGTTGTAAAGTGGGTTTAATCAGGACTCGAGGGCCCACC
Organism: Nannospalax galili; assembly: GCF_000622305.1. Taxonomy (NCBI): domain Eukaryota; kingdom Metazoa; phylum Chordata; class Mammalia; order Rodentia; family Spalacidae; genus Nannospalax; species Nannospalax galili. The sequence goes on from NW_008346548.1 coordinate 1,165,732, forward strand.
TGTACCACAATGGACAATACCAGGAGCAAAATATGAAGCCAATTAACCAAAAATTCTTCTTGTCAATGGTGAGTGCCCCCTCATGCTCCAAGTAGAAAGTAGGATGTAAATAATTCCCCTAAAAAAATAAGTTCTTGCTTTGCTCTGAGTTCTGATGAATCCTTGCTTATGCAAATGCCAGTATTTAAGTGCATATTTGGAAAATGTTCATCGTTTTGGGAAAGGAAATGTATAATCACCTAAGATCCTGTACATCACATCAAATATTTTACTTTAAAAAAATTTTCTTTTTTAAGGCTGGGCATGGTGGCATACCATGCACTTTAATTCCAGCACTTGAAAGGCAGAGGCAGGCATATCTCTGTGAGATCAAGAGCAGTCTGGTCTACATAGAGAATTCCAGGTCAGCTGAGGCTACAAGGAAAGTCTCAAAAAACTTTTTTTGTTGGGCGCGGCTGGGGGGAGGGTTTATTTGGCTACAGGTTAAATAGTTCAACATCTAGGGAGGTGAAGGTGGGAACTCCATCCTGGATCCTGGAGGTAGAAACTGAAGCAGAGGCCGTGGAGGAACAGTGTACTTGCTTGCTTCCCCTAGCTTTTCAACTACATTTTTTTTTTTTTAAGGCCCAGACCCATCTGCCCAGGGATGGCACTGTCCACAGTGGGCTGGACCCTCCTTCATCAATGAGCAATTGAGAAAATGTCCCACAGATATGCCCACAGGCCAGTCTGACAGAGGAAATTCCGCAGTTGAGGTTTCTTGTCTCAAAAAAACTTTTAAGAATTTATGCTAAATAAAAGTTAAAAAATATAAAATGCATAGAAAATTAGGTGATTAGTACACTTCAATATATATATACACACACATATATATATATATGTGCACATTTTTTTTCTTCTTGCCAAAACTTCTGGCAATTGTTACTAAATATTTGAAAGCTAAATGTTACATATACTAAGCCTGGAGAAAAGGAAACAAATAAAAAATAAGGAAAGAATATGTATGCGTAACTTCCCTCAGAATTTTGATCTTAAAATATTTATTAAACAGAAGAGGTCAGAGGGCAATCTTTCCAACCTCTATGTTTTTCTATATAAATAATCGCTTGTTTAAAATAATATTAGAGCTTAGCAAGTAAAAAATTGAAAATTTTAAGTCTGCAGTCTGAAGCACTGTAGAGTTTATGTTTACATATTAGGACAAAGTATTCTTTAAAAGCATGCATGAAACAGAAATCATATTCCACTCTATTCCCACAGTGTAAACTTTTTTTCTGAAACATACATAAATGTGTATGTATGTATATGTCTGTTCATGTATGTGTGCATTTGTATGTGTGATGTATGCATGCATGTATGTATGAATGTGTATGTGTGTGTTGTGTGTGTATATATGTATGTGGATGTGTGCATGTGTGTGACGTATACATGTATGAGTATGTGCATGTATGTGTATGTGCATGAGTATGTGTGTGATGTGTATATGTGTGTGTGCATAAGTGCATATGTCTAGGTGCATGTATATGTGGGGGCGTATGTATATACATGTATGTGTGTGTGTGTGTGTGTGTGTGTGTGTGGCATACAAAAAAACTTAAGATCATTAGATACTTTTTAAGAAAAGGTATTTCTAAAATCATAATTAGGTGAATAACTTAACCACAAAGTGCAGCCAAGCAGACTTAAGAGAATGTACAGTTCTTCAATTCATTCTTCAACTTTTAATGTGTCTTTATTTCTTTGCTCTTCCCTGATATTTTCCCTCAAGCTTAATATCAAATTGGGAACAGGATGAACTCCAGATTCAGGAGCAGCATGAGGGAATGAGCTGGAATGTCCTTCCATCCTTAGTCCCCTATCGGGAACAGCGAACTAAGCAGCGGGAATGGCAGCAGCATCTACTCTGACAGCCTTGTGATACTTGGAAAGATGGGCTATGTACACACATGCCCAGAGGACTACAGATTTTAGCTTCTCTGGTCTCCTTTGCAACAAAGATGGAGAGAGAGGAGATCTGTGAAGGAATGGGTGTGGTTTAGGGAGAAATAGAAGATACTTTTTAAAATCATATTTAAACACATGACTAAGTTATAAATCGTACATTAAAAAGTGAAGTATGCAGTTAACTTAAACCAGTTAAAAATAACTCACAATATTCTCCTCACAAAAACAAAGTAAAATAGAGCAAAACTCACAACCAATTATTTTGACTGGTGAGAACAGACAGTGATATAAAAGTAACAGATGGGAGCCCATTTTTACTCACATGACACACTCACTGAACACAACTGTAAGTGTCCCCATGACTATAACGGAACAATGGTGACTCTGGCCTTGTGCTTCAATAGATCCCCTTTGGTAGCATTTCCTAAATGATTGCAGAGGGGCTTGGGCACAATAATGTAGAAAGACCAACTCATCTCTCTAATCCTAGAAAAGAGAAAGTTGTAGCCTGTGGACATAAGAGGATCCAGGTGTCACTCTGGCCAAATTTCTTCTTAACAATGGAGTAGGCTTCCTTTTCTTACTTATTTTTTGTTCTCTGGTTTATTTGTACTATTAAAATATTGCACTACCTACTATTTAAAAACTTTCACAAATCAATTAATCAAAAGTAATAAATCTTCCCAGTAATTTCTCCTCAGAGTTGAAAGAAAGGTTATTTGCTTACCTCACACTGTGCCTTCTGATCTGTCAGTGTCATTCCATCAACTGTTTCAACATGAGTCACTGATTTTCAACTCTTTAATTACAAAGACTTCAAGCAATAATGAAATGGTGCTGATCTGCTTGCTTTCACTCTATACAAGTCTATATTTATATGCCTATGCTTCTATTTGGATCTATATTTATCTGCTTTATCTGCCTACAGTGCATCTGTTTCTCATACACACAGACATATATTTATATATATACACATACTGTATATATATATGTGTGTGTTAAATATAAACACACATACCACAAGAATATATGAATGTGTGCTAGTGTGCTTCCTCCAGAAACCATGTAGGTACATAAACACCCAGACACATGACAAATATACAAAGAGCAAAAATGAACATGTGAACTCAGCTGCTTAGGGAAAAGCAGATTAACAGCAGCCCTGTCTGCCACACTTGGCTGCTGGCCTTTGAGACTAAACACGGTTGTATTACATGTCACTGATTATTCCGAGAAACAGAAATATCTCTGAAGGCAAAACCATATAAACAGAGGCAATGTAGTCTGCCACACTCATTTCTGAAATGAGGAAACTGAGGTATTAAGACAGGAAGAGTCAAGACTCCACAGCTTTCTAGGGTCAGAATTGGAGAAAGAACCCAAGAATCTGTCTTCTAGGCAAAAGGTCTTCCCACTGTGCTAAACTGAAATGATGAAACTTTTATTTTCAAGCTGAATATCATTTTTGCCATCATTTTTTTGTAAAAAAAGACTGATTTTTAATAATGACTATATGTATGTGTATGTCTGTGCACATATACTATTTCATATAATCTCTACGGTATCTCTATAAAATAGGTATTACTACTCATCTTCAATTTATATATTTAGAAAATCTTGGACTCTGCAACTTAAGCAACTCACTTAGGCTATATGGCTAGCAGTCAGAAAGGCTTAGTTCCTATGGTTCTCAAATTCCAGATTTTCCTAGACTAAGATAACTTCCTAATATATCCCTGATTGTCATAGCAATATCAACCCCACCCCACCAAAACAGCCTAGTGCTCTTATAAATCTAGTAACTAGTCTGTTTTGGGAGATACAACAAGCTTAAAGTAGAGGTTTCTTCAGGCTGAGGGGAAAAAATTAAAGAGAAAGGGAGGAAAGAAGGCGGCATCAGCTCCACATACAGTCAAGCCCATGTGTTCTTCTACAGAGCCAAAGCATGCAAAATTCAGGCCGCCAAGGGTACTCTTATATGAATTAAAATGTAAATAATATTTTATTTCTTTTTCATCAAAGAATCACAGCCTACTGAAAATATTGACTTAGATAGGAAAAAGATGTGTAAGTTGATGGAGGACGGCAAAGGGGATAAAAACCAAAGCTCACTTCTTCTGCATACTGGAACTGGACTTCTAAAACAAATCCCTAACCAACAGTAAAAGTCAATACCCCAAACTGCTATTTTGCCTTCATTCACAAAAGCTAAAGACACATGCAGAATAGAAGGGATATTTACATATGGCAGGCAATTTTATTTTAGGATAATCTTAGGAGACTAGCATGTTTTGAACCATCCCAACACAGAGGACTTTCACACTTATGCTGGTGACTACAGAACCCTGTAATTGGAAGATGTCAGGTGGTTCTGTGAAACTCTCTGGGGTATACCATACCTATGAGCTGACACTCTGAAATTATACTCAACTATACATGTAGCTCTCCATCTGTGCCATATTGATAATTACTCTGTATTTGTGAATTAAATCCAAGTTATTAAGACACGAATCAGACATTTGTGACAAACGGTATATTTAACTCTTTCAAAACATCTAACCCTCTCTATAGAACATGCAGCTACTATGTTATAGGGCCTAATATCACAGGTTGATTGTGCTTTTCTTGGTTTTGTTTTTTGTTTTATTGACAGAGTCTCCCTAGTTCCAGCCCACCTAGAACTCATTATGCAGATTAGGTTGGCTTTGATTTCACAGAGATCTGCCTGCCTCTGCCTCCCAAGTGCTGGGCTTAAAGATGTGTGCCACCATACCTGGCGTTGATTATGCTTTTTAAAAAATATTTTTTAAAAATTTTATTATTTTAAAATTTTATGTGTATAAGTGTATTGCCTGCATGTATGTAAGTGCACCCATGTGTGCAATGCCTGCGGAAGTCAGAAGAGGGTTTTGGATCCCCTGGAACCAGAGTTACAGATGGTGGTGATCTGCCCTGTGGGTGCTGGGAACCAAACCTGGGTCAAGAGCAGCCAGTGCCCTTAACCACTGAGCCATCTCTCCAGTCCCCGATTATGTTTTAAAGAGAAAAATAGATGTGAATTTGAATCTCAGGGTTTTTAATTTTTATAATATGGTTTTTGGCATGTTACTTAAACTTACCTGAATCTGGCTCACCAACTGCAGGGTGAAGAGTTGACTTTGTGTGGGTTAGAGATCATTAGAGATAGTCCTAGCACAGTGCCCCAAAGTAAAGTGGGGCACTGAATATTAGTTATTATGTGTTTAGGAAGGTTATTTGAATATGATTTTCCATTGCATAAATGATATAGAACTCTCTTAGGTCTAACAGGAGATGTGAAGTAACATTTTATGCTGGCTTGATCAAAGTTGAATCTTTTGGTGGTCAAGTATATTCCAAATAAAGATAGAAATAAAAACATTTCATAAAGTCTCATTTTCAGTGGAAGATCTGAAGGAATTTTAAATTCCACACCTCTCCCTTGGTAATTGTTGGTACTCTCTCTTAACAATGGGGCAAAATGAAGCTCTGAGAAACACCCTCCCAATCAATAATAGTAACAACGAAAAATATCACCAGCAGGGGTAAGCAGAATTTCTGTCTTTTGACATCTAAATTCCAGTGTCCAGCTGAGGAATAACTGCTATAAGGTCACAGTTACAAAGTACTATGCTTTCCCCAAGATCTGAGATTATTCACTGAGGCCCCAAACATTAGGTAATGCTGCTCACATCAGCTGCGATAAGGAGGGTGAGTCAGGGTGAGGTCACCATTTCAGGTTAGAGAGGTGGGGTGAAGAGCGTGTTTTCAGATCAAGTGGTGAGAATGTTTCATGTAGGCAGAGAAAGAACTATACAGCACTTAATGTGAGAGGAAGGGAAAAAGGAGACAGGCTCTACCCAGAGAAGGTAGGTGGAAACACAGACCCTGTGCGGCTCAATTGGTAACTGCCTCAAAGAGGAAACCCTCCCACATTCACACACACTGAGAAGTGAACAAAAAAGCCCAGGGTGCAGCATAAATCCTGCTATCCCAATAGCACACACAGATGTTCCACCATTGTTTTCTTTTATGCACATTTTAATTAAGAGATCAGAATCAAGCATTAAAATGTTATTAAATGGCTTGTTTACATTTTCACTATATGTCATTTATTATGCATTTTCAGAAGGAGGACTTGGAATTTTTATGTTGCTACTACAATGGTCCTGCTAACTTACACCCATTTTAACGAACCAAATATGTGTCAGAGAGCTTTTTGGTCCAGGCAGCAGAATAAGTACTCTCATTTCTTTAGCTCTCCATCAGGCAGCCCCCCCTCTCCCCCACTGTACCCACTGGCAGAATGACAAACTGCACTACAGTGCTCAAACACGGCAGGAGGTCCTCGGGCCATAGCAACCTTTCTGAGTTCTCACAAGAGGCTCCATTCCAAATATTCTCCCATTGTCCTCACGAGAAAATGGTCTGCATGCCCATGATATGCTCTGTCCTTGTGCAGTTTGAAAACCTCAGGAGCACCAAGCTACCACAGGAAGAACCTTGTTTTCGAGGAGCTGCACAGAAGCCTGGGGAGGAGGGGATGCAGTGGGAGAAGTAGGAAGAAGTGGTCTTTTTTCCTCCCTCAGCTGAACTGTGTATTTCTAGTATACAACTTGCCTCCATTTACTCCAGTACTAATACTGGAGTATATTCACACTTCTTTCCTCAAATTCCAAAGATACCAAGACAATCTTACTATCCATCTCATGCACAGATCACAAGTGTTCTGCAGTCTGTACTGAACAGTTTAAGTACCTTCACCATAGGGCATCCTCATCTTGGAAGCCCAAATTCATATTATACCTTGTGACTCATGGTACATGGGACTGCAAGTTCTCAGAGGGCAAGACTCAAGCCTCATAGAACTTCTTCAGTGCCTTGTACACTACGAATGATCCAAGTAAGAGAGGTTAAGGGTTTTTTTTTTTCTTTGTCTAAGTGTGTTATTCAGGATAAATACTATGTGTCCAGCACAGACAGATGACAGGAACCCATTCTAAATTACTGTCAATCTATATTCCACAAACTGTCTTATTTGCTGTATAAATGAATATAAAAATGATTTGGTTACTCTGGGCATAACCTTGATGTAAGAGTGTAAATAAGTCTTCTATAATCATGGATAAGACAGGACTTAGAAAAGAGGAATAGCACAGTTCAAACTAGTCTCTTTGGGAAGTAATTCTTGAGAACTTACCACAGAAAAATAAAATTGGTCCCGTTTTCTGGCAAGCATCTTATGTGTCAAAAACTTTAAATGATATGGATATTTTTGTCTCAGAAATTTTATGTCTAAGAATTTATCCAAAGGAAATTAAAAAATCTATATAAAAATTGGAAGCAAGAATGTTTACATTACTTATACTTGAGAAGAATGGGAAACCTCATCTGAAAAAAGAGGTTTGATTAAAAAAAATATCCATTTGCTGGAATACTATGCAGATAATAAAAATATTTTGGAAACTACTTAGTGACATGAAGAATATAAATGAAAAATCACAACCCAACTACATAAAAAGAAATTTCTTGCATAAATACATATTGCTAAGTTAACTACTCTTAATTTAAATACTATTTGAAGTGGAAAGTAGTAGATTTATAAAAGTGTAGAAAGAAATGACTGGAAAACACTAAATATGGTTATTTTTTGAGTGATATTTCTTTTGAAATTTTATACGTCTATCAATTTTATGGTATGATAGTAAACCCATAGTATGACTGTAAATCCATACAAGTCCCCCTTTTCAAATGATCTGAAGAGATGTTCTACTGCTGTATTTGCCTTAGGAACCCTCCTTTTCTTGGTTTTATAAAGAACATCACATTTAAAAATCTTAAGTGTTTGGGGTTACGTAGTTTTAAGATACTCTACCTCTTAAATAAATAAAGCTTTAATAGCTGAGTGATTCTAATCTTAGGCTCCCCATAGAAAAAATACAAATGTACTGTGAGTTAATGGTAGAGAATGTTAAGAATTTGGATAGGGCTTCTGAACCTATTTTTCAATGGTCCTAAATTTTGCCTTAAATTCAGGTCCCCCTTGTGTTAATTAGTGTCATTACATTGTATTATTTAGGCAGACAGCATAACACTTCTACTCTTTCTGATTTATCAATGAATGATTTCAATTATTGGTATGTCTGCTTATTAGATACTGATGCTATAGAGAATAAAATATGTAGCATCAGTCTTTCATGAAAAATCACCATAGGTTTGGCAAAATGAGGAGCTTAGTTCAACATAGTCTATTTCTCTGCACAGTATCAGAAGTGGTAATCATAGTATCTCTTACACTGTTAGCTCCTTTAAAGAGCTCCCCTTCCTTCCATGGCTACTGCCCACATGTCCACACCCAGCCATACTTGTTTTGCAAGACAACATGAAGCAGAAAGAAAATGGAGGTGTTACGACAAGCCACAGGTAGTCTCAATTAATAAAACAGGAAAAAGATACAAAGTATGTTAGTGCTAAAAGTTAGGAAGACATATGAACAAAGCTGAGCTATAACACTTCAGAATTTGAGTAAATATTGATGAACTCCTGCTGTAAGAAGCAACAACTCTACCTATGAATACAAGACTTGCAACCCACGTAGAAGTATTAACTGTGGTAAATAATCACAGCCTTATGAAGGAACAATGTTTTGAAACAGGCTCCCTATGGCAAACATGAATGCCAGGCCCATGCTAAGGCTTCTAACTAAGATTTCCAGAGGTGATAGACAGACATGAACAATCTGAGCTCCCAAAGCAATAGTGGCGGACATGAGCTGAGAATAAAGGTATAGTTGGGGAGGTCCATGCCTCACACATGCATCTATCTCCCTTGCTCTTCACAAACGAATTCTGTTCCTGCTAGGCTGATGTCTTGTTTTCCATCCTTGCTCACCCACAAAGAGAAAGCTAACTTTTGTCTTTGTAAATCTGCTTGTGACTTATCTGGATATACTGCCAGCGACTTACTGACTGTTCAAATTCTCTCACCCTTTAAAAATTGGGTCCAAGTTTCAATTCCCTACTAATTTACATGAATTTCTCCCACACTAACGCCCCCCAAAAAAAACCAAAAAAAAAAAAAACCCTATAGAATATTTACCTTTCTCGGCTCTATATTTTTATGGAGATAGTAATTGTTGTTTGACATACATCTTAGTGTGATTTTAAACCACATGTGTCCCCATGAAGTATTCACATGTGCCTCAGGGACTTTTAAAACAATAAAAGAATGAATGAAGCATTTGTACTTAATTGTAAAATATTACAAGATATGCATATTTATCTTCAAAACTTCTCAGAGTTTACCCCTTGCTTCCTATAGCCTTATAAACTAAACAACACACACACACACACACACACACAGAGAGAGAGAGAGAGAGAGAGAGAGAGAGAGAGAAATAAAAAGAGAGTTTGAATGTCCTGCCCTAGCCTTGCTGCTGAGTTCTTATGTTTCGTATCTAACTACCTACAACGTCACTTCACTTGGAAAAGAATCTCAAAGTCAACATGCTACAAAACTAAATAATATTTTTTTTGTTGCTGTTTTTCCCAAAATTTGCTCATTCCCTGATAACCCCCAGAGCTCCCAACGTCCCAGTTAATGATACTGCATTCCTCCAATGGCTCAGGTGAAGCTCCTGGGACTTATTATACTTGTCTCTTTCTTCAGCCCTACCTTTCAAGTTAGGCAGAACTGAGATACTTACTCTCCACCCTCCTCAATGCCACTACCCATCACATCCCTGAACTACCACAATGGCTTCTCATGGCTCTCCCTGCCCCATCCTCGACTCTGGCAAATCTTTAGAGCAGGCAGACCTCTTTTAACCCATGCATAAGCATGCACACCCATATCAAAGCCTCCTATGGCTTCCTGTCAGTCTCCTGCTTGGTCTTTGGAATCTAGTCCCTGCCTCTCTACATGGTTATTCTCACTACACCTCGGCAACCCCTCAGTTATCTCAGTAAGTAAGCTCAATAAATTCATTGGTTCCCCAGCAAAACTTTAATGAAATATTGGCTTCACACTAGAAACTTAAAAGGGAATAAGCATTGTTTAGCATCCCAAGGAAAATAAGTTTCTCCACCAATGGAGAATTTATTTGTTAATGCTATTATGTCTCATAATTATTTTTAAAAAATGAGAATGCAAAAGATGTTAAAAGGATATGGGAATGGAGATATTTTCCAAAATAGAAAAAATAAGAAAGCCTAAGCAAGTGATGAAGATCTGTTTAGGTTTGTTCTATATAAAGGATGAGACAAAAATAATACACACATAATCTTAAAATTTCTATGGTCATAGTTTAGTCAACTAGTTTAAGGAACAAAATATATATCTAGTCAAAGGTTTATCTGAGAATATTTGGCGTTTTACCCAAGCCTTATCTACATAGCACATGATAATTAAAAGAACCAGACTGGGGGAACTAACCTTATTGGATGTTTAACAACTATAGTTTGGGGCCTATACTAATGTGGTCAGAGGGACTTAAAGGACAGTTTTTGCTCCTTGCCCTCCAAGGTCGACTAATTTCCAGGGATGTATGGGACATCTCTCAAAATGTCCTGTAACTGTGGTGAGCCACCTGTTCTCTTGTTCAGGGAGGTCATGGAGACCCCACGAGATGGACCTGAACCAGTGTCCATTCTACAAAGAGGAGGGTCAACTTAGAGGAAACATATTCATGCTTCCAAGTGAAGCCAGACATGGTCGAACAAGACCTTTGACTTATCTTCACATAAATGGAACTGGTAAAAGAAAGGAGCCAGGAGCTCCTCCCAAGCCCATGTGATCCTGAGGAACAAATCCTCAGATGACCTTAAGTGTAAAAATAAATTGAATTATTTGGGCCAACTGTATGATCTTAAACATCCACAAGGAAAGTATAACCAAAGAGTAAAGTCATTAGCATACTTCTGTATTGGTTCAAGGGATTACACTTCCCAGACATTAGGCTTAAGGCTATATAAAAAGTTATTTAGACAATTATTTCTCATTGATGATTTTGTTCCTAACCAGAAAGTGCTGCTCAGA
>NW_008346548.1:1177010-1190965 GCF_000622305.1 Nannospalax galili
CCTATTCATGATTCAAGGACTTTCTTTTTCCCTTAGAGATAAGAGTTATACAATTTGGTAGTCTTTTAGATAGATCCACTGAAGGGGTACTCCAATTGCCTCACTCTGAGTCCCTGTTCAGCATGGAAGAAGACAGAGCAGTCTATGTTCCTATTCCCTATTGGCAATTTAGGTAACTGCTTCAGAGGATGGTGTGATAAGAATAGGAGGTAGGAACTGGCTAGGCAGTTAGGGTAAAAAGACCCCAAAGAAAAGTAGCCAGTTTCTTGGCTAAAAGCCAAAATGTCCTTGGGCCTGTTAGCAACATACTAACATCCAAAGGCCAAAAATGTCAAAAGTATTTGGGAGCTTGTATCTAATCCTTAAAAGATTTTAGGGTTACCTCTTCAGAGGGGGGAATGTTAGAGTACCCAAAAGCCCCATAGAAATAAATAAATGAAAGAAGAAAAAGAAAAAAAGTGATGGGGAGATGTGGGAGGTGATGGAGGGGAGGGAATGGGTATGGATTTGATGAAAATACCTTATATGCATGTATGAAATTCTCAATAAAGTTTTTGTAAAAGTTAAAAAAAAATAAACTACACATTTATTCTTGCTCTTCCTGGAATATTTAAATTGTTCTTCCTTCAAAGCTTTCACAACATCCTTTTCCTCTGATGAAAATATTCTTCTTTCTGGTCATCATATACTGAGCTTCTTTTCATTATTTAAGTCATTTTTCAAATGTGTCTTGATCAATGAGAGCTTTCCTATATACCTGTTTAAACAGTACTTTCTTTATAGTTTATCACTAATTCCTTTCCTAAATCTTATTATTTAAAATACTTTTCTCTTTACTTAATTATTGGCTGTCTGACCTTCTACCATAAAATATGTTTCATAAGGAAATTTGTTCAGTTTCTTATATTCCCCCAGTACTTAGAATAATGTCTGAAACAGTATAGGGACTGGTATTTACTAAAGGACTGAATGGGCAAGTGGTGAACAAAGTGTTCTGGTACTTATAAATCCTGTACTAGTTGTATAAACTTTAAATAGAAAATATTTATGCTTCATAGAGCAGTGAAACTCTGGAGTGTCCCAGAGGCCTCTGTTCTTTCCATCTGACTGCTCAGATCAGTCCGGGAATCCAACTACACAGTACAGCTCTGGTCCTACAACGCAATTCTTGAGAGGAGTAAAGTCATCTTAGTCTGTTGGCTAAACATATTATGTCCTCCTTGTGAAGGAGAGATTTTCCAAGTATAACTGGGCCTGGTGAGTTAGGGTAGAATCTTGGGCCTGAGGAATTCTTAATCTGGAGAGGGGAAAGAAGTATCCTCCTGTAGTATTTATTTTGTGAAAGCACCAAGTAAAGCTCATCTTTGTATTCACAATGTTCAGAACATTACTCAGTAAAGCAGAGCTTCAATAAATGTTTATTAAACAAATGAACAAACTGATCCACGAAACAACAAAATTTCAAGTGATGTACTAACTTTATGACAGTATTAAGTAATCTCACTGATAGAAACAATTGCATCAATTAGAAATATGCTTTATAAAATTCATTCTTGCAATCTTCCTTCATAGATTATTTTGCAGATCTCACTGTGAAGGATTGTCTTATCCATCTTGTTTTTCCAGTTCATAGTACAGTTTTTTTTGCCTATAAACAAGAGGAAAAACTTAAAGCAAAGGATAGATAAGTTAGAAGTCCTGGCAGCAATCAGTGAGTATTAAAGTATGCCAGTGTGACAAGATTATCTGATGTTAGGTGATAAAAATAATGCTAACTTATGGATTCCTGCCCTGATTATATGGAAGACCTGAGCTCTGAAATTATTTCGTGAACACAAGGGATGGGAGCTGATGGTGATCATTTACAATCTGAGTGCCACTTTCTGGAGTATTGCTGATCAAAGTGATAGATGCACTATGTAGGAAAATCTCTCCTTCTTTACCCAACACCCTCTTAGAGTCACTTAAAATACTCTAGCAAATGAATGTCATGAGAAGGAGGTCCTAAAAGCAGCGTGTTCACTAAATATAGATGGATTTTCAAATAAATCCTTCTACAGTAGCAGAAGTAACAAAACATTTAAAGTATTATTAAATCAGTATGTCTTGTGAGTATCTACCAGTTAGGGTAAGCAACAGGCTTAGTATGCTTGAGACAGGAGGTTCCTGAGGCTGTAGATTTTCAATGTTAAAGCTGGGAAGGCTTCAGGCAAATCAGACAAGGTGACCACATTTATCGTGGTATAAGTTGATAGTTTAGTTCTTGGATATTCATACTTAATTTTAGAAAGGTTGTATAGACACATGTAGAATATATCATAGACAATGAGGCATTATTAGGCTGGAAATGCATGAAGATTAAGAATTAATAAGCCTAGATTATCTTAGTACATCACATGAAGTTAATAAATCCCTTTGTCTTTCATTTCTTTTGAATTTTCCCTGCATGTAAGACTTCTCAGTTACATTTTAGGAGTGCATGTTTATATTGATTTTATTATAATCAAGGGCAGTAACTTGAGGGTGTTAGGACAATTTCCTTTTCTGCAGAAGAAAGGAAAAAGAGAGAGGCACCAGTGGAGACTGGTCTCAATTGATGCATGGGCTCATCTATATTTTTATAACCCCAACTGTGGTATTTTATGATGGTGATGTCACTGTGAGGAATTAAAAATTTCCATCTCAGAATACATGTTTTCTACATATCTCAGAACTAAACACATGCAATTAAGCTACAAAACGCAACATCTACAAAGACATCCCTGCCCGAACTCTGCTTATACGTTTCTTAGAAGACAAATGGGGGCCTTGTGTTACTTATACTCCCCACCCCAACCAGAAACATCATGTTTTTGGGGGGCTCCAAAATAGTGGCTGGATTTTGAGCATGAATAACCATCAGAATTTGTATTATTACATAGACTGAAAAAAATTTCATTTTCCAAAGAATTTACAAGGCCAGGCTTTAAACCTTGAAGGGCAGTATTTTCTTCTAAATATTTCTGGTCAGTCTTAGCAACTATATCTACTTTTGAGGTTCCATTTCTTTTATGTCCTTTAAATTTAATGATAAAAAGAAACATCTAAATTTATAATACACATGAAACAGTGAAATTAGGAAAAAATTCTATTTGATGTATGTCTGTTTTTTTTTAAGTTCCTATGACTAAAAAAGATCAACAGTTAGCTCCATTTCTAATATTTATGCCTCCCAGACTCAGGATAATGAGTTTCATCTCTGATCGAATTTTTATAACTGACTTTCATTTACCTCTAAAGTAGGTAAAAGAAAGCCTTAGTAGGCTTTGCCCTTAAGAACCAGAAGCAAAGGTGAGTTCTATTGCAAGGAATAGAAAGGAAATCAATTGTCCTTTAACAGCTACTACTGCATTTCTCTGGTGGTTGCAGGTCCTATGTACAAACACTAAATTAGGTGAAATGTAGAAAACTGATTCATCAAAACCTGAAAATCATATTCTTTAACTCTCTATTTCATGAAACCCTGGTGTGTCCTCTTAACTTTGGCTAAATGCCTAGTTGAAGGATTTCTTCCATAAGATGAACATGTTTCAGAGTGAACCCTTATCCTAATTGATGGTTTTAAAAGCCCAACCCTGTATTCTGTTTAGGGCTTTGGTTACGTAGGTAAGCCAAAACAGAGGAGCAGGACTTCCTCTATTAAACTGGCTGGAACCCAGTTATACTAATTCAGCCTAAATAGAAAACCTCTGCTTTTCAATCCCTTTGTTCTCTTGGATGTCATAGCTTCCTGCTCCATTCGCTTCCTTTTATAGTCTTCCCTCACTAAGCATTTCAGGGGGGAAAAAAAGCTAAATAAAGATCACAGCCTGTTCCATTGTGTCCCCTTCTTCTTCATCATCTTCTTTTCCATTTGTGCAATGTTGTGGCACCTATTAACTACCCATGTTTTCAGAATGACATTATACAAGGTGCAGCCTGTACCACTGTGCCCTAAAAATATCAACAACTGCATTAGTCTCACAATAATTAATGGCAGGCATTATGCAAATGACAACTTTTTCGCTGCAAAATAATGACATTTCTTCATTTTGAGCAGAGTTATGCAAAACAATGAATTTAGGATGATAAATCACACGGGAGAACTAAGAAAGCCATAACGTTCCTGCCCAGGCAGGCAGAAAGATAGACAGACCAACAATTTAGAAGACATTGTTTGTTCTCACACCACTATAAAAATCATAGCCAGTCGGCCATTAATGTGTGTGGGTTTTTTCCTTCTCCCCTTTAGGCAACAATGCATAAGGGGATGCTAAATTCTAGCAATTGGATCATTACAAGTCACGAGCAAATTTTTCTTTATTAACCTTAATAAGTCATTCACTCAGAGACTATAGTCATCAGGCAAATAAAAAGTATCACATGCCATTCTGCTACACATTAACTAATTCCTTATGCAAACATCACAACATATAGCAATTACTGCTGCTCAAAAAAAACAAAGTCATTTTCAATTTATTTTATTGCTTTTATACTTGGCCATTTCCTGTGGCACATTATCATTTCTTTCCATAACAACCAGAGGTGGAATGGAGAAGAAATTCAGTAGCAATGAGCCCTTCCCCTAGCCACCTTTGCCATGCCTCTCCCCATGACGGACTGTGAAGGAAGCTAGGGTAGCCCAGGGTATGTGTATGTTCCTTCACAGTAAATTCCCAACAAGCTCTAATAGGAATGGCCCATTCTGCCTCTGCCTGGGGTGGCACAGAGTCCCAGGTCTCAGCGTCTCCTACATTTGCTACCATATTCCTGGCAGTTTTCCTGGATTCAGTAAAACAAGGTAAAAATGCAGGTCTAGATCTGCCACTAACAGGTGAACATTAAAGGCAGCCCATACAGTGTCAACCTGAGAGATGTACATTATCGGATTTGAGGCTAGTTTGTCTTGCTTCACTCAGCACATGATCTGTCCCTTTGAAAACAGTAATAAATACTGAACCCCTACCGGCCAGCATTAAATAGGATCTCTCTCTCTCTCTCTCTCTCTCTCTCTCTCTCTCTCTCTCTTTTATTTTTTCTACTTTATTCCATAGTCCACCTTAAGATGACCAAGATGCAAAACAAACATTAAATTAAGCTTATATGTCATCATTAGACTTCTTTGGTTCATTTTACAGACTGACTAAAGAATTTTGAGGAAATAGGTACTTTACACTAAGTTGAACAATGAAGCAGGTGAGATCTGGCTATCCCTATGGCATTCTGACCTCTGAGGCCTGTGACCTCCCTCTAGTAATCAAGTGCATGCTTTCTTGCTGGTAAACAATTATGTTGAAAACAGCCTGTACATGTCCCTTTTCACACAAAAGCATGATCAACTTCCTCTGTTCTAAACCCACAATCTTTTCTCTCCTTTTAAGGTAGAACATTTCCAAAACACACACAGGAAAAGGCTCCCTTTTCAGTCTTTCTTCCTGAAGGTAATAACATTTTTGCTGTTCTCCTTAAATAAAATCCAGCACATGCTGGATCAATAAGAATGATGCCCATTTCCCTAATGGCAGCCGATTGCCATTTGCTATTCAAATCAGACTAGATAAATTACAGTACATGCCAGGGAACAGGCCAGTGAATTAAGACAGGCCTCCAGAGGACCAGCGATATTATTAATCTTTTAAGACACTATCATATTTCTTCTTGACAGTGTGCGTAGACTCACAGACACACTGCACCCAGATTGAAATATCAGCTGCTGAAAAAAATCAATAGCGTTAGAAACACAATAATTTTTGGTCTGCAGGGCTACACTAAGCAACACTTGTACCCTTCTGTGCCATTGCTTTTCCCACTTCCCATTTCCTAATTTCCTCTTCTGTCTCTCTGATCTTCTCTTTCCATTCTCTGGTTTTAAAAGCTTGTAAGCCCAAATGACTAGATATTATGAAGGCGTGTCCACTGCTAACACCAACTATCTTGGTTAAAGTAGTGGTTTTCCATAGGTTGTTTGAAATGCACTCTCTCTAGTCTGGTAAAATGTTCTAGTGTATGACTGTTGTTCCTTTATACTTAATACAGTCCCCTAACTCATGATTCTGTTTCATAAACAATTATGAATACAAGAGGTTACAAGGGGAGTGGCTGGAGAGCAGTGTGTATTAGGAAGAAACTTCCAATTATACAAGAAAACTTGGGTTGTGCTGTGCCACTACTGTGGCACACTGATCTGACCAGTTACTTTTTCAGAGCACACAGGTAGATATGATTCCTCCTCACTTTACTTGTAGAATTAGAACTAGGCCACGTGCAGGGCATGGTGGCTCATGCCTTTAATCCCAGCATTTAGGAGGCAGAGGCAGGCTGATCTCTGTGAGATCAAGGCCAGCCTGGTTTACATAGTGAGTTCCAGGTGGGCTGGGACTAGGGAGACCCTGTCAAAAAAATAAACAACAACAACAAAAAAAATAAGCTGAGATCTGTTGAATCTTAGCAACACCTTGATTTCAGCTTTTCTATATCTCTTTCTACTTTATATTTAAGGCTTTCCCTCTTGTCCATACTTTTCAACCAGGGAAGCAGCTTTAAACAAACAAATACAATGAGATTAAAAAATATCCACAGAGCGCTACCATGCTTTTTGTCTCTTTATGATATTCTCCTTATCCCATGTCCTCCTAGTTACTTTTCACTTTTATTCCTCCTATCATACCAAAATTCATTTGAATAATTATCTATATGTACTATTACCCTATATTAGCTTCCCATCCTTTTCCCAAACTATTCCAATGAGCCTTTTATCCACGTTACTCTGCCATACCTACTCCTGCCAAATCCCATGGTCACATTTTTATTCTCATCACACTCAACTTCTCAGCAGCAATTTAACATGGTTAACCACTTCCCTTTCTTGAAGCACTGTGGCTATCTTCTGGGACACCTCTCTTTCCATTTTTTTTCTAGGATTTTTGGCATTTAGACACAAGTCCCATCAAATTTGAAGCCTGTAACTCTCAGTTCATTCTAGAGTCACTTCTGATTTGAGATAATCACAGCCAATTTGGCCAAACAGTTAATTATTAGAAGGCATTTCTGAGATATCCAAGTTTTGAATGTTTGGCTTTATGACTTTCAAATGCAGAGTGAAACAGGAAATCAAGAAAATCCAGCTCTTCATTTGACTTAAAGTTTGTCTGTTCTATATATGTTATGGTAAAATTTATTAACTACTTTGTAATATCCATGTTATACTTTATCTAGAAATTTCTACAACAATTACATTTCTATATAAAGTCCAGGCAGATATTTTATTACTAATTTCCTTTCTCTTCCCACTGTGTCAAAACATAGTATCTTCATGTCATCGAATTTCACAGAGACCTCCACTCCACTTTGAACTTGAATCACACATCTACTTTTTCATAGGTCTACTTGATTTAATTAATTAATCTATCCAGGTTCTTCCAATAATTATTCCTTGGGGGATACATGGCAAGAAGTAATGATAAAAATCATTGCCAAGTAAGCCTAAATAACCCAAGTATGTTTTTAGTGCTAGATTGAGCCCTGGTTTCTGGAAAAGGCATGCGAATTTCATTTAGGATAACACAATATTCTTTTGTGGTGTACTATCTTCTGATGTCAGATGTAGTTAAGAGAAGAAAAAGCCCTCTTACAAATATGAGAAGAGGGCATTATATAGCTGGTCAAGGACATGAGCAAATATTACAAGATAGCACAAGGCTGATCAAAACCAAACATTATCCAAATGTGCTATTTCAAACAATCTCTAAAACTTCTTGATGAGAAATGCTAAGGAAATATATAAAGGCCATTTCCCGAATGTTCTCATGACTGCATTCTGTCTAGGAGTAGATTCTGGCTCTCTTTTCTGCTTGAATTCTGCTAGAGTCAAGTTCTCTAGTCTTTAACCAAGGTTTTTCTTTTATCTAGACTAAAACAAATATTCTATTTTAGGCCATGAGAACATATCAGCAAAATTCCCAGAGCTAATGCATGAATTATATACCTATGTACTTATTATTATTTTCATGTGTGAGCTGTTCTACTGTGTTAAACTTTAACTGTATTAATCCAGTGGGGTGGGGGGAAATTCTCTGATTATCAACTAACAAATCTGTAAACAGTTATCTCATAGGTTAAATATTAACTTGAAAAATTTAACTCAAAACTCCAAATAAGCAGGAGGAACCAAAAGGTCAGGAAAAAGGAGTAAAGATTTTGCTGTCTGTTGTTATCAGGTTCCCTCAGAGAAGAGGACACGGTAAGGAAAGGGAGGCATTTTGTTGGTAACTGGATGAGGAGTAGTAGGAAGCTAGGGTGGGGCGGGAGTGCACACAAAAGCAAGAAATGAGCCTTGAAGACACTGGCTATGTATCACCATGATCTCAAGACCTAGAACAATGAGGGCATGCCTCATGGGAAAGAAAAATCACAGGGTTACTAGTGCACTCATGTTCAGGAGAAAGCAGGGAAGATAAAGGCATATGCATAAAGAATAGGATGTGATCTGTTCCCTCCCTCCCTCCCTTCCTCCCTCCCTCCATCCCTACAGTTTATAAGATACTTTAACATAACTTATCTTTTCCTTTCAACAGATCCTGTTATATCTGTTCTCTGAAGATAATTGATTATCCCTCCACTACTGAGATAGGCCCTATAGAATGAACTTGAGCAGAGGAAGCATGTTCTATATGAACATGCCACCTTTAGAGTGGTACAATGACCGTGGAAAAAGGAAGGCTAGTGATTGGCAGAGATCAGGAAGTGATCAGGAAGTTCCAGTGAAGGCAGAGAGGATCAGGAAGAAGAGATGTCAAAATAATTAAAAAAGGACAAAATTCAAAGTAATTTTGGAAAAGAGAAAGGGTTTAGAACAAAGATTTTATATTCTGAACACTTACTTGGTAAATTTAAATCCCATTCCAAGCATGCTTGGAGTCTCTGATAGATACTGTTGAACAAACAATAATGCATTTGGAGACACTGACCTGTGCTTGAGGTAACTGAGACAGGCAATTATAATACAATTGAGTTCAGGTGTCCAGAACCGGGGTTTAGATAGAACATGTTCACTTACATACATCTAACAATGATTCATTGTGATGAAAAAATCAAGTTTAACTTTGAAAAAGTGTGTAATATTTGGAACGAGATAATGGGACTTGTGTGTGTGAGGATATGAGCAAGTACATGGAAGCAGAAAATGGCACGATGCATTTTGTAGCAACAAGTAAACAAATTAGTTGTAACAGTAATAGGAAATAGTGTAAAAAGTTTCCCAAAGTGTGGAATACAAAATAGGGTCCTTGAATCACTAAGCTGAGTGATCCACTCTATTTTGTGGATCTAAGACATATGTTAAAGGCTGCTAAGGAGGTCCTTAGCCTGACACAATCCTATTGTGACACAAACAATTGTCCTACTGTGACATAAATAATTGGAACTGAAGGAGAAGAGAGGAGAACATGAACAATCTGCTGCAATAATCCGGTAACCATGTGATAAACATCTGATCTGTTAGTAACAGAAGAAGGGTAAAGGGATGATATATTCTAGAGACAGAATATAGGGAGGGAAGAAATGATAGTTAATATTCTACTATATGCAAGGCACTGAACTATGAACCTTACACAGATTAACCTATTTCATCTGACTGCCAATCCTAAGAAGTAACTTTGTTCCCATTTTACAGATGAGGATTAATCAAGTGCCTCAAGGACATGCTGTCAGTAAATGTTAAAAGTCATGGTCATGGTCATCTGACTCCACAGCCCCTGTGATCACTGTTTTCCTTAGGCATGAGGCCCTTAATGGTGGATTACGTGACTAGAGTCCATAGAATTTTGATGATTGTTTATATGAGTCACAGGATACAGAGATCCTTGAGATTCTTGACTCTGAAATTCTTGGGTGGTGAATAGAAGAGTGACAGTGTCAGTACAAATGAGAAAGTAAAAAGATTTTTCTTCACTTAATAGTTCAACTGTGTTTGGAGTTCAAGTATTGATATACAGCGGAAGTTACAAAAACAACTGAAGCACGCAAAACTCAAAGTTCTTTGAAGAAGGACACTAGCACATTCTTCTGGCTTTACTAATGTATATTTGAAGGGAAGCATACTTCTGAGTATACAGGGCAGGGCATACTAAACAATCTGTTGACTGGCTTAATCACACAGATTCTATTTCAGAAGTGACTGAGAATGAAAGATGGAGGGCAGGAGAATGAAACACTGTGGCCAAAGTCAAATAAATCAATGGGAAATTTTGGCTTAAATCCTGGCAGCCATATTCCAGCTATACAACACAGAGCAAGTTACTTTATTCTGGGTTTACACGGGGATAATAATTCATAGGGAAAACAGGTGTTTGTGCGTCAGTGTGAGTGTGTACGTGTGCGCGTGTGGACGTGCTGGCAGTGCATGCATGTGAGATTTGGTGGGCCTATGTATGCAAAGGCAATGCAAACCTAGAAACGAATACCCAAAGGCTGTTATCTCTGAGTGAAGAAAATCTGCAACTCTCTTTTCTCTCCTTTTAATTTGCAAAACCTACACGGAAACCTAAAAGGGGTGTGTGTGTGGGGGGGATCTGCCAAATAACTGCCAGTTTCAAAAGAAAAATAAATTATTTTCAGAGAAGTAGAAACTACAGTTACAAGTGAAGAGGAAATTTTAATTGCAGGGAGACATATCAGCTGAATGGTTTAGCTTGGACTTGTGGGATCAGAGCAGCCAGTGGGATATATATTAAAGAAAAAAAACCGGTTTAATTAGCCTTAAGATTTTATACAGCATGGCTCTTCCCTCCCACACCTTGTCTGATTCCAACGGGTCACCCTCCTTTTCAATCAAGTTTTCTCCCATCCTTTTTCCAGCTGCTGCCATGACAAGCCAATGAGAGAATGACATACAGATGAAAACAAGGTTTGGGTAATTATTGCACCGTGGCTGGTTGTTGTCTGAGCATCATTTTATTTCTTCCAATCACACAGGTCCTTGGACTTCACAGCTCCGTGTTTGAAATGGGGGTGATGCTGATTATATTATGACATTACAGCAAAGACAGGCAGATCAGACAAAGTGAATTTCACTCAGTAATTAAACTGCGGTTTCTTTCGTCTAAAGTCCAGGGCAGGATTAATCTAAAGGTAGCTCTTTATCATTCCGATTAGTGCTGGAATTTTACGAGTGAGTTCTTATTTGATAGCTAGCCCTGAATCTGCATCACTGGTGGCCCCACATCTGTTTAAATTACAAAAACAACATCAGATCAAGATACATTTACAAGGTTTTGGCCTTTGCTTATATTATTTTTTTTCTAAAGGAAATGCAAATAGATTCAAATATGCTGCCATTTCTATTCATCCTTTTCTATTACATAAATGCTTGTTCAAGAAAGCGGGTCCGTTCAAACTGCATGGCATTTTACAAACAATGTCCCATAATTCCATTTAGCACCATGCTCTAACCACATCTTCCTTTTTTATTATCTCAGACTCAATCTGAATATTGGAATGATTCAGGCAACAGTTTTTCTTTTTTGCTTATAGGTTCTACTTTTATTTCAAAGCACTCATTTAGGACTTACAAAGGCTCCTTCCTTCCTTCACTCACTCTTTTAATGTATATTATATTCTCAAGCAATGGGTTGGATCACTGGTTCTGAATTTTGGATTCTCATAGATGCAACTGTGAGGCTTTAAAAAACAATGGTCCAACTAGCCCCCATTATAGACCAAATGTTTCAAAACTCTAGGATTTAGAAGCAAGTATCTGTATACTCTTTAAGTCAGTAGGTGATGTGAGTGTATAGCCAGAGTTAAGAAATCTTGAGTCAGCTACACAGTATACCAGCTGTATTTGCAAAAGATTTATCAAAACAAGCCATTGTTGAGGGAAATGAGGCCTGATATTGTTGTGGGAAATCTCTTAATTAGAAGATTAAAAAGCTCATTTCAGTAGCCTTTGCATAAGAAAATATATACCCCAGTCAAAAAAGGGCAGTGGAGGAGGAGGAAGATTATAAGACAGCCAGGTCTATATTGACTGTGCTTCTATTGTTCTATGTGATAACCCTGAAGGTGATGGTTTACTGATTGAGCTGATCACATGGTAACATCAGAGCTTATAACCATATAATTTAAGATGACTGTTATCTAACATCACTGAATCTCAGAGTTTGGAAACAAACTTGGAATTAGCCATCATCTATTTAATCCCTTTCTATGCAGGTGTCTTTAGAAAGAGAAAGGCAGGATTGAGAAGATTTGACTTTTAATTCTGACTAAGCCATGTTTCAGAGTTTAAGAACATGCATTCTGGAGTCAAAATGAATTTAATTACTTGTTTGACAGTCCTCTGATATTTACTTCACTAAGCCTCAATGATTGCATCTTCAAAATGGGATCAAGAATATGTATATCACAGAGCTATTAGGGAGGATTGTATTAATTTAGATAAAGGGAGTGCCCAGCATCCAAAAGCATAAGAACTCAACAGAACTTTGTTAAATGCAATAATTGTTGAAGGTTGTCACTTAGCCTTTATACCTTAAAAAAAAAAAAATCAGTTTTAGGACTCACTGATCATTTCTAGAAGATCTGATTCTACAGGGAAGCAGAGAATGAATCCTAATAGAAATGGCTTTCAGATTTTATTGAGCATAAGTGTCACCTGGATGTGATCATTAGAAATGCAAATTGATGGGCTCCAATCCCAGAGCTCTTATTCAGTTTGTAGGGCAGAATTTAGGAATATACACTTTTGCAACCATCTCTTTGATAATGACAGCTACATAAGAACAGAAATCAGGCAAACGTTCATTTCCAAAATAACTACAGTGCGACCTGATCGGGAAGAGCCCATGTTTTCTGTTCCTTAGGTTAGAATTTAGGTACATGAACATAAGTCATGTGCAAATATAACATGTTCACAGTGTATGGTTATATCACAGCATTAAAAAAAATCAATTTCTTCAACTGAACAGAGTTCCTGAAAAGTTACCCTTTAGATACCAATATCATCTTCATTTTTCATCACTGGTAGGTAGCTTTGAGTATACAGGCGTGGGTCAGGTTCATTATCAACTCATCGTTTTTCTTTTCAAAAAATACAAAATCACTTTCTAAAAAATGGTAAATTCTTTAAACACGAGCATTTCTTTCTTTCTTTAAAGGCAGAGCGAAGTATTTAAAAATGCATTAATGATAATTAATAATATAATGTACAACTGTGAATTGAATATTTTAAATATAACTGATAAATTAGTTTGCTACCATGATTTTTTTTTCAGTCTTTTTGAGACAGGGTCGTCTTTTTGAGACAGGGTCTTCCTATAGCCTCAGCTGGCCTGGAACTTGCTATGTAGACCAGGCTGGCTTTTATTCACAGACATCTGCCTGTCTCTGCCTCCCAAGTGCTGGGATTAAAGGCATGCGCCACCAGCATGCCTGGTTCTCTACCATAAATATTTTTAACTTTAAATCGAAGCTGTTTTAAATATAAGGGGAACTATAAGCATTTTCATTCTCAACATTTTCCTAAGGGAAGAATAGTGAGACCAATTTTAGAAATGTGCTTAGCATTATGATAAAACATACAAACTAATATCCATTAACTATATAGTCCCAAAGTTCCTATATAAGATGTAGCAAGTAGGGGGCTGATCTCTCCAGCTACATCTTATATAGGAACTTTGACCTATTATCAATGGTTAAGTTGCAAAGAACTGGAGTTCAGTTCCTAGCACTCATGGCAGGTGGCTCACAGGGTCCTGTAATTCTAGCTCCAGGGGATCTACCACCCTCTTCTGGCCTCTGTGGGCACTGCACTCATGTGCACAAACCAACAGACACACACACAGACACACAGACACACAGACACACACAGACAAATACACACATACATGCATGCACGCACACACACACACACACACACACACACACACACACACACATAT
>NW_008346548.1:1190992-1192178 GCF_000622305.1 Nannospalax galili
TTTAAACTTATACTCTTTTTACAAAGATGTAAGAAGTAAATTATGGTTTCTAATAACTACTGAGCATAGAATTGGGCTGAAGTAAAAAAGACATCCACATAAGAAAACATAGCACTATGCAAGTCAATATAATCTAGTGGTCAAGTATGCTGATGAAGAAGAATCTTGAGCTAGGCTTAGCTTAAGGTATCAGAAACTCAGACACAGTAATTCTTTGAGGAAGCTTTTATGATTTGAATGGACACTGAATGAATACAGTATATTTATCATAATAGTGATTTTTATAGTATATATAAGGTATACCACAGGAAAGACTTAAATGAACTGTGCAGACATTAAGAGCTTTAGAAAGACAAAATTAAATTACAGCATTAGCATTATTGGCATGCATTTTGCAAGGAGAAGCTGAGTTGGATAATCCAGGGTGAATAAGACTTGGCTACAAGACCTCCAGGAAGTGCTGAGTTCTGGCTTCCCTCTGGCTTCCCTCTGGCTGAGGGCCTGAGAACCTAGGCAACTGCTGAGAGGCCCCTAGTGGTGAGCTTCCCCTAACTGCGCCATACTCATTCCCCTACCTAGGATTTCATGAGGCTCCTCCCAAGGCCCCAGAGCACATGTGGCTTTGGTAGGCTAAGGCTGAGATCCTATGGAGAGCCTGATAGGGTGGGTTCAGACCTCCATCAGTGTAGCAACTCTGACCTCAGCAGACGGCCAGAGAGTGCCAAGTTCTGGCCTCCCTCTGGCATCCCTCAGGCAGAGGGGCTGATCTGATGCCATCAGTTCCTTCCAAATTAAACCTGAGAGACCCTGAACCCTGTACCAACCAACTTTACATAACCAATACAGAAAAGATCTAGGCACCTTGATAATACAAACAGAATCATACTTCAACTTAAGTCTCACATCAGAATCATAAACAACAAAAGAAATTCACATGACAAGATCACAATGAAAGAATAATAAAATGGAAAGCCAAAACACTAAGTCCCCACCAAATTCCACCAATCTTGTAGAAGGGTGCTAGAAGGAAAATCACCTAGAGATAATCCAGGACACTGAAATTAAAAGAACAATAATAAACATGATCAAGGAATTCAATGAATTTAAAGAACACATGAACAAACAAATCAAAGGCCTAAAAGAAGAAAGGGATAAACTTCTGAATGAATTCACAAAAGAGATAGAA
>NW_008346548.1:1192248-1193395 GCF_000622305.1 Nannospalax galili
AAGCCTCACCACTAGAATGAATGAAATGGAAAGCAGAATATCAACACTGGAGGATAAAGTTGAAGAACTGGACCACTCAAGCAGATTATGGAAAAAGTAAAATAAACACAGGAATGAAATATGCAAGAGATGTGGGACACCATGAAAAGACCAAATGTACAAATCACAGGAATAGAGGAAGAAGAATTTCAGGTTAATGGTGTGAACCAGATCTTAAACAGGATTGTAGAAGAGAATTTCCCAAAATTAAGGAAAGACATCTCCATACAAATACAGGAATCACATAGAACACCAAATAGACATGATCAGAAAAGAAAGTCCCCATGACATATTATAGTAAAAACAATAAATGTACAGAACAAAGAGAGGATACTGAAAGAAGCAAAAGAAAACCAAGTCATATACAAAGGAAAGCCCATCAGAATTACAACTGACTTGTCAGTGCAAATGATGAAAGCCAGAAGAGCCTGGACCAAAGTATTTCCAGTTCTACATGACAATAGATACCAGCCCACAATACTTTACCAGCAAAAATGTCTATTATAGTTGAGGGGGAAAGAAAAATCTTCCATGACAGGAATAGCCTGAAAGAATACATGTCCACAAAACCAACACTTCAAAGAATACCTGAAGCAATACAAAGAGCAGAGAGAAAAACAACTATACACAGGGCAACAAATGAAAATAAAGGTAAAATCGAGGAAACACAAAATTAGACAGAGAATACAAACAGAAATCAAAATGACAGCAACCAATACACACCTTTCAATAATAACCTTAAATATCAACAGACTGAACTTGCCAGTCAAAAGATACAGGCTAAGTGAATGGATTAAGAAACAAAATCCATCTCTTTGCTGTCTGCAGAAACCCATCTCAACTTCAAATATAGGCACTACCTAAGGTAAAAGAATATTCCAAGCAAATGGCACTAAGAAACAAGCAGGGGTTGCAATTCAATATCTGACAAAATAGACTTCAGAGTAAAACTAATCAGAAGACATAAGGAGGGTCACTTCATTCTGATCAAAGGAACAGTTAACCAAGAAAATATTACAGTCCTTAACATATATGCACCACTCTGGTGAACCCAAATTCATAAAAACAACACTAGAGGACTTTAAGACACAGATTAACCCCAACTCAA
>NW_008346548.1:1193490-1194413 GCF_000622305.1 Nannospalax galili
AGTAATAGTAGGGGACTTCAAAACCCTGTTTCCATTAGACAGGTCAACTGGATAAAAAACAAACAGGGACACATCTGAATTAAATGATACATACATCAGATGGACCTAACACACATCTTTTGAATATTCCACCCAAGCACCAAAGAATACACTTTCTACTCAGCACCCATGGAACTTTTTCAAAAACTGACCACATACTGGGCCACAAAACAAACCTCAATAAATACAAAAGAACTGAAATAATTCCATGAATTCTATCGGACCACAATGCAATAAAGCTCAAAATAAA
Source organism: Nannospalax galili (assembly GCF_000622305.1). Lineage (NCBI taxonomy): Eukaryota > Metazoa > Chordata > Mammalia > Rodentia > Spalacidae > Nannospalax > Nannospalax galili. The sequence continues at coordinate 1,193,780 of NW_008346548.1, forward strand.
CACTGGACAAAGCCCCAGTCACTACACAAATTCGTGGCAATTGAACAACACACTCCTAAACAATCAGTGGGTCAAAGGAGAAATTAAGAAAGAAAAAAAATAATTTCTGGAATTCAATGAAAAGGACAATACAACACAAAACAACCTCTAGGACACTTTAAAAGCAGTCCTAAAAGGGAAGTTTATAGCTCTAAGTGCCTACATTAAAAAATTAGAAAAAGCTCAAACACAAATAAATGGCTTGACATTGCAACTGAACACACTTGAAAACAACAGCAAACAAAACCCAAACCCAGCAGACAAGAAGAAATAACAAAAATCAGGGCAGAATGAAGTAGAAACAAAGAAAACAATACAAAGGATCAATGAATCTAAGAGAGGGTTCTTTGAAAAGCTGAACAAGATAAACAGATCCTTAACCCAGTTAACAAAAAGACAGAAAGAGCAAATCCAAATCAACAAAATCAGAGAGGAAAGGGGAAACATCATAACAGACACCAAAAAGATCCAGACCATTATAAGGGAATATTAAAAAAAACTTATACATGACTAAATTTGAAAATCTAAAAGAAATGGATGACTATCTAAAATCATGGGAACCACCAAAGTTAAACCAAGAAGAGATCAACAGCTT
>NW_008346548.1:1194480-1198418 GCF_000622305.1 Nannospalax galili
CCCAGGACCAGATGGATTTACAGCAGAATTCTATCAGACATTTAAAGAAGATCTGCATCCAACACTACTTAATTTGTTCAAAAAAATAGAAATGGAGGGAAAACTTCCAAATTCCTTCTATGAAGCCAGCATCACTCTCATATGCAAAGTGGTTTGTAAAGACACAAACAAAAAAGAAAACTATAGACCCATATTCTTAATGAACATAGATGCAAAAATTTTCAACAAAATACTTGCAAACCTCATACAGAAACACAGCAAAAAGATCATTCATCATGATCAAGTAGGCTTTATCCCAAAGATGCAATGATGGTTCAATATACACAAGTTAATAATAAAATGTCATTAACCACACAAATGTACTCAAAGACCAAAACCACATTGTCAGAGGGAATTGGACTTGAGGGAACATACCTCAACACAATTAAAGCTATATACAACAAACCTACAGCCAACATCATTCTAAATGGAGAAAAACTGGAAGCATTCCCATTAAAATCAGGAACCAGACAAGGGTGTCCACTATCTCCACTCCTTTTCAACATAGTGCTTGAAACCCTGGCTAGAGCAATAAGACAGGAGAAGGAAATTAAAGGAGTACTAATTGGAAAAGAAGAGGTCCAACTATCACTTTTTGCAGATGATATGATACTATACCTAGAGATCCCAAAAGTTCTACCAAAAAGTCCTAGAACTGATCAATACTTTCTGTATAGTGGCAGGTTATAAAATCAGTCTAGAAAAATCAGTAGCCTTTCTGCATACTAATAACAAGCAATTGGAGAAAGAATGCAGGGAAATGCTCCCATTCACAATTGCTGCAAAAAAAAAAAAAAAAAAAAAAAAAAAAAAAATCTTGGACTAAACCTGACCAAAGACACCAAAGATCTCTACAATGAAAAATTTAAATCATTAAAGAAAGAGATTGAAGAAGACACCAGGAGATTGAAGGACCAGGAGATGGTCATGAATGGGAGGAATTAATATTGTGAAAATGACCATCCTACCAAAAGCAATATATAGATTCAATGCAATCCTGATCCAGATCCCCATGACATACGTCACAGAATTAGACAAAAACATCCTTAAATTCATATGGAAGCACAAAAGACCCTGAATAGCCTAAGCAGCCCTGAGCTCAACGAGCAACGCTGGGGGGATTACTATACCAGATCTCAAAGTATACTACAGAGCTATTGTCATAAAAAGACCATGGTACTGGCACAAAAATAGACACCTAGATCAAAGGCACATCATTGAAGAACCAAACCCAAGTACACACGATTTCAGCCACCAGATATGTGACAAAGGTGCCAAGAACACACAATAGAGGAAAGACAGCATCTTCAACAAATGGTGCTGGCAAAACTGGATCTCTATCTATAGAAGAAGGAAACTAGTTCTTTACCTTTCACCTTGCACAAAAGTCAACTTCAAATGGATCAAAGACCTCAATGTGGAATTGGAAACCCTGAAACTATTAGAAGAAAATACGGTCAGTAATGTGCAGTATATAGGTGTAGGAAAGGATTTTCTAAATAGGACAGAAGTTGCTCAGGAATTAAGGTCAGCAATCAACAAGTGGGACCTCATTCAACTAAAAAGCTTCTGTACAGCAAAAGAACAATAAAAAAAGTGAAGAGAAAACTCACAGAATGGGAAAAAATCTTCACCAGTGACACACCCAGAATACATAAAGAACTAAAAAAAAACAACAAATCAAGAAACCAAATGACCCAATGAAAAGATGGGCTAAAGATCTAAACAGAGAGTTCTCAAAGGAAGAAATAAAGATGGCCATGAAACATCTCAAAAAGTGTTCAATATCATTAGTAATTCAGGAAATGCAAATTAAAACCACCCTAAGGTATCACCTTACCCTAATCAGACTGGCTAGGATCAAGAAAACAAATGCTGATGAAGATGTGGAGAAAGGGGAAAGCTCATTCACTGATGGTGGGATTGCAAAGTTTTGACATCTCTATTGAAAACAGTGTGCAGAACTCTTAAAAAAACTAAAAATGAACCTACCATATGATCCAGTTACACCACTCCTTGGCATATACTCAAAGGACTCATCCTATTGTCAAGACACTTGTACAACCATGTCTGTTGCTGCTCTTTTCACAACAGCTAAGAGATGGAAGCAACCTAAGTGCCCCTCAACTGACGAGTAGTTAACAAAAATGTGCTATTTACACAATGGAGTTCTATTCAGCGGTAAAGAAAGATGAAATAATGAAATTTGCAGGTAAATGGATGGATATAGAAACTGCTATACTAAGTGACATAACACAGACTCAGAAGAACAATCAACATATCTTCTCCCTCATATGTGGATCCTAGCACCATATCCTTTTAAGTTCTAGGTCCATTTATTTATTTATTTATTTATTTATTTATTTATTTATTTATTAATTATTTTATGCATATGAATGTATTGCCTGCAGGTATGTGAGTGCACCCACGTCGTGCAATGCTGTGGAAGTCAGAAGAGGGCTTCAGATTTCCCTGGAACTGGAGTTAAGGACTGTTTGTAGCTACCATGTGGATGCTGGGACTCGAACCTGGGTCCTCTACAAGAGCAGTCAGTGCTCTTAACCACTGAGCCATCTCTCCAGTCCTTCTAGGTCCTTTTAATAAGATGATACTATACAACAGTCCCTTCTGCATGAAATAACTACCACCATCACGACTTCTGCTGAGCCTGATTGCTAAACATCGTCACAATTGGGCTTGTTGATGGTTGTGCTCATTCATTGAAGGAGGGCCAAGCAGGGTCATTGGACCCTCACAGCATTATCCAGCCACTCTTCCCAGCCAACTGCATGTAATTTGACCCTAACCACACACGGTCTCCTGGATTTGGGGAGGGCTAAATTATATAATCTGTGGAAGGCTAGGAAGAGAAGGCATGACCCATGTTGGGTTAAGGCTTTCCAGTGTGCATACACTTAGGTCATACATACACCTCAGCAACCCCTCAGTTATCTCAGTAGGTAAGCTCAATAAATTCATTGGTTCCCTTGTAAAACTTTAATCAAACATTGGCTTGACACTAGTTTCTTAAAAGGGAATAAGCATTGCTTAGCATCGCCAAGAAAATAAGTCTCACAAGAGATGGAAAATTTATTTGTTAATGCTATTATGTCTCATAATTATTTAAAAAAAAGAAAATAAGAATGTAAAAGATGTTAAAAGGATATGGGAATGGAGATATTTTCCAAAATAGAAAAAATGAGAAAGCCTAAGCAAGTGATGAAGGTCTGTTTAGGTTTGTTATGATATATAAAGGATTTGAAAAAAATAATATACACATAATCTTAAATTTTCAGTGGTCACAGTTTAGTCAAGTAGTTTAAAGAACAAAATATATATCTAGTCAAGGTTTATCTCAGAATATTTGGCATTTTACCCCAGCCTTATCTTATATAGCACATGATAATTAAAAGAACCAGACTGGTGGAACTAACCTTATTGGATGTTTAACAACCATAGTTTGAGGCCTATACTAATGTAGTCAGAGGGACTTAAAGGACAGTTTTTGCTCCTTGCCCTCCAAGGTCGACTAATTTCCAGGGGACTATGGAACATCTCTCAAAATGTCCTGTAACTGTGGTGAGTCACCTGTCCTCTTGTTCAGGGAGGACATGGAGACCCCATGAGATGGACTTGAACCAGTGTCCAGTCTACAAAGAGGAGGGTCAACTTAGAGGAAACATATTCATGCTTCCAAGTGAAGCCAGACATGGTTGAGCAGGACCTTTGACTTATCTTCACATAGATGGAACTGGCAAAAGAAAGGAGTTAGGAGCTCTTCCCAAGCCCATGTGACCACTGAGGAACAGATCCTCAGATGACCTTAAGTGTAAAAATAAATTGATTAATTTGAGCTAACTATGGTCTTAAACACCCAAAAGGAAAGTATAACCAAAGAG
>NW_008346548.1:1198513-1285946 GCF_000622305.1 Nannospalax galili
TTCTCATTGATGATTTTGTTCCTAACCAGAAAGTGCTGCTCAGATGTAAGACTTCAAATCTTGGTCTTCAATACTGTAGTGCCCACCTGTAGCCAAGGGATACAACTAGCTGTTGTTCTAAAATAATAGATACATTTGTTTTCTCCCCCTATCTAGAAGCCTTTGAGCAGGAACTGACACTGATTCTAACCACTCCAACAGTTATCAAAATTCCTGAAAACAAATCCTGAATCCATCACTCTAGAGTCCAGCTGTGGAAGACAAAAGGAAAATGAGGAGGAACACAATAGAGGTATGCTTTTGGAAGCTCTTGCCAAGAAATTTCAATGGACTTTCATATGAACATTTAAAAATTGCTCTGTTCTGATTTTTTTTTTCTAGTTCCCTGTCTAGAACTTGTAATGCTAATTACTCTTGCCTTTACTTCTTCACATCTCTTATTCACAATTCAAGGACTTTCTTTTCTCCTTAGAGATAAGAGTTATGTAATTTGGGAGTCTTTTAGATAGACCCACTGAAGGGCTAGTATTGCTTTGAGGGGTAGGTCAGAATTAAAGTATTTAGGGGCTTAAACATTTTAGGCTAAAATTGTAAAGGTAAATTTGGAGTAGATCTATTGTGGATTATGAAGAACCAGTTGCATTTTTTAGGTACATTTTTTGCAAAAACATTTCATGGTACAACTCAACATCTCTTTGGAACAACAGATCTCAATTTTTAGTATTCATCTGAATTATCTGTTCAATATATACTGTGTACTCTACCCACAAGTTTCTTCTCTAGAAGAACTGGGTGAGACGAGAGGATCCGCATTTCTAGAATAGTCCTAGGCATACTGATTCTCTTCATCACTCTGTCCTCCATTGCTTTAGTAGAGGGTAGGATAGTAAGAGAGTCATGTGGAGAAGGTGATAACGCAGGGCTGAGTCATCATTCCTAAAAGCTAGAAACTCCCTAAACATATGAAATGAACAAGTAACAATAGCTTCTTTTTGGATTTCCCTATAAACTTTTGTTCCCACTTTTGTGGGAGAACCAAGTCAGAGAAGAATCTATACAGAAATTCCCTTGGAAACACACTTCTTATACTATCTGATCTCTTTATTGGGCACAGGTGAAATGAGCTGTGGGCATAAGGAGACCCATGCTCCAAAGAAGTCCGGGCCAACCAAACTGGAAACTTAAACATAACCACTTTTAAAGCTAGTTAATAACACAACGACTGAGATAGAAGGTGGACTTTTTATTCTAAAGAGCCTCTATCAGTCAGCGCTAGACATTGTGTTGTTGCACTTAGAAACCTGGTTCACCTTTTACTTCATCAGGCAATCAGAAGCCAGAGGAGGACTAAGATCTTTCCACTTAGGTGTGGGTCACTGTCTAATCATCTTCACATTCTGATTCAAAATATGCTCTAAGACAAACTTCTGCTGTATAGTAACTATACTTTAAGAATATTTTAAAGGGAAGAAATTAAAAATAAAATGCTTAAAAAATCAGTATTTCCTCAGATTAGTGCTTATTTTCAAAGGTAGGTTAAAAAAGTTGTAGTTCAAGATTCATGTAGAAGTCTTTGTAGAAAAAACTGTCTAAAGTAGATGTAAAAATGTCTGAAACTCCAAAAAATTATTTCAGTAACATGTTTATTTTGTAGCCATTTATCTATCCTTAAGAAGCTATATAATTATAAAGTATAATTAATAACAATAATTACCACAAGTACAATAGAAATAATGATAGTAAGCTTCATGGGCCCAGATCTCCATAGACACGAAGGATAAGAATTTGTCTAGACGTTTTTAAGGAAAGAGGACAAAGTAATATTAGTGGAAAGAAATTTCTTTTCTTATGCTACACAGAAAAATAGACAACAACTTTGATATTTTTTGCTAAACACTTCATTTTATGGATCAGCTCAGGTAGTTTACTTAGAAAACAAGAAAGCTTCATGGGCCCAGATCTCCATAGACACGAAGGATAAGAATTTGTCTAGACGTTTTTAAGGAAAGAGGACAAAGTAATATTAGTGGAAAGAAATTTCTTTTCTTATGCTACACAGAAAAATAGACAACAACTTTGATATTTTTTGCTAAACACTTCATTTTATGGATCAGCTCAGGTAGTTTACTTAGAAAACAAGATGAGGCCTGTAATGTCTCTTAGGAAACAGCATCACTGTGATATCCTGGCTGGTCCCAGTTCCATTTCTAGTTAAGCTCCCCATCCACTTGTAAGCACAAAGCAATAGCATTTGTAAAGTGCTTTTCAGTTTATAGTCTCACAAACACATTATTGGATTGTCTCAAGAATCCTGTAGAGTAAGTAAGTAGGAAAAATATTAATATTATTCCCATTAGAAGAGGACAGAATTAAGAATTGGTGAAAAAGAAATTAATCTTTACTAAATATCTATAGTGTGTCAAACTAAGCACATCTAAAAAGAAGCCCAAATGTCAAATTTTCAGTAATACGAAATCTGCTAAAATAATTTGGAAACTGCCCAGGGTGAAAAGTAGTGGTTAGGGCCTGAACACAGATAGCCCGGTTACATAATCTGCCTACATGCTTTCTAGCAAACCACAGACTGGGTTCTCATTGCAAGTGTATAGTTATAGTAACTGTCCCTGAAGAGAAGGCTTACTGAATTGCCAAGAACTAAAACCACTCACAGTGTTCATGTTTGTTTGGTTGGTTTTGCAGTGCTGGGATCCAGGTTCTCTGACATGCTACCCTAGCACTCTTCCACTTAGGTACATGCCCCGCCCTACAGTTTTGGTTTTTTTTTTTTTCCCTTTTTGAGACAGGGTCTTCTTGTAGCCACAGCTGGCCTGGAACCCACTATGTAGACCACCAGACTGGCCTCGATCTCACAGAGATCCACCTGCCACTGCCTCCAGAGTGCTGGGATTAAAGACATATACCATGGTTAATTTTTACGTAGATTTTAGTTAGTTCTTCCTTGAGAAGATATGCATCTTTCCAAAGTTACTTGGTTGGCCCAAGGAGACTCATTCAAGGGTGAGGGTGTGTTATCTCATTGGTTTAGAATGCTAACTTTTAAAAGTAACTCCAAATATCCACAGACACATGTCAATATTACCATGTTTATACCATAATATTCTTTGCAAGAAAAATGAACCAAGAGAAGAGCCACCCAATGGCTAAATTCTGACATAGTCTCAACTTCAAACTATTCGTTTCTAAATAAGTAGGGAATACGCACACTAAACAAGCAATAACAGAAGGCCCACATACAAAGTAAAATTTCCATTCATTGTTCCAACCTCAGTCTCAAAGTTATAAATTCAGACTTTGAATTCTCTTAGATAAACTAACATCACTTTATTTTAATTTTTAAGATATGTTTACTTGTACAATTTGTGTGCAGAAGTTTTTGTTTGTGTTATTTTGAGATAGTTATACTATCCTTTCACTTTTATAATAAAACTTCTGACTTAGAGCATTTAAATTTTGGAAGAGCAAGTTCTTCCTCAAGAGACAGATGTTTCACCTAGAAGCCACATTGGCAATTAGAACTGCAGAAATCAAGGAAGTCTAGCAAATAAGTAAATATTTGCAAAATTAAATTGAATTTTTGTATATTAAGGGAAACATTTATTGAAAAATATTGCATTATATCTGGAAAAACTACCATGAGTTTTTAGAGAATAGCAGAATTTCAGAGCTAACGCTCCATAAAGGTCTTTAAAATTTATTTTTGGTTTTATAAGACAGGGTGTCATGCTACCCAGGCTTGTCTCAAACTGGACTCACTATAGAGCTGAGGATGGCCTTGAACTATTAATCCTCCTGCCTCCACTCTCAGTTGCTTAGATTATAGGCATGTACTACCACACACAGCTAGGATTTTATTTTTATAGACAAAATATCAGTGTTAGCAGAACCATATAATATTTTATATATTGAAATAATACCTGTAAAAGCTATTAAGATAATGGCTTTAAGCACCTCTACATTTGGGGAACTAAAATTTGTGAATATTAAATGGTCCTGTTATTGACTGATTCTGTCTCCAAAATTCATATGCTGAAGCTCCAAGCCTTGATTTCACTTTTTCTGGAAATAAAGCCACTTAAAGAGTAGTTGAGATTAAATGAGGTCATTAGGTTGTAGCTCTAATACAATAGGACAGTTTCTTTAAAGGAGAGGAGGAGATATTAGAGGTGGTAAATGAGCACATACAGAAATGTCATTTATAGATACAGCAAGGGGAAGGGACAAGGAGGGAATCCACAGGAGAAACCAAACTTACTGACCACCTTAGGTTTCTAGCCACCAAAACTTGGAGAAATAAATATCTATTGTCCAAACACTAGCTGACTAACGTAGGCCTGAATTTCTCTCCACTATCTGTAGGGTAGGAAATGTTTACTGTCACTTTACAGTGACTGTTTAAATTGACTTTACAGATCATGAGAGGTTCAAGAAATGTGCCAAGAGACGAGGAATCAATAAGTGGCATTTCTGAGATTTAACCTAGATCTATCCTATAGTCTAATATGTTTCCTGCCCTTATTTGTTTTCCACCTTTGAGCATATAAGGGTGTTACAGTGTTAGTTCTGATACTGACCAGTGTTGTCGCCTTGTGGGTTTCACTACTGCCTCATGTTCTACTTGCTGGAGTAACAGAAAGCAACTTAATTTATCTTTTATATAACCATCCTTTAGATACACGAAGATAGTTCTTTTCTGTCTGTTGAATCTTCAAACATCCTTATTTCCCTAATCATTCCTCACATGACCCACTTCATTTTCCTACCCTCTTGGTCATTACTCCTTTAGATGTTTCTATTTGTTTAGACTTCTTGTGCAGAGCTGGTAAGATAGCTCTCCTTCATATCATTCATGAGTAGTCTTCTTGAAATGTAAACACAGAATCTTGCATTTGCTCATTTAAAATGTTATTTGAGCTAGATGTAGCCCATGATAGTCATACCATCTGAAATCCTAGTGAATATATAATCATCTAAATTACCAAAAAAAATCTCACCCAAACACAGAAAAAAAAAAGCAAAGCAAGCAAACAAAAACATTGGTGACCAAGAAAAAGCCTGGCATATCCCAGGAGGATGCTATAGGAATACCCTCTCATTTGATTTTGAGCCAGTTGTCTGTATCTCATAGCCTGGTGAAAATCCCATGGCCAAGAAAGTCTTAGGTCCATGGGAGAACTTACTGCTACTGTTCAGTCAAGTTGACATGGCATCAACCTGTTCTGAATAACTATGCTTAAACCCACGGAGAAATGCTAACTTTAGCCCTAATTAGAGAAGCCTCTTTTTGAGGTGAGTGCAGAGACACATGGCTGCTCAAGTTGCTGAGAGTAAGTGACAGCTCAAAACCAGACATGTATTCCACCCTATCTAAGGTTCAGGGAATACCTCAGAAGAGAGGATGTAAGAACTTGAAGACAGAAAGAAGGGCTGTGAAATGCTATTTTTTGGGGGCATGGCACATTCAATGCAAATATGTCCTCACAGCAGCTATGGCTGCCTGCGATGGTCCTTCACATGACTGGGCCTGTCAACAGTCAATCATGGACTGGGGAGTGACTTATGGGGCTCTATCTGAGCAGCTACATGGATTCTATGGGAGGAGCAGACATTGTCTTTAGTGAAGTACCCACTGATGGGCCCACCAGGCTCCAAAGAAGGTGGAGGTTAAAAGGGATGCTATGAGGTTCAGAGAGGTTAGGAATGACAGTAATCAGAATGTACCATATACATGTATGAGATTGTGAAAAAAAATTTAATAAAAATTATAAAAAATAATGTGGTCATTCAAGGAGTTATTAGGCCCTCATTACATCTAGCTTATAAGACATGGGATCACATATTAGACGGGCTTTTGCTGAAGCGTTCTACTTTCTAGCAAGCATCGCTTCTTTCAGGAGTACACAACCCATTTCTTTATGTTTATTTGCTTTAGTAATCTACTCTAGACTTTTTCTCAGGACTGACAAGAAGCTGTTTGTCCTCACAAACTGCCTTTTTATACTTTCTGAAAAAGAGAACAGTTTCATATCTCCAGTTATTTGTTTTTCTCTTGTCCTAAAATAGAAAGGGCAGTAATTGTTGATGTTATCATAGTTAACAGTTCTCTATCCCATTTTTCATGATCTCTTCCCTTTCCCGGTTATTTTCCAAGAAAAGAACTATTCCTGTATCATCAGGAAAACACCCTAAGACGGCATGCTTGGCAGAGAGAGACCTCTAAACTGAAACAGTAGAGAACACTTTGAACAAGGTATCATTCTCAAGACCCCATTAGTGCTGGCAGATGAGATGAGTTATCATTCAGTGGGCTTTTGCTTTGTCTCTACATATTGCTCTGTATGACTGTAGTATATCAACCCTGCCAGTGTACACAGAGAGAGCTACATCCTTTTCCTGTCTGCTCTGGATGATTTCCTTTGCCAAATAGTCAAAACAGCTTTCTATTTTTCAGCCTTTAGCTGAAAAAGGTTGTAATATATAATTCTTTTATTTTCTATAAAGACTTTCTCGGAGGCAAGCCTGTACCCCGACCTTTACCTAATCAAGAAAAGTTGTTTGGGCAGTGGGGGATGGGGAGGCAGGTTAGGCTTTAAATGCACAAATCAGTTCTAATAAAAACACTGAAAATCAGGTGCCTGGGGTTAGAAATACTGGAGGGAATTCAATTACACTAATTAATATTTAAGAAGGGCTAGAGATCACATACTGAATGTGGGAAACTAGGCCAGTCAGACATGAGCATATGGGAAGGGCAAGATCAACAGATAAAAGTAACAAACAAATCATACATAAATGCTCCAACAGGAATGAAATGGGGAATATAAAATAAATGTTCCAACAGACACTGAAGAGGAGGTAAAGTGAATGGTCTACCAGATACAAAAGCAAAATGTTCCAACACACACAAGACATCTTATTGGTTTTGTGTAAACACATATACTGTAAAAATGATTTTTCCAAACAAGTTAGTAGGAAATGTTACCCATTTATAAAAACAGATAGGGTTGTATGCATTCATGGCACACTGTATTAGCTCTCATTTCCTTACTGGCTCATCACATAGGAAGCTCAATAAGGATTGACTTTCATAATACTTGGTCCCCTAATGGCTAAGCATACATGGGGGATACCCAACAGCTGATGGAAGGCTGAGAAGCTGCAGATCCTCATTGTTCTGTATGTGATGTATTATGGCTGGTGTCATGAATTATACTATTATCCCTTTGGAACTGAGTTTTCATTTGCTGCTCAAACACTCAATTCTTGTTTCTGGCTACTCTTTTCTGAACTTGAAAGCTTCCCAGAGAAGGCAAAGATGGTACCGGAAGAACCCTGCTTCAGTCATGAAAGTGGTTGTTTTCTTCTTCTGTGGTAGCACTTAACTATCCTTATTCATCTCTTTTCTCACTCTTAGCCTTCTCTCCTTCTATCATTGTGGGAGTTTGGAAAAGTATAATTCAGAGAATTCCATGGACCACCTTTGTAAACTGTATCTATTTAGTGCAAAACATGATACCTTGCTATTCATTGGGCTGCTTTTGCTCTCCACATCACACAAAGGTGGAAGTGGAAGAAGTGTGGAGGAGATGAGGAGGACTGAGACTGAGAACTGAACTTCTCCAAATTCTCCAGCAATCACAGAAGGCAACGAAGTGACCTTGAACAAACCCTCTACGACAATCTTTATATTAGATATGGAAAAAAACAAACTAAAACCAAGGTTCTTGCTCTTAAGGAGAAAATAAACAAAAACCAAGGTTCTTGCTCTTAAGGAATTTAATCTATAAGAAATAATTTAGGTAAACCAAAGCTTGCAAGACAAAGCACCCTCACAGGCTTAAATGTCCTTATAGTAAAGAAGGAGGAAAAAAAAAAAACTAAGGCAATTTACTAAATGCTTGTTTGAAAGAAACTGGTGGTTTTTTTCCAAACTATTTAATAATTCCTAGATTTATAAAGTTATGCTTATAGATTGATAAAGTTATGCTCCTAGTCCAGGAGTTAAATAGTCAAAACATTTAAAAAATGATATCACTTTATCATTATCATCAAAATGACTTGCAAATTTAAATATGTGAAATTTGAAACTTTGGAGACCATGCATTATTATATGTTAAACATATATAAGAAGGTTGACTAGTTTTTCATGCAGGCCTCAAATTAAAGCTCTGAGTTTGGAAGACATGTTGTTTAGGGAAATAAATGAATAGTTACTGTATGCAACTACTTATCTGTATATTTCCTGCCTTTTATACTATAGGTTACTTTATTTTCCATTAAAAATATACTGAATGATGAAGCCAGTATAATAATCCAAACCCAAGCTTCCATTTCTTTATATATTCATTTTGATATTCTTACTGAAGCTCTGAGTTTGGAAGACATGTTGTTTAGGGAAATAAATGAATAGTTACTGTATGCAACTACTTATCTGTATATTTCCTGCCTTTTATACTATAGGTTACTTTATTTTCCATTAAAAATATACTGAATGATGAAGCCAGTATAATAATCCAAACCCAAGCTTCCATTTCTTTATATATTCATTTTGATATTCTTACTGATTGACTTTATAATATTCAATACAATAAATGATTTTAACAAAACATTGTTATTCCATATGTAGAGATGTCAATAAGGTTTAGAAAGGAAAAATGGTTCTGATTCTATGAAAAAGTGAAAAATGTCTCCAGATGATGTAATTCATGTGTATTAGTTACTTTTCTGTTGTTGTGATGAAGCACCATGACCAGGCAACTTACAGAAGGAAGAGTTTATTTGGCTTGAGGTTCCAGAGGAATCTCATCCTTTGGTTCCTACCATCATGGTGGGAAGAGATGACAGGAGGCAACTGGAACAAAAACCTAAGCACTCACATTGTCAAGCAATTACAGGAAGTGGAGAGACAGATATTTAAAATGGACACAGCTATCTACTCTCAAAGCCCTCCCCCAGTGATGTGCTTTCTACAAGGCCACACCTCTGAAACATCTGCGAACAGTGCCACCAACTGTGGTCAAGTATTCAAATACTTGGAGTCTATGGGGAACATTTCTCATTTAAACCACCACATCATGTGCCCTCTCTAACTCAAGGCAAGATGATTTTCATGCTTCTGGCTCCAGGTTGCTCGGTTTCTGCATTCAGTGACTTGTTAGTTTAGGCCACTGCATACAGCAGATATACTGGGCCCAAAATAGATTTCATATACTGGCTATTCTTTCATGTTTCAGAAAGTGATATTTTTTCACTGAGGAATAGATTATCTTGAAACTATTACACATCAAAAATCGTAACGTTGCCTTAAACATATCCAGTACATGAGATTTATCAGATTTTTTTTTTTTTTTGTCTTTTTGAGACAGGGTCTCCTTGTAGTCCCAGCTGATCTGATCTCACTATGTAGACCAGGCTGGCCTTGAACTCACAACGATCTGCCTGCCTCTGCCTCCCGAGTGCTGGGATTAAAGGCATGTGCTACCATGCTCAGCATTTATCAGATATTCTTAAAGTACCAGATTATCAGAATTTAATACATTATCTACAATTTAACACATGGTAATCAAGAAATGAGTCAATGGAAATGTCTGTAGACATTCAGTACCACATTGTTTATATTAACATATACTTTATAGACAGGTATATTCAGATATTTTTCATTTGTTCAACATACATCATATTAAGGACATCAGATGATTTTTTTCCCCTCAACTTTAATTAACAATGGCTTATAGTTAGGAAATGAGTAAACCACAAGTGACATCCTACTACTATAAGGATGAGCCAAGAAAATTTAAGGAAAGATAAAAGCTGGTTGTTTTTTTCTGGATATATTTCATGATCATATTCTATTCATAATTTATAAACTATATGTTCTTCCATCTGCAATGATGCTCTGTTAGGATTTCTTTTTCCTTGATTCTGAGACATTCTTTGACTAATCTGCCTTCACCTCTGCCTGGTTCAATAGATAGAATTTTAAGGATTCATGTTGCTTATTCTGCATTTGGTTTTCTGTCACGGCTTATGCTATTTTCTCATTTTACTCAGTAGTTTGAGAAGTGAAACGCAAAGAACAACAACATTATAATTTATTGGGATTAATAACTACCCAAAGTAGGCAAAAATGAGTTATTAAAAATAAACTATATCAACCCTGGGCATGGTAGTACATGTCTGTAATCCCACACTGGACAGCCAGAGTCAGGAGGATCAGTAGTTCAAGTTTATCCTCTGCTACATAGCAAGTTTGAGCCTGGGCTATGTGGGACCCTGTTTAAAAAAATAATAATCACACCAAAGGAGAGCATCTGAGGACAGCAGCTGTGAAATGCCACACATGGTAGAAGTCAGTGAACCTCAAATGAATTTTAAAAAAAAACTGTAAGGCTATAAAACTCACATAATTGATAAGAGAAGACCAAGTTTAATAAATACTCCTAAGCTCTAAAGACTACAGGAGCCTGGAAAGTCACTTCTGGCTAAGGATCTGGGCAAAAGAGGAATACTAAAGGTGATGTTCTCTCATCAAGTAGGAACTAGAACTGATAATGGGATGAGAAATTAAAGAAATGGTAATTCTGACCACATTTGGTTTCTTTAATGCATCACTAGTATTGTGGGAACACCATCTATGCATATACCACTAGGGGTGAGCTGCCCAACAAATGCTTGGTGCTGTTGGCAATAGCATTGAGTATATCCTTTCTAACAGTCAATTTTAGAAATTTATATGGAAGGCAATTTAAAATGAGAACCCATGTTGGCAGACAGGGCTATATTATTCTGTGACACAAAAGTATTTCTTGAATAATGATATTAAGGATTTAGCCGATTGAAAAACAGAATCATGTATGTAACAAAAGGAAAATCATTGGTTTATTGTTAAAAGGAATGCAGATATATGACTCTTTACTCATAGGAGCTGTGAATTCACTTAAAATTTAAAAACAAAGATAACATCAAGATGGTAATGTAACATCATGCTTGAAAGAATAGACTATCAAGACAGAAAGAGCAAAACCTACTGAAATGGAACAAGCGAGTTCACCACAAGTCCAGGAAGCTTTCTAGAACATTAAAAAATACTACTAAAAAGAATCAAAATTGCTATTCATGGGAACAGTAAAGAATTTTGCTCAAAATTTACCAAGGTAAGTTTGAGATCATTCTAAATATGGGAAATGTTGCCAAATATTTTATAATTACCTTTGTTTCCAAATGAAATATTAAGATAGTTTATGAAACAAAAAGAAACTTTATTAGAAATAAGACATTTATATTACCCCTAAAACAAAAGGCTAGGCTTCTTAGGACACACACACACACACACACACACACACACACACACACAGCATGTAAATACAATCACACACAATAGTGATAAATGCTTGATAACTATGTTTTAGGAAGACAAAAATGGAAATATTTATATTTTCAGGAATCCTTGATACCTCTACTTCTTTTACGTCATTAACCAGTGTAAAATTCACATTTTATGAAATCTCTGCATGTTCATTTTCATTCCAATATGAACAGTGTGAACTTCTAAATATCATCTTATTAAAAAGCACCATTCTTTATGTTAATTAGATGGTCTTGCCTTTTTGAGTATTGGGCATTTAAAAAATAATATTCAGGAATATGATATTAGTGGACATAGGTGATTTTAAAGTCATGCTTCCATTTTGTGCTCCCATTCTATTAGTAACTTTTATTTGCAATGATTAAAATATCTTTTCACCAAATTTTACACAAGAGTACTAGATAATGTAAATATATTTGTCACCCAAAATTACAAAAATGAAACTATGATTCAGGTTAAATCACTGTCTCATTTTCATTTTGATAAAATCTTTTAGGTCATATCACTTCAAGTTAGGTTTTTGTGCTGCTTAATATTATAATTAATAATTCATATTTTTGTCTTTCCCCTCTCATTCTGACAACTTTTATTTTTAATCGGTGGGCATGTGCCAAATTGGTTTGTTATTTATTTATAATGTAAAATGACAAAGGAATTGACTATGTGAAATAAGCATTTTTTCATATAATAAAAATTTCTTTGTATAGTGATGTTTTTTTGCTTACCCTTAACTTGAGGATTTAGAGGTTAAGTCAGATGTCACTGTCACTGTATGACAATCTGTGGTAAGTACATTAAATAGAACTCTTGGTTTATTTTTTAAAAATTCATTTCAGTTTTGTGAAGACATCTGGGCACATGCATAAAAAGAGAACAAAAAATACCAAAATCTGTAAAAGACTCCCTATTCTGATAGATCCTATAGTGCCAATTAAGTAAAAATTCTGACAAACAGATCTATTTGTATTCTTTCCTAAGCTAAAAACATGCAAATTTAGTAGGAACAAACAAAAAATTCCAAAGATATGGGACTGAAAAAATAAAATGTTCTGTCTGTGAGACTTTATAGAATAGAACATTAAGTAATCTCTTTAATTCTACCCATAACCAGAAACAACATACCCTGAATGCTGGAGTACTGAATGGCTATGTCAGAAAATTCATAGTGTGGTTTCAAGAATATCAGCTAGCAAATCATTAGGGGAGCTGGTTCTAATGAAGAACCACAGGCTCACCCAGGAACCACCTCATTAAGAATCTGTAGGGATATGTGCTCGACTCTGTACCAGCTCCTGAGATACAATTAAGTTTGAGAACACTTTTATAGCAAAACTCTTCTAGCTCAGCAGAGCTTTCCATTGTCAGGAAAACCCTTTTAACTCATCTTATGTGTCAAACATTAGAGAATTGAACAGCAAATTTGATCAAATTATATACTTTTCTAAGATTCCAATGTCTCCTATTTCTTCTATTGGTTTAACAATCATAGTGAACTATCACTGGACTCTTCTTAAGCATACTCTTAGACATTTCTCAATTGGACTCCAACATTTGGATGAGGAGAACTTAAAAGTTGGCCCCAGAACTCAATGAAACATGACTATTATTTACAGATTACAATTGTAATATAATATTGAACACATCAAAAGGTTTTGACTTTAATTACTTGAATCATTATTAAAATCTAGAAGGCTGTAAATATCTGTTGAGTCAGATGTGGAAACTGGTTAAATAATTTAGTGGCGACTCATTTGGTGGCAGTCTGAATCAGAGCACAAGCATTCTGACACATCACTGTGCTTTTCAACTTGCTCCTTGAGCAAACTTTCCCCTGCCTTTATGGCACATGCCCACTTTATGGGATCTGTAGTATGTAGAAGAAGTTCCAGCAACATTATGTACATATGGTGCTCATCTTTTTTTTTTAAATATATATTTTTATTGAATTTTTGTGTATTTTATACAGAAAAAATCTCAACAATCTCAACAATCTTAATCATCTTCATACCCTTGTCCCCACTGGCACCCTCCCATACTCCCCCAGTGGAATCCATATACTCTGTCACCTTGTTAAGGCCCACTGGGTTGTCAGTGTCCCCAGCCATTCCCCAGTACAAGTCTGTCCACTGAGTCTAGTCAGCCTACCTATAGTCCCTTGTTTTAGGAAGATCAGCTCCTCCTCATCTGGCAGTAATCAGCTATGTTGGTGTTCATCTTTTTTCTTTCGGCTGGTCAAGTGAAGCAGTGGGAGTGGAGAAGGAACAAAGAATGCTGTGACTGGCTGTATCAATTAGTTGTAAGTGCCACTGCACTTGGACCAACCCATTTTTTTCAAAATGTACTGTGGAAATACATAATTGTACAATGTTAAGTATAAAATTACACAATCTGGGTGGTTCGGCTAAGAATGGCGAGAATGATGCCAATGCTGGTCTTCAAGTCCTCAGGGGCATTATTTCTGACCTAGAAAAAGTTCTTTATTTTTTTAAAATACTATTGTGGAAGTACACAATCCATTTTAAAGTTTGGTGCTACTATACATATAAAAAAGGAAAAAAGAAGCTTTCTATGTAAATGTAGCTAAAAGCCATGACTACTATTTGGTATGTGTATTTCATCAGTTAAATATACAACAATGGGAAGTGGTGTTTCTCGGATATCATTTATAACTGCAGCACAATGAAAGAAACTATAAACTACTAGAATCAGTATAATGTTCTTGAATGGTAGATTGTAATCAGAACTTTATCTGACCAGATTATTTAAAACATCTCCCTTATAGGTATGAAAAATGCACACAAATGACAAATGAACACACACACATTCCAAGCCTGCACTTATTTTCAGGGAAGAATACCCTGTTTGGTAAGTATTTTTACTTAAATGGCATAATCACTTTCAAACATGCATGTTGTGTTAGACCAGTATTTTTGTGTTTCAGAGCTTGGGACAGAGAGAAAATAGGAGGTGGGAAGTAGGGATTAAGTGTAGGAGACTGGAGTCAGGCAGATTTAGCTTTAAATCCAAGTCCCATAATTTATTAATAGTCTGACCTTAGGTAAAGTGTCTCTCAATTGCCTTGATCTTTCCCCATATGTAGAGTTTATGTGGGTTTGTACAATGATACCCATTTGAGAATTCTTTTAAATACTCCAAGTGGATTTTTCTAAATGCAAGCTCCCATGATTTAGTCTTAATAACATCTAAATGAATGTTTCCATTGATTTGTCCAGAAAGAAAGAATTGAGTTCTGTTTAGAAAACAACCTTTTCCATGATAAGCAGTAATATTCTCAATCTGGAAGAAAACTATATAAATATAAGATATTAAATATGCAATAATTTCATAGGGTCCAACTGGTATCTGAGAGGCGAGGAGAGGTTGAGATGGACTCCTTGGCTTCCTTCTGTCCAAAAATTTTTTGTTTCTCTATTTCCTATGGTTACCACCCTGAAACATGTTAAAATCTCAGTAGGGACTCTGTTTCAACTTTTCCTTTCAAAACAGAGTGAAAAGCTTAATGGAAAAAAATGTCCTTTCTAACTTCATGCCAGGCACAGTGTAAGATCCACAAACTTAAAAGCCAGGCAAATAGTATTTTATATGCTCCAAAACTTAGTAAGTGACACAATGCTACAAAATTTCCCGAATTTTGGCATGTGACTCAACTACTATGTACTGTGTGAGATGAGTCAAGGAAAATGGAACCATATGTACTTTTTTTGGACAGTCAATTCCTCTCTGCCCATCCAAAACTGTATTATTTTAAGAGATACTTGGGATTCTTTTATCAAAAAAGATCTAATTTTTAAAATTAATCAGGTAAATGACTGAAAGCTATCCTAGTAAACATAGGCAGAAATAAGCAAATCGACTTATAAAACCACGATTGCCTTAATTTTTAAAATCTATTCGTCTGTACTCGAAGAATTATTTAAGACTTATAGTGGAAAATCAGGGAAAATTAAGGGGATTTAAATGTTGGACTCATTGTTATCCATTAGTTATAGGCACCCTTTCTCCTCTAGGATGAAAGCTATTGAACTCATACAGTGAATGGGTGATAGCAGAAAAACAGTAATAAACTCCAGGGACATGTTAGTTTTTAGACCTAGTTGCAAAGATCTGCCTTCTATTTTTAAGTCTACATGCCGATAGTCCATCATATTTCTGTTAACTATATATGAATTTCAGTGGATTTAAATACTTTTCAAGTGTCCAATCTTAGCAAGAAGGAAAATGGACTAGTAACACTTGGAAAAATGACACAATAAAGGCTGAACCTGTGAAAGATTTCAAACAATAAAGTAATATAATTGCTATGGTTAGAAACTCAAATATCTGTCATGGACTCATATTTTGACCATTGTTTTCCAGTTGCTGGTATATTTTAGGAGGCTGTGGGAACTTGGGGGTGGGGCCTACAGGAGATGATGATGGGGGTGGCTTTGAAGGCTATGCTTCTCACTCCTGCGTCCTGGTCTACCTTGATGTGAACAGCCTTTATCACATGTTTTGGCTGCCATGAATTGAGTTGCTTTCTCATGCTTTCACTGCCAGGATGGAATGAAATCCTGATTCTGTGAGCTATAATAAGTCCTTGCTCTCTCAAGTTGCTTCTGTTAAGTTTTATGGCTACAGAGACATAAAAGTAACTAATATATTAATGTATGAAGTAAGAAGGACAAAATGGAAGAAGACACCATGGGCAAGAAGGCAGAAAGTATCCATACAGAGTTTTAAGGTATTTGTTCTTCATTTCATAAAGCCTCCCCCCCGCCACCTCGCTTTACAGATAACAGAAGTCGGATGTTTAATCACAATAGCTAACATGTGACAGATTTATATCACAAAGCAGGGACTATGATATTAAACATTTAAATGCATCATCTCATTTGAATTTTTTTTTTTTTTTTTGGTTTTTTTGAGACAGGGTCTCCCTGTAGCCCCAGCTGTCCTGGAACTCACTATGTAGACCAGGCTGGCCTTGAACTCACAGAGATCCGCCTGCCTATCTACAAATAGCAGACAAGTGTTATTATTTGTATTTTTCAAATGAGAGCTAAAGATGACAAAGATGAAACAACTTGTTTAAATTTGCAGAGTAACCAAGATATAAACTCTGATTTGTCTACCTTCAGTACCTAAGCTCTCCAGTAGTTCTTAACTCTCATTACCCATCAGAATTACAAAATATTTTTAAATAGCTGATCTTCAAATTACAGTCCAGAAGAATTGAATCTAAATTTATTGCATACAATCCCAAACATGTTTTGAATCTCTCATGCTCATGGTAACACCCAGTGTAGGTAGAGAAGCACTGCATTATGCAGTACTGACTATCATGCTGTTTTCTAAGGGATCAGAGACAGCATTGGAGTCCAGGTGTCCTCCGTCTCTCTGCAGTGGCTTTTCTTTGCATTCTGCTCACCTTGCTACACTCTGTCATCAGCCAGATTTGGAAAAATAAAAGGTATTGGGGACTTTTTAAACAAAATATTGCCACAGCAGAATTTGGTTATAGCTCACAAACCTGTTTACATCTACCTACTAGTCTCAAAGAATGAAGACAAAGAAGGCTCACATATGTTTATTGCTCCCACTCCCAAAAGGAAGTATGAGACTGGCCCTACAGGGAAGAGCTTATAATTTAAATTGGGGATGGGTTCCCCCTCTTCTTTCACAAATGTATTCAGAGCAGCTACTACATCTAAGGGGGAAAGATCCAATTACTGCTCTTTACAGTGCTGTTTCATGTGGGATCTCAAGGCAGCTGACAGTCATTCAAAACATAAAAGTAAAGTGAAAGGAAAATGTCTGTGGTGGGAAGACAGTGAAATTGTACGTCAGAAGTTCTAGGTTTGTGTCTGTGATCTGCCACTTTACTGCCATGACATGGAGACACTGCATGTCTTGATTCTCATCTCCCTTAGGGCAGTGAATCAAATATTGTAGTCCTATTCCCATTATCTGAGAACTTTCTTGAAATAAAATTATTGCTTTCTGTCCTAGAATCAGAATCAGAAACTTGCTGTATATGGAGCAATCTGCAGTTTAAAATTCCTCCAGATGATTCTGATCTCCTACGGAATTTCCTGATGCTTAAGGTATGCAAGGAGATTGTGCATAAAACTGGAGGATTTTACTATGATATATTCAAACCAGGAATCTCAAGTTCTATCCCAGAAATATTTAGAGAAACAATGTTCCAGCCTACATTAGTTAGATAATAGCCTCATTTCTGATTTTCATTTTGAATGTGTAGACGAGGCACAAGTCAACCAGAGGTTATGCAATTAGCTGGGAGTCAAAGAGAAAGCAAGGAGTAGAGCTGAGAAGGAAACCCCAGTGTGAACTTGATTCTAATTCAATCAAACTGTTCAGGTACCAACCACGCACCTTCCACTATACTGACAATGAACCTTTTAATAAATAACTTCTTATCCTTTTAGCTTAAAAAATAACCATAGCTTTTTAAAACAGATTGACACCTACAGTTCTGGGCTAAAGGCAGCTCAAGAGTCAATACGAATCACAAGCTTCCTACCTTGAGAAGGTGCAATTGCCCTGATCACTACATATGTAAAATGTGGACATTATATATGTCACTTGCAGCACATTTCTGATTAATACAATGGTGGGAAATGTGATAAACAAGAGTACTTATCTAGGGTTGAGCTTTCACATGAATATATGGATTTCTACAACATTATTTGGATACTAAGAAACAGAAACTAAATTAAAAAAAAATATTTTATTTATTATTTTATTTTATGTGTATGCGTGTATTGCCTGCATGTAGATAAGTGTACTCATGTTGTGCAATGCCCACAAAGGTCAGAAGAGACTGTCGGATCCCCTGGAACTGGAGTTACAGACAGTTGTTAGCTGCCATGTGGGTGTTGGGATTCAAACCTGGGTCTTCTGCAAGAACAGTCAGTGTTCTTGACTGCTAAGCCATCTCTCCAGCCCTGAGAAACTGAATTTTAGGAAATGCTTTGGGATGGTTTTTACCCACCCTCCTGATATAGCTACTAAGATGCCTGATACTTTACATGCAAAGGTGCTAAAAAAAAAAAAAAAGAGCAAGAGAATAGACTGTTAATGAAATTCTCTGATTATCAAAAGCACTTTGGAATGATGAGGTGGTAAATAATAGTAAGAGGAATACCACGAAGTGCTCAGGCACTGCAGCACTAGTCACCACAACAAATGCAGAAGAGAGCAGACATGAATCGAATTTGCATTTCATACAGCTGCTGTGTGTACGTGGAATATAAGGAAGCTAATTTTTCCAATAATACTGGTAAAATTTTGTTCAAAATCTTTTCTTGCTGTCTTCTCACTTTAAAAGTCTATATAGAAAACCCCCCTCTGTCCTAGTGAAATGGTGAGTATGCAAAGGAGGCTAGGAAAATGAGCGAATTTGCAGGCATGAAAAAAGCTAAATAAAAGGAAAGAATGAAGAAAATAGTAACACTATTAGAACATCTATGCAGACATACACAAAGATGATCCTTAAGAAATGTCAGAGAAAAATAATGCTAATGTGTGGCAAAAGAACTACAGTAAAGGTACAATATCATGTACCAAAACCACAGCCATGTGATCTTTCTGTCTGCTGAGCTATGATAGAGGGTTGCTATTTTTTAAGACAGAATCAGAGAGAAGAGTATAAAGTTTTGCTGAGTGTCATTATTGTTGCTGCTGAGTTTAGCTATGATGCTAACATTTACTTCATACCAGACTCTACTAACAATTCCATGAACTCAGTGCTTACCAAGAAGCTGTCCCCATTTTGTTATTTTCAATAATAGTTCAGAACTCAAGCACCTGCTCATTAACTAAATCCTAGTCTATGGTTAGTCTCATTTTGAAGAGATAGAGGAGATGACGGAAGTATGGAGAATCTGTTAGCTATACAAGAAGTGTCCAACTGGGATTCTGAGAGAGTAATGGATATGGTAAAATACCACCAGTCAAAAGGCCACTAGCCAAAAGGGCCACTGGTCAAAAAGATCATTAGTCAAACACAACTGAGCCCTATGGGTTGAATAAGCCAGGGGATACAATTCTCTCCCTTCCTTGGTTTTGTCCCTATGTCAAATAAAAGATTGTTTCTAGTGTATTTTCTGTATCTGGTCTGCAGGACTGGACTTGCATCTCCAAGTACATTTCAAATATCTCAAATTTCTGACTTGGAAGAAAACATCAATTTCCTTGGTGAAACTCAGAGAAAAATAGTATATTCACAAAACCTTTAAATATTTCTAGAATAGGAAAATGGAGAGATACCTACCATGTTAAGAAAAGGCTAATAGTAACCAAAACAATAACTTTAATAGCAATAATCTAGAATCTAGAGCACAACTGATCACAAGGATTCATGTGCATTAAGGGAGACTCCAAGACAAGGAGGGCTTTAAGCTTTATTTCCATTTTCAGGATTCAGCCAAGCTGAACTCTCTGGAAAGCTGTAAATGCTCTCACAACAGACTTTAGCATGAGATTGGGATGGATACTGGATGATGGCATAAGTACATCTCCCTTCCCCTTGTTCTGAAAGTTAATTATGAAACTGTGTGTCATGTGTCTTCATCCTGATTTGGTTTACTCAATTCTAGAAACAAAGCCAAGCTGATTAGATTGCTCTACGCAACTGAACACCTAGTGAAGCCTTCATGAAGACAATGTTCTTCCCATTAACCCTCCTTGGAGGGCATTATATTACTGTGCATTATTCTGCATTGCTGGTAAAGGATGGGCAGTATTTTCTTATGAAGAACAAGTTGTTCCTTTCATCAATTTTATGTTTTGGTAACTTAAAAACTGTAAGGGCTTGATCTTTTCCTCTTCAGTCCATTATTCCGCCCCCCCTTCCACTGTAGGTTATTCTGTTAATTATTTAGAGACTACCTTTGTCTGGACAATTCATCCCAGTAGAAGCTGGCTTATTTTTTTTTTTTTCCAACAGCTCTTAGTGGATTGAGACAATAGAGTCATGGAGAGGCAGCTGGTTTTAATAGGATTTAGGTTTCATCTGTGACAGAGATCATCCCCTCTATCGACTTTTCTCATTGCTGCCCATTCTATTGCTTGAAATGGCCACAGTGGTATTCAAAAAACTGGTAGGTAGTCACTGTTCAAACTATTCTCAAAACAGCTGTCACAAGCCTCACTTTACTCTGTTAGGATTAGAGTTGGTTTAATTTTTCTTGTGAAGTCATGTTATCAGAGAAAGAAGTCTAGAACATTATTTTTAAATGTGGTATGATTTGGATTATAATGTGGTTGAATCTATATTCAAAGCTTCTAAGTCTTCTAAATTTTTCACAAACAGGAATACAAATTCATACAAATGTCAAGATTTAAAAATATCCAAAGATATTTTCGCATATCAACAATTTTCAGGGAGAAAGGGGGGCATGGCATAGATATGAGCAACTTTCCTCCATATTTCTAAAATATGAACCATTACCTTTGTAATCCTTACATCAGTGAAAAGGAAAGTCAGATTACAAATAGCAAGTCAGGAAGTCCATCTAGAAGAGTGAGCTTTGGCTCATAGCACACTAATACTTTATGGAGATTCAATATTTTAAAAGAGAAAAAAAGTTAAGATACTTGAGAATAAGAGAAAAGGTAAAAATACTCAGTTGTCTCCAAATTTGTAAAACAAGGCAATATTAATTTCTTTTTAAAAGGATTTGGGGCTGGGAATGAGGCTTGGTAGTTTTCTTACCTTTTGCACATTTAAAAACTGAAAAGTAAATGAATCTACTTCACTATCAATCTAAAGGTATAAAATATTCAAGGCATACCAAAATTGATAACTGTCACTTTGCTGCCCTGGAATTGGTATGTCCTCAGTTTATAGTACAAATGTCCCATTACAGTGTGTGAGCATACAGCAAAGCACAGCCTTTGAAAATGGAAGTAGGCTGGTTTTTAGTTTAGAACCCTGATTTCCAACATTCAACAAGTCATTTAACCCCTTGACATTAAGATTTTCTCATCTATAAAATGTGAGAATAGAAAAGTATTTCACAGGTTTGTTCTAAGATCAAAATATTCAGAACAGAGAGGTCACTCAATAAATGGCAGCCAAATCACCACAAGTAGAAAAGTCCAAATAAAAAATATTTCTAGGATTGTTGCTGTCTTAGGTAGGTCTGGTATCCATGCTACAAGACCCAGTAAGCTCAAGTAATTTGGCCGTTTTAGCACTACTCTTTGGAGATTCTTTTAATGACATTTCCCAAAGGTCAAGCTAGCTTATACTTGTGTGGAACTGTTGCATTTAAAAGGGAGATTTATTTGGTTCATAAAATAATTCTTGCTCCTAAAATCCAGGATCATGGAGAACGTCTGCCATAAAGGATAAGAGTGATATTTTATAAAAGCAGGGTTTTAAAAACTATAGTAAAAAGTCAAGGCAGATTATCAGGAAAACAGCAAGTACCCCAAGTCAAAGCCACACTCTGAAGAAATATGCCCTAAACAAACAGCCTGCAGCTGAAGAAGAATGGAAAGACTTTCACCAGCTGAGAGAAATGGAAGAATAAAGCACAGTACAGAGGCCTCTCAGTAAATAGGTTAGAAAAGGCTCAAAGCTCTGATTATCAGGTGAGAGGTAAAAAGATGAAAGGATACCTCTTCATGAAATAAAGCAAGAGCAGGATTCTAGGAATCAACAGATTTTGAAATAAAATCTTTAAATCCTATGTTCCAAGGTGGTACTAGTTACAGGAAGTACAAGTATTGATGAGTTAAATCAGGACAGAAGAAAATATAAAGCCAAATACGGGTAGCTCTGAGGGGGAAAAAATAGGCAGCTTGGTACTCAACTGTCATCACAATTCACTTGTGTTTCACATCCCACTGTTTGTGACATTAACAGAATTTTGAATTTAGCAATGAACTATTTTTATATTGTGAATCTCTGAAGCCATTTTCCATATGTATCTATTGCAACTAGCAATAATAGCCTTTTGATCTTAACAATGCTTTCAATTAATACTATTCAAATTAGGGGTCACCTAAGAGTTTTCCAAGTAATTCCCCTTTTCTATCATTTCAAGTAAAGCATTATCTATGCTATCTATTTGCATTAACCCCAAATAATTTGGTCTTGGGTGTTTTTGGCTTTTACTGTCATTTTCAAAAGATTGAGTTAGTTTGGGATTTTGAATTGTATTTTCATTTAACTAGAATAATTACAGCAATCTTTCCATAAGGTATTTAAATAGATTAAATTTACTCATAGAGTTCCTACTGTGTGTTAAGCATTAAACAAAACAAATTCAAGTGCTATAATTTACAAAATCACATACATTAATGCATACTATATATTAACATATATAATGAGCTTATTGTCCACAGGGCTCTTTTATCGTTGTGTTATTAAAGTTGGCAACAGATACTGTTTACTGAGTACTCATCATATACAAAGATGTATCAAGAACTTTACTAGAGCTGGGCATGTTGGTGCACACTTTTAATCCCAGCACTAAGGGAGGCAGAGGCAGACAAATCTGTCAGGTCAGCCTGGTCTACACAGTGAGTTCTAGGCCAGCTTGGGCTACACAAAGACCACAAAGAGCAAAAACAACAAAATTCAAGAACTTTATTAGAGATAATACTATAGACCAATGAGATTATTGGTTCATGTTTCCATTTGAGGGTTAAAGACACAAATAACTTGTCTATCACTTAATTTGTAAACGTCAGAAGTGATAACTAAATATGAAGCCACTCTGTGAAAGTTCACATTCTTCCCATGATACAGTTTTGATTTTGATAGTGAAGCAAAGACACTGTTTTTGTTTGTTTGTTTTGTTTTTATTTGTTTGTTTGTTTGTTTTTGGGACAGGTTCTCACTATAAAGCCCTGGCTGGTCTAGAACTCACTATGTAGATCACGCTGGCCTTGGACTCACAGAGATCTGCCTGCCTCTACCTCCTGAGTTCTGGGAATAAAGGTATACCAAAAGGCACTGCCTGAAAAGGACACAGGTTTAAAAAGTTAACATAGGGCTGGAAATACTGCTCACTGGTAGAGTGCCTGTCTGGTGTGTACTGAGCCCTAGGTTTGATTCTCAGTACCAGAAAAATGAAAGATAACATAAATAAAAACTTTACAGTGCATTGGCAACTGTATTTTTTAAAAAATATACACTGATTCTAGTATATTATTCTCTCATCATTTACATTCCCATGGAATGTCTGAATTGATACTCGTATATTCAATTCAACAAACATATTTTGGGTGCCTACTGTGATGCAACTTTTGGGCTAGTGCTCATAGTTCATTAGCTATGCTAAGTCACATATTTGACTAATAAAATTTTCTTCTTGAAGATGCCCCTTTTAGATAAAATTATATTTTTTAACTCTTCTGCAACACAGATGTATAAAGGAACAGTGCACTTCCTTAAGATCATTGTAGCTTCAGATTTAGAAGTTTCTTTTAATAACACAAACAGTAAATTGCAACACTCACAGTTATTTAATGCATGATTTAAACCCAATTTCTACAAAGAAAGCGAAATTTGGCCTGCATAATATTATTTACATAAATCACACTATAATTTTCCACCTATAAAACATAGATTTTTAAAAAATTCTATTTAATTAATTAATAAATTAATTAAATTTATTTATATGAGTGTTTTGCCTGCACCTGTGTCGTACAAAGCCTGCAGAGGCCAGAACAGGGTGTTGGATCTCCTGGAACTGGCATAAAGGATGGTTGTCAGTCGCCATGTGTGTGCTAGGACTCAAACCTGGGTCCTCTGGAAGAGCAGCCAGTGTTCCTAATCATGGAGTCATCTCTCCAGCCCTTTAAAAACCTAGATTCTTAATATATGTTACAAAGACGATATCTCTGAGCCATATTCAGAAGGAAACATGCTTTCAATTATTTTGCTACTAGTGTTAATGGAATTGTACTGGATGAAATATATTTTCAAAAATTTCCTCTATAATTAGGTAATGACAGCAATAATAATAATAATAATTACAACAGGAATGATGGCATTTCTTGAATATTTTTCTGTGTTTCAAGTATTAGAATTAACAGTTCATATGCATTTTCTTACACATTTCTCAAAATATTGCACAGGGTAAGTAATGTTAATAATCCAGTTTTATAGAGCAGGCCACCTCAGAGCCAGGAGTTTAATAACTTGTCTAAGATGGCTGCCTGCAAAGAGATCAGGCCAGGATCTAACCAGAAGAAGCCACACTCTTTTATGTGCTGTAGGTGGTGGTTACGACAGGAACTATACTTTTTTTCCAGAAGCATGCTGCATTTGTGCTCGTCTACACCACTTGGGTTGGGACACATTTGGTCTGGAAGACAGCTAACGAGTCAGAGTTTGAGATGCTTCTATTCCTGCTGCTGTCAATTAAAATGTTCCCTTCTGAGGAGGCTTGACTGACTGGTTGAATGTTAGAACATAACATGTGCCCAGAAAAGGGCCTGAAGAATGTTTACAATGGCTTCTTTAAGTGGTGGATGAACAGGTAATTCTCCAGTTTTTTTCTTTTGTTCTATATTTTTTTTATTATTTTTATTTTATGTGTATGAGTGTATTGCCTGTATGTAGTAAGCACACCTGTGTCGTGCAATGCGCACAGAGGACAGAAGAGGCTGTTGGATCCCCTGGAACTCTAGTTACAGTCATTTGTTAGCTGCCATGTGGGTGCTGGGATTTGAACCCGGGTCTTCTCCAAGAACAACCAGTGCTCTAAACCACTGAGCCATCTCTCCAGCCCCCTCCATTTTTTTCTTAATCATACTTTCCTATTTTTTAAAATCTTTGCATTATGGGCATATGTCATTGAGTTACTAAAGAGAAAATTAAACTACTTAGAAAAATTATTTTTGTTTTACTATGAAGTTGCTGATCTCAGTTAAAATTGCTCTAGGAAATAACTCATACTGCTCTACTCTCTGACCTTTTCTAGAACAGAGTTTCACGCCGAAGCCAGGAAGTACTGTTACCAGTCTTCTATGCTCTAGATTAAGCCCCTTGAAGATCAATTTTTTTCTTATCTCTCTCCTGGAGTTCTATGCATCCTGAATACCTGCAGCAAGTTCAGTAAAAACAAACACAGCACACAGTCACTAGAACTAGCAAAGAGCTGAAAACATCCTTAACTGACTTTGCATACTTATGGTCTTCTCAGGTAATTGTGTCTACTCTAAAATTTTGTGCAGATTCCCTGAGAAGGAATTTTCCACAAGAAGACTGTCCTGAATTGACTGGTTTATTTCTGGACACATTCACACACACACACACACACACACACACACACACACACACACACACACACACACAGAGTAAAATAGAGGGAAAAACAGAAGAGTCATTGGGAATAGAGGAGGCCATGTCTCAAAAATGAAGCACATTCTTTTTATACATAGATTGCTTTGCATTTTTATTTAGTCCTTTTACTCCTATCTTACACCCAAATAACATAAACTCTATAACAGTCAACATTTTGTTATTTGCTATTATATCTCTAATTATAGCTCTAATTTCTAGGAAAGGACAGGATAGCACTAAGCACATTTGTTTCAATAAGCACATTTGAAAAAAAGAAACATCTAAATGTTATTAGCAAAAACAATGAGTCTTTCTGTAAGAAACAGTATATTTTAAAATGAAATGGAGATCTTTTTCAAAGATTAAAAACTCATTCAATTTTATGTCTTAGAGGGCTTTATACTGAGTTCAATATTGTATAACTGTATTAATTCAACTGTGAACCTAAAAATTTTAGCCACTTTTGAAAGAGATGTATCTTTGCTCTGGAAATTGTTATTGATTATCTTAAAGCTGTAATGAAATGCTTCTTCTAAAAAATAAAAAAACAAAAACAACAAAAAAGGAAACGAGAGGGAGAAAACATAAAATTCATAATGCTTCTTACGTTATAGAAATAATCAGGATGGTTACTAACAAACTTCCAGGAAAGCATAAACCAACAAAGAAATTGCAAGGTTTCATCCTGCTCCTTAGTTGGCTGCCCAGCTAATTCCTTCACATGTAGTACATTCCCTGTAGCCTGTTGATGCCCAACCTCTGCTACTATTATAATCATAATAGTAATGATAGCAGTTATTAAATGCTTTTCCCTATGAGCCAAACATTGTGATTAACATTTTATATGCATTATCATATTCATGCAATGGTTTTACATTTATGTATGCATGTGGGGAGTGCATATGTGGAGGTCAGAGTACGACTTGTAGGAGTCAGTTCTCTCCTTCCATCATGCGAGTTCCAGAGGTCAGACTCAGGTTTTCAGCTTGGTGTTAAGTGCCTCTACTTGCTGAGCCATCTTGTCAGTGCTTCAGAATTTTTTTACATTTATTTGTTGTATGTGTGGGCATGTATGTGCCACAGGGTAAGTGCGTGTGGAGGTCAAAGGACACTTTGCAGGATTTTGTTCTCTACTTCTACCATGTGGATTTTTTAGGAATCTAACTCAAGTTGTCAGGCTTGGTGGCAAGTGCCGTTACCTGCTGAACCATCTTGGTGGCTCGCATATTCATTCCTCAACATATTGCCTAAGGTAAGGACCATTAAGAATTCAATTTAGTAGAGAGCTACAGTGAGACACCAAAGCCAAATAACTTGGCTAGAATTATATATACAGAATAGAAATAAGCCAGGACTTGGCCCCAAGGAGTATGACGCTTATATGTACTCTAGGTGGAGGTTACGACAAGTGTTGTAAGATGTTTGTTTAGGAGACTGCTGAATTTATATTTAGAACTTGTGGAGCAAAGAATCCCAGGTAAGACCAGCTTGAACTTCTTCATATTCAGTCTCATGTATCAGCAAAGCAGGCTGCCACCATGTAGGTGCCAATATCTCTTGTAGACCAATTCAAACACCAGAAGGGCAAGGGAAGGAGCCATTAAGTGGTCACAATGTCTAGTGTACTCACAAACATTTCTCTTTTCTCTCAAAAAGGATACTGATAACAAATCACTGATTTGTGATGGGAAAAAACTTATTTAGAATTTAACAGTACTTCCCTCAAACAGTATTTTGAGAAATGAATATGGAAGACAGTAAGATGGTTTAGCAGGTGAGAGCATGTGCTACCAAGCCCGACAATTGAATTTGATCCCTAATTAGGAATTTAGGAATCACTGTGGGACTTCCTCTCATGAAAACTTTAGGGGGGCAGTCTCCCACTGGGGACAATGAAGGAGCCTACAGGGATTTCTTATGTTTAGAACCTTCCAAGTTGCAATAGGGTCTTATTCTTTGAAGTTTCAATCAATATTGACTTATAGTGATTTATACAATGTAGAACCTAGGATTAATACATAATATCAAAATGAGCTACCTAGAAATTCTGATTTCTTAATTTGAATAAGAATTCGAATATTCTAGTAATATAAAATTATCCTATTTATGAAATCCTTCACACAGAAGACTGACCCTCTTTTATTTTTCTTGTATCTTTGATAGTCAGACCAATATAATGGTTTTCAATAGCTGATTTTTAAGAAAAAGTTTTGTCAGATAGTGATATGTGACTTAAAGGCTTCAAACAAATTTAGTATTTTTCCAAGATACATTATTCTAGTATTATCAGTGGGCAGAGTATTGAATATGCATTGTTTTGTTAAACATTAATATTATGAAATTTCACCAATTGTAGTAGAGGAATCTTAAACCATTTTATGTTCAGATACTAATTCATATTAAAGTTACAATTTTTAAACACCAGTTTTCAAACTTTAATGTGCACAACTAACCTAGATAGTGTTCTAAACTATAGATTCCCCTGGTGCTACCTTCAGGTGCTACCTTTATATTCAGAAATTCTAAAACCCAGCCCAAGAATCCTCCTTTTAATGAATGCCTTAGTATTCCAGATGTAAGTAGTCCTTGTACTAATTACTCAAGATTGGGATCCAAGACACTTAAATAAATAAAATGTTATGCTTCGCCTTTTAAAAGAGAAGACTGGCCTATTAAATGTGACTTAACAATCAAAATCACCTGTATAAAGACTAGATAATTTGCTAAGACTTTTGAAGAGCAAATGCAAAAGTAAGAAATAATAACTTTCAAGGGAGAAAGGGTTCTTTTAAACTTCAAAACGACAGCCACACAGAAATGTTTGGTCCAAAATTTAGGAAGGTAAATGTAATTCAAGAGATTATTTGATAAAATTTGTTTTAGTGATTATAACAAAGTAATCTGAATCACTGACTTGTCCTAACAATATATATTTATTCACATGAAATAATCTGAGAATCTCTTTTCTCCCTAACTCCTTGTTTTCCATAAGCACTTAGTCTTATCAATATGACAGCACTCATATCCCTGATGTCCACTCCTGGTCTTCTCCCCCACTTCCCCTCTTCCTCACTTCTTTTCCAGAAAGCTGGGATTACTCAACAGAGTAATTACAGCCAACATTCATTCTACCTGTGGCCTGACCTTCAGGGCACTGTAGCCCAAAATTATTTCCAATAGATGATTTTTTGGCACCTTAGTGTTGACTTCTCTAAAATTCTGCGTCAGTGATTTTTTTTCAGAGTTTAGTGATAGATAATAGAAATTCCTTATTTTTATGACTGTTATGATTTGCATAACTTATTTGGCTTTTCTTTTTGACTTGGCTGCAGAAAGTTGAAAGGGAACAGTACAATACTTCACTGAAAAGTTTGTGTGTCCACCTCACAAATCGTTCTATTTTATATCCTTAATTTGTTGTTTTGCTTCATTTGATCTTTATTGCCTACTTATAATTCATACACTTTGCTTTACTGTTTGTTTATCTTCTCAAGCATGTAAATTCCTTTATTGGAAAAAGGTATCAGAAATAGCAAAATTAAAATGTGTATCTGTGCGTACATACATGCACATTTGGTATAGATACCACACACATCCAAATCTCCAAATTAAAATTAACCTCCTAAAACAACAAGAAATTTCTCATAGCCTTTGGACTAATAGATTATAGATTGACCTGATAGATTCATGTGTAGTTCTGCACTTTATGGAGGTATAAAATTAAAATTCCATTGAGGTGATCTATAGGAAACTGGACAGTCATTTTCTATCAGGCCATTAACTCTGACATCCTGTTATTCTGGAAATCAGGTGTAGCTGTTTTAAAGTTTTTGCATTTAGTCTTTAGACTATTAAAAAGAATCCTTGATTTAATCAGCTTATCAAGGTGCATGATTTTAAAAATATTTTTCTTAAAAATTATATATGTATTCATGGGAGGAGTTGGAGGAGAGGGAGTGGGCGTGGATTTGATCAAAACACATTATATGCTTATATGAAATGTTCAATAAATTTTTTAAAAAGTTAAAAAAATTATATATGTATTCATGATACATATGTATTTTCTTAGATTCTTCAAGAAAAACACTTCAGTCCTTGTGTTCCATCAATACTTTAATTAAATAATTTTCATTAAGCAACAAAGTTTGAAAAGTTATCTCAACATTGAAAACTTATATTCTGGCTGAATTTCATCTCCTTTCTGCATTTTCCTGATAGTGACCAGCCAGTCTGAGTCTGATTTAGTATTACTCAGGTATGGTAGAATTCCTTTTGGAGACAAAACATCTTATAATGATAGCCCTCTTGGTCTGTCCTTACATGACCCCTACAGAGTGGTCAGATTAGTACTTAAGTATTATTATATTTGAATCTAAATATAATTTTTGTTCTTTCATTCATTTCTCAATTTCAAATCTTTTGAGATGCTAAAGGAATACAGTACCATCTGGGAATAATGCCAATTTGTACTTGTTTTTTGTTTTCTGTTGCTGGTCCCCCAGTATGGGCAACCAATAGCTGATTCATACTTCCATTACATCACAGTTGGATTACAGAAGTGCTCTTTAGCCTGGTCTCTGAATGTCTTTTGCAACTCATTTGTAGATAGCCAGGAAACTAGCAGCTGGACTTCATTTTTGTTCCAACAGTCACCATTTTCTGTTTCTAAGTCTCTGTGAGTTTTGGGATGGATGATAAGTCCCAAACTCAAGAAGGTATTCAAATTTATTGGGTTAAAGAAGAGGGAAAGGATCAGCACTAAGTTGCTATAGGCTCATGTCATTTAACAACATTTTGCATTACTGTGTGGATATCAGAATGTGATCATTGTATTTTCCAAAAAGTATCCAATCAAAGCAAGTAGTTGCAAAACAATTCTAAAGAAACCAGAGTTCTCAGTATTCTTTAGATCTTTTGCAGGACTCTGATTCAATTTTCAAGTCTTTCCAAGCTCTCATAATTCTGTGGTATTCATAATAAAGCAGGCAGATGGTTTGTTCTCTGAACATATGCTTTAAATGCCCTCTCTGCTATTTCAAAATAATGGACAAAATTTGCCCTCCAATACTCACAAAAACTTTAAGGAGACTGGCTGCCTCTTGAAATCTGAAGAAATGTGGTCCAGTGGGAATTAAATAAAAAATATATTTTCTAAAGTCTTTTGAACTCTATTCTACAGGCAGGCGTTTCAAAATTAACTAATTTTAAAAAATAAAATAAAATACAGTAAGGAAAAAAATCCCAAGAAGAAGTACAATATTGCATGGTTCAAGGAACAGATTAGAAAGCAAAAAAAAGGATTTGCTTAAATTGAGCCTCCTTAACTCTCACAAACCTTATGCTAGCTGCTTGTGATTTAATCTGTGTGATTGCCAGATTTTCCATTTTATTATTATTCCTATTATTATTACTATCATGTCAATGTTTCATTGTTAAAGTACTTTGCAATTATTAATTAGTTAATTTAGCCTAAATTATGTTTATGCCTTTGTTTTAAATCCATGCTATTCATAGTTATTACAAGCCTTAAATGTTAGTTCGCCAGCCAATTATTTTCATTTCAAAAACAGCTTGTTGTCAATGATAGCACATTTTCTAGGTTTTCAAAGAATATGTAATGCATCCTCAGGAGATATATACGTATTGTGAAAATGCTGTTCATATAACTTCACTTATAAAAAGTATTGCTGTTTATTAATGTATGTTTTATACAAGTTCTCCATACTTTTATATTTCTATGTACTTAAATTTAGTTTGAAAAAAAATCTTTAAAGTAGTCTTTTCTATCTTACAATGCTCTCAAAACTCAGGAGTCTAATCAACATTCCAGACTGAACACACACACACACACACACACACACACACACACACACACACAGACACTTTGGTTATTATAGAAGCCTGAACACTAAGCAACTAACTATTCCTAAACTTTCATGTTCCTGTAGACATTCTTAGCAAGGACTAGCTGGGTCCTAATGTAAAACAGTGTTTATTTTAAAAAATAAACTCAATAGCTTACACTTTTCATAATCAACAATGTTGAAAATAACAACAGATCTTTAAATTCAGTCACCATTTTATACATATATCCACAAATATCTGAGAAGAACAAAAAAACATGCTCAGGACAAAACATTAACATATTCTTTTGCTGATAAAGACAAACAACTTCGAAAAAATCCTCTCCTTTTCACATTTCTAACTTTCACAATAAATGCAGCACGGAAACTAAATTCTCAACTTAGAAATAGGCTGAGCAGTATTCCAATAAACAACTTGATTTAAAAAAACTCATCAGGCTAACAGTCGTGCTCCCCCATCTTTCCCTTGCTTCCCCTGTTCTTTCACTTCCCATGCACACACAACCACACTTACCTGCACAAGTCTGAAACATCAGTCTATGTATTTTTTTTGAAATGTACTCTGTACCGATGCATTTTTCTGTGTTTCTTTCTAAACCTCGGGAATGTTAAGAATTTAGGAAGAGAGCCACAGCTTAAGAGCGCAATTATTTGCCAGTAAATACTCAATTTGCTTGTCTTGTGATTTTTCTTCTAACTTGCATATTCAATAATCCGTCCCTGACTGCGTCACGAGCACAAAAAGTCTTTTCTCCAAAGGAGAACACTTTTGCCAATCAACCTTCAGCCATGCCAGGGCACAGCTCGTCAGGATGATTTGTTAGCTTTAATTAATAAATCCTGTTGCTAGACATTTTCACAAATAATATAGTGAGACTGAGATGAGGGATAGCTATGATTCAGGCTGATAAAAATACAGTGGAAAGGGGGTGGGGAGGGGTGGGGGAATTCAGATGCCGTTTATAAACACCTCTAATCATACTCTTTCAGTTTACAATACAGAGGACACCACAGCTGAATTACCACGTTATGTCCACCAATTTGTATTCCGATGGAAGCCATATGTTCCTCCACTTTTATCTGCTAGGGCTTCCCTGGTGCCAACACCGTCACAGGGCAGACAACATTTACAAGGGAGATCTCTAGCCTCAGGATTGCAAAAGTTTACTGCAGGGTGAAGTTGAGAAATCAGACATATACGGTACTTCTCAGTGAGCTTGTGTAAGAGTCTGGAAACAACAGAAGTATGAGTTTTGACTGTCAGATTTTCCCTTACTCTGCTGAGTGATACTGGAAATTTCATTTAGCTTTTAAAAAAATTCTCAGGCTCTACCCTCAAAACAGTCAGCAACAATGGGACATTTGTTTATGTATGCCACATTTATTGACTTTGAACTATATGCCACACATTGTATTTAGAGGCTAAAGATTTTGCTTGAAAGTAAGACACTCCCAGCTAGCTGACACAATTCATGTATCTTTGTCAAACATAGAGATAAGGTGTTGGAAGAAAACAACAAAGCAGGCAGTGTGCAAATAAAAATAAAGATTAATAACACCTTCTATGTGGTTCCAAGTCACCATTGAATCACTTCAGCCCATATGCAGAAGGCATGCAAACAGTGAACAAAAATAAGCAAACAAACAAAAACCCAAATAGGCAAAACAATTGTCTTTTCAAAGATTAGAAAATGTCCTTCAAAGTGACTAGAGCCTTCAGAAGCATATTGATAGGTTCATGGACAATTCAAAAGGATTACAAATACTTGAGAAACAATAAAATATAGAGCAAATAGTATTCGTGTCCCTGATCTCATGCATGAAATGGCAAGTTTACTAATTTATTGGATATATTTTTTGAGCATCTATTCTATTTCACATAGGAAATAATACTGGGTATGGAGAGATGAGTAAGACAGCATTTGTCTTCAAAAGTTTACAATTTAGTTACTAGATTCTAAAAGGCAAAATTCACACCTAAATAGAAAACTTAAAGCACCATAGTAAGAACAACATACATATGCACGAAAGCACAAAACAGGGCTTAGAGATGATGCAGAAATTATTTCTGAAGGTAGAATAGGGATATTCATGGTAGGAAGCACACTATGGTGAGGCAAATCTTTGAACCCTCTCTAGGACTATTACTAGACTCAGAAGTTCTAGGAATTAAGGGATTTAGTTAAGGGAATTAAGGGAATTAAGAATTTAAAAATAAAATTATTAATGAAAAAAGACCTCCTCAAACCATAATGTCTTGTGATCATCAGAAAAGCATGTAGCACCACCAGCACAGGGATAAACAGTGACATACACTGTCCTCACTTTTCAATGTATGTCTGGTGTCTCAGGAAATAGGAAGAACAGTGATAAATGTTGCCTTTTTGTATTTTCCAGCCCGTATATCATCAGTTTGCATGTGTATAGTTGATCACTTCTGTTTGCATTGTAGGAGACCATAAATGATATTTGCATGACTATTAAATGAAGGGGGAAAATATCTATCTATTTAGTGGTCACATTAATACACATAGCCAGAGAGCACTTGCTAGGGCAGTTCAAAGGTTGCAAACAGTAAATGGTAAAAAGAAATAATATCCCAAAGTCCCAGCATTGCTTCTTCAGAGCTTGGTAATGCTCTTGGAAACCACATGAAGATGTCAGGAATATTGAACATTTGTTTTATGTTATATTCAAGATTTAAAGAAGTATATAGAATATCAAACTTACAGATCAATCATATGTTTTAGTAGTTAACATTATTGAGTACTTACTAGATGTTGGTGGTTGACATAGGAAAGTAAAATTGTTTAACCATCACAGCAAAAAATTATCAGGACAATTCTATCACTATCTTCATTTAATAGATGATGAAACACACAAGCAGTAGAGCCAGATAGGAACTAATATTTTAAATATTAAAAGCTTAGTAACAAATACCTACCAAAAAT
The DNA here is from genome assembly GCF_000622305.1 of Nannospalax galili. Lineage (NCBI taxonomy): Eukaryota > Metazoa > Chordata > Mammalia > Rodentia > Spalacidae > Nannospalax > Nannospalax galili. The sequence continues at coordinate 1,233,044 of NW_008346548.1, forward strand.
CAGTTTCATTATTTTATAGTCACAGTCATACATAATGTTTATGCTAGTATTTGAAACTAAGAAAATCAGGTGTTTTGAGTTTATTTTGTGAATGAATCCAAATACAATGAGAGGCATCACTCACAAATAAGACAATAGTAACATTGTATGCTATCATCAGGCTAGTAGGTTACACCAGCAGAAAACTGAGATATAGATTGTGTTGGACATAGTTTTAGGTAGTTAAAAATTCAGTATCAGTCCCCTTTCACCTGATTCAAACTCAATACAATTTTAGAGAGAAGTTGAGAGTCATCTACATCTTTAGAAACAGAATGAGACAGTGGTTAGAAAGAGGGAAGGGAGACTTTGGGTCAGAAAGACTTAAGCCTGAACCCTAGCTTGGTCACTTATTAGCTACATGCTTTGGCTTCTTATATAGGTGAGTGACCTAAGTTTCCTTACTTCTACAGTGGTATGTTGTAAAGATTAAAGGAGGTAATATATTTAAGATGTGTAGCACTGAAACTAGTTGAAAAGTGTATAGTCATGGCATTTGGAGTATTCAGAGTTAGGCATAACACATGTAATCAAGATTTACTATTTCTGGATCAAATGACATAACACCATCAAAGCCTGCCTTAAATAAATGTAAATAAGTCTAACTGAAAACAAATTAGATTTGGTAGTCTGATTGTTTTCCTTTGAAGATGTCTTTAATATGACTGAAATGGTTGTGTTTAAGAAAATAGCTGACAGACAAAATACAGACACAGGTTTTTAGGTTTATAATAAATTATTTTTGCAAGTAGTTAATATATTATACTTAATTATATCATACTTAATCATATTTTACTTAAAGGATATCAGAAGTTATTTGGGATTTCCTGAGAAGTCACCACTCACCACAATCACATCGCCACCACGCCACTATGGAACATTTCTATCTCCAGACACTCTGATGCCCTCTCCATATCTTTCTATCTACACATTGACTTAGTGCAGTCATCTTCATTTAATGACCCAAATTATGGAATAAATATTGATGGAACATGTTTAGTTATGGCTATAAAACAAATTCCAGGTCAAGTGGTTATATTTCTTCATGGGAGTAGAGAGGAATGGTCTAGAGGGCTTTAAGGGTTGCTTTTCACTTACTTAGATAAATCAAGACATTTTATGTTTTTTTTTAAAAAAATGATTTATTCATTTTTATTTTTGTGTATGAGTGTTATGCCAGCATGTATGTAAGTGCACCCGTGTCAGGCAATGTCCACAGAGGACAGAGGAGACCACCTGGAAATAGAGTTACAGAAGGTTTCTAGCTGCCGTGTGGGTGCTGGAAATCAAATCAAGGTCCTCTGCAAGAGAAGCCAGTGCTCTTAACCAGTGAGTCATCTCTCCAGACACAAGTCAATGTTTTTTTAAAAAGCTTTCCTTTAAGTAAGCACTGTCTAGGTTCTCCCTATTTTATGGGCCCTGGTTAAGATTAGGTTTGTACCAGGAAGCCGGAAGAGGACTAAACGACTGTCATCTATGATCTGAATAACCATATGAGTAGGACCTGCAGTTAGAACTTTCTGGAATCTGTTTTTTTCTCAACCGCAAATCCCAATTTATAGAAAGTAAACGAATGTAAGCATTCTTGTATTCTTTCTCTAAGATATCTGGATTAGCAGCAACTCACTTAAGTTTTGGCCTGGTTGGGTCCCTGCTTCCTTATCAGTTGTTTGAATCTCTAGATTAACATAGAGAAATAGCTTCTGGCTGAAAATGATAATCAGAAGGAATTACAGTTATTTAAAAATAGAGTTATTTTATAACTCTTTCTGAAATAAATTCCATATACCTTATAATTTCTAAACTTACATGTTTTGCTTACATATATAAACAGCTAACACCCAAAAATGGTTAACTAAGTGATACCTACCTAATAAAGGAAGAAAAAGTAATTTAATCCCACTTTCAAATCTGAATTTATGTCTAAACAAGAAGTTTTGTGCTCAAATATTCAACCAGAAATAAATAAATCTAGTTATATATTTATTTGAGGGTTAAAAATCTAAAATTTTCAAAGCCGGGTGTGGTGGCGCACACCTTTAATCCCAGCACTCTGGAGGCAGAGGCAGGCAGATCCTTCTGAGTTCAAGGCCACCCTGGCCTACATAGTGAGTTCAGGTCAGCTGGGACTACAGGGAGACCCTGTTTCAAAACAACAACAACAACAAAAAATCTAAAATTTTCTTTGAGCTCCTTGCAAGTTACATACATGTAAAAACTAGGATTATCTAAAGTGAAAAATAGTTTTCACCAGAAAACTTGCTTTAGGTAGCTCACAGACTGAAGAAATCCAAGACTGTATCAGCTTCCCTGCGACCTTGGTATGATATTTGCCACAAGTCACTTCATATCCTTGTATGGCTCCATTTTCTGTCTTTTAGCTGTGATCTTAAATCATATTATCAAGACATGGAACATGGCAGAATGAGGGATAGAGAGAGGGCTGGGGCACCCCTCAACTCTCACCAGTGAGGCTTCCACGTACATCAGAGTGTGATGCACACAGAAGGCCCGAATTGGCCAAATTCTGGAGAATAAGAGACTATATAGAGTGTAGGATGGGACTCTTATATGGGACCTCACCCACCTCTGGCTCAGGGACCACTGCAGAATAGGAGACAGAAAGACTGTAAGAGCCAGGGTTGGAGCCTTGCTTATGTGAGCCTGTGGCAGCAGTGGTGTCGCTCTACGGACCCATGTCAGCTCAATTAAACAAGGGGCCAAAGGGGAGGTGAGAAACAGGTGGCAGGCCAGCAGTAGATTGAGAACTATTTGAGACGGACTGCTGCTGGTGAGGGAGAGTATGACATACGACCACTGGATGGGCTGACTAGACTTCAGTGGACACATTTACACTGAAGGACATTTGGGTACAAACAGCATGTATGGCAGAGTGAATGGGGCTTAGTGGGGGGATAGGGGAGGCATGAATGGAGGAGGGAGTGTGGACTTGAGTGGGAACTGTGGTATGAAATTTAAAAAGCCCAAAAAGGGGGGAAAGAAATACCAAAAAGAAAGAAAAGAAAAAGAAAAAAGATAATACAGATGAAGTGGGGTGTTTTTTTTTGGTCTGGTCTTTTTGTGACAGGGTCTCCCTGTAGCTGTCCTAGAACTGGCTGTGGGGACCAGGCTGGCCTTGCTCTCACAGAGATCCACCTGCCTCTGCCTCCTGAGTACTGGGACTGAAAATGTGCACCACCACCATGCCCAACAAGATTAAGTGTTTTGATCATCTCAAAGGGCATATGCTAAAGTCCTAAATTCCAGAGCATCAGAATGGAAAATTAGGTAGGCAGAATAACACTACTGCCTTGTGCAACCTTAACTAACACGTTTAGTATGTCAGTATCTCTACTTTTTGGCTATATAAGAGATATAGTTATTTTTATGCTTTTTTCAAATGGTATACTGAAATGAACAGAGACTACTGTATAATCTATTGAAATTTTAAATAAATTCTCCTGAAGATGATGTGATGGCTACGTTAACTAGCTTGGTTAAATATTTTCAAAGTGTACACAGATCAGAATACCACACTGTTTTTAATAAGTATATAGAATTCTCATTTGTCAACAAAATCTGCAACTGAAATATTCACCACAAATGATGATATCCAAGTTGATTTTCAATATATTAGAACAGTGTTTAAAGTATGAAAGCATACGATGAAGTAGATGTTGGCAAGCATATTCAAATACTTAGAAGGAAGACTATTACAAAGCAGGAGCAGTATTGCCTTTTATTTGTGTGGCTGGCTGCATTTATGGTAGATCCAAGACCTCAATAATGAGAAAAGAGAATCAGAAGATGTGATTTTTAGCAGACTGTTGAATGATATACAAAATAAAATGTATTCATTAATGAGTTGGCAGAAATGGCACATATGTGCTCTTAGAACCAGAACTGTTGAGCAGCTTTTCATGCTTGGCAGAACTGTGTTCCTGAAGTGTCCCCTAACTACTCCCTCCCACCTCTTTTTTTTTTTTTTTGCCTACACTGCCAGGTGGGAGTAATGACCACAGGAAAGGACAAAAGAAAACAGAGGCACTCACCGTGGCAGGAGCCACTACAAGGATCAAAGAGCTGATTCAGCCATGGCTGCCAAAATGAGAACTGGAGTGGGAAGCTCATCAGCAAGGGACTGTGAGAACCTCACAGGCCACCCTGATAGGCACCTGGGGCTGCAAGCCCTTCATCCTGCTCAGGAGGACTACCTGTTTAGAACTAAATGTCCACATTTCCTTACCCACTCACAGCCTTTGATCTTAATTAAACTGCAAGCTAATATTATATTTATTGAATGATCTTAGTCTGATAGACCATACAAATCAGACAAAAGCTTAATTGCTGTCTACTTGGATTTTATACTTTACTGAATTCTGAGGAGGTCTCTTATCTTCTTTATTAATGGGTAAGCTCTTAGGCAATTTCTAGGCAATATAATCAGTTTCAGCATCTTTATTAGTTATATTTCTTTAGTTTTAGTTATACCTCCATATAAAACCCCAATTATCCAACATTATCATAGTCACTTCTAGGCTTATCTCAACTTAATGTAGTCTAAGAACTCAGAAGAAAGCAGAGCCTTTGGGAAAATGAAACAGACGTGCATGGTACGAAAGAGGACTTCACTTGCCAGGGAGCTCTAAGCGTGAAACCTAGATCCTCACATTCATGTTAGAAGAGAGGAGCAACACTTTCAGAAGAAAATACAATGATAGTAAGAAACGATGGATCTGCATCTCAGAATGAGAAGCTGAGAAAGTGAGGGAAGGGTAAAATAGCCACGGCCAATAATTATGTACAATTTACAAGTATATCCGTAATTCAGCTTTACAGCAACCTATGTGGTAGAACTGGGTTCAAAAGAGGGTTCATGGTTACAATGGTTTGAATTATGGATTCCTAAAAGTGACACACTGAAGTCCCAGTACCTCAGAATGTGGCCTGATTTGGAAATTAGGACAGAGGAAATATAATTATGTAAGATAAAGTGATATTGAAGGTGGCCTATAATCAACTATGACATGTGTCTTACAAAAAAAGAGAGATTTGAACAGATGATACCCACACAAAGATACTCTGTAAAGATGAAAGTTGAGATCTGGAGATGGCTCCACAAGGCAAGGGCTGCCAGTCAACCACCAGAAGCTAAGTGAGAGCCATGGGATGGATTACGTCTCAAGACTCAATCTAAATCTGACACAACTAGTATTTAGAATGGAGAGAATAAATTTCTGTCTTATAACCATATAGTTTATAGTGCTTTGTTATTGTAGCCTTAGGAAACTAATCTGATAATGATGATTAGATAACCAGCATGTAGATATTAAATCAAATTCAGAGCACTTTAAAGAGTCATTGAAGAAATGTCATTAACATGCTTTAGTAGAAGTGAAGCATTCAATGCTTGAATGGCATCTTGATGATTATGTGCAACATAGGTTTTTAGTTTTTGGTAATTCAGGAGGACATTTATTTAAAAAACAAAGTGGTTTGAACTCCACAGACTATATCAAGAGTCTTCATCTTTTAAGAAACACTTTACTAGAAAATAAATATGGAATTATTAGTTTATTTAAAATGCACAGGTGACTGAAGGTGAAATGACTAACAAGGTTACCAGTAGGGAAGAGGCTACCTTGTAAGCGAATTGCTAAGACGAGAACTATCAAAAAATGGTGAATGAAACTAGATCACAATAAAAAAAAAAGGTCTACATGAGAAGTTAAAGACAATTCTAAGTGTGAGGGATACTTGGGACAAATTAAAGTGTGAAATGAATGAGAAGAAGGGTGGAAACAGCAGCAAAGTACAAACTGGTACTTTGAAGACAAATCATTCCAAAATGGACTCAACTAAATCCTATGACATCCTGCACAGGCTGGGGTTTTAGTGTAGTGTTAGAACTCTTGCCTAGGATGCATGAGGCCCTGGGTTTAACTCCCCAGTGTTATTATTATTATTTTTTAAAAGAAAGAAAAGCCTCTCTAGTGGACTGGATAGAAGGCTCAGTAATTAAAAGTAATTGCTCCTGTTTCAGCACTCAAATTGAGCAGATCTCAGCCACCTGTAACTCTTGCTTCAGGAGTTTGAACACTCTCTTCTGGGGGGAAGAGAGGGGGAGAGGGGGAGAGGGAGAGAGGGAGAGAGGGAGAGAGAGGGAGAGGGAGAGGGTGAGAGAGGGGAGGAGAGGGCGAGAGAGGGGGAGAGGGGGAGAAGGAGACTTTCAGCAGGTAGGCCATGAAAGGAATACTTCATGGGACAGGAATCTCTAAGTTTATACTAGAGTTTAGGGGGGAAATGAGAAAGGACAAAACATCATAAACTTCATTTCATTACATATCCTTAAAACTCTACCTTTTCTAATTGTTCTTAACATTTTATTCAGACAATTATTAAATTAATCTAAGGAAGAGAAATCAACCTGACTTTTTGACAGCAAGTCAATCCAGCTGGAAAATTCAAATCCCACAAGAAAACTCTGCTTAGCAACATTTTCAACTGACAAGAGACATCCATTAAAAACAGAATCACCTTTTTATTCCTTTTGAAAACTTATTTTTTCCCGAAAGAATTATTGATAGTAGAAAGATTTTTGTAAGAAATGATAAGGTATTGAGGATCATCCCTTCTGCAAGTTCTTTTTCTACATGTTCCAAATTATAAATTGTTTCTGTTCTTAATGGAATACGGAGATGACCTTGTTTGTGTCCCCGAAACAGACCAGTCATATTACTGAATAGAAGAATTACACATGAATTTAATCTGTTATATATATTAAACAATTCAACAATTGTTTCCATTTTCCTTTATCCATTGAGAGTATTTTCCCTAGATGATGATCAAGTTGAGAGCTAAAATGTTGAGAAGTGACACTTTTTATATGGATATTACATTTTTTCCTACTAACTTTTAGGTGATTTCTGCTATTTTATGTGTATGAGTGTACTGCCTGCATGTGTGTGAGTGCACCCATGTGCCCGTGGACGTCAGAAGAGGGACACTGGATTCCCCTGGAACTGGAGTTATGGATGGTCGTTAGCCTCCATGTGGGTCTGGGAATTGAACCTGGGTCCTCTGCAAGAGCATCCAGTGTTCTTAACTGCTGAACCATCTTTCCAGCCCATAAAATGTTTTATTTACTAATTACTATTGTAATTAGCAACTCATCAGATATATAATGAATAATCTGGACACTACAACAAATATTCCCCCAACCATAAAGGAATGTTACATAAATTATAATGTTTTAGTTAGATTTCATGTATTTGAACACACACACCATGCCTTAACTATAGTAATTGGAATTGTTTACACTTGTCTAAATGTAAAAATATTTTTCATAGTATCTTATAATTTTTAAAAGCCATAAGCTGACTTTAGCTAACTTTATTAACCTACAAAATAAAAGGAAAAATATCATTCTTATTTTAGTAGTGAGGCCACAAATGATTAAATGACATTCTTAGTATTATTATCTAATATGTGCTAGGGTAAAGGTGAAAATGAATTCTGATTCACAGGGTTTTTATGCTATCTTCTACTGCACTCTAACAATGTCCGTTACATCAACTTGTTTGGACACCAATACTATCTTATTCTGGAAACAAAGGAGGATGCTTTGTGCTCTCTAGTGAGTTCATACTTAGAAAATTTGTTCTCCCCCACAGGATTCTGTACACAGCACACAGTAACAGAGAGTATATTCACTATTTTAAAGGTGTGAATATATTTAAACACTATGTATTTTATATACTTTCTATATATGTGTGCATTCTATAAACATGTCCATGTGTGGTGCTACTGTAGGTTTCCTCATCCTGTGAGAAAAACAATACTGTTTAGTAAGGTCTGTATTTTATTATTAAGCATGCAATCAATAACTCTGGAAAATCACTTATAAATCAAATGATATAAATACATGAATAGCATAACAATGTATTTTGAGAAAAAAATATATATCCACCTTCAATTATCCTTCCTTTCAGTAGACGAGTGATTACATAAGTTAGAGTTATTAAATTAAAATTAGGAACTGAAGTTCAAAATATTAATGAATATATCTTCATTTTTGTTATAATTAGAGAAAAATCTGTAGTTGGTATTAAAGTTTTATAATTTGATTGTGCCTCTCTTTCCTGTTTTTATTTAGGAAGTACACTGTTTTGCTAGAACTTTTTCTTTATTTTTAATCTCTGATTCCCGTAGTTTTATTTTAAAGTATATAAGATGTTAAATTGCTGGGATGAGCTTAGTTCTTCCTTACAAAAACAGTCTAACAGAAACGATAATCCAGTAGGTTTACCTGTATTTCTTTCTTAATAGCCAAACATTCCAGACGTTCAAATTTTGAGCAACACTGCTCATGATGCAAATGAACTCTATCTCCAGTTCTTCTCTTTATTCCACTTTGCCCATGTTTCCTTTTGACCTTCTTGGCACGTCCTTCACCCTTATTACAAAATTTATTTCTAGCACCTCTCCCTTGGGGTGTTATAACCTAACTTAATTTCAGCTGTAAACTGAGGTCCTTGTAAAAACTGGCTGCTTTGAGGACTGTATTTTCAGCCCTTTCACTGAGAGTTTTGTCAACTGTCTGACTGATTTCATAATGCCGTCTATGTCATCACTTACCAGATTATGTTCTCTTAGATGCTAGATAGAGATGTGTGATTTTATGTTTCCTGGGGAATTACAATTGCACTTATTTCAGACATGAATCAACTGTAGCTATATTTAGTAATCTTATTTGTTTCACTTTTGTTTGGTTTGTGTCTCTTTCCCATTGGTCTACGCAATGGATTGACTAGCCCTTGTAGAGGATAAAGGGTATCGATGAATAAAATCTCTACTATGAGTCAGAATATCTCCAGTCTAGTTCAGATGCTAATAGTCAGTTTGATTTTTCCTGGTCCCTAGATGTTCTATTTCTCGTGTGAAAAACACTTTCTATCACTTCTATAGGCTATAATAAATAAAAAGAAAAAACCTACTTGTTAAGTTTTCAAACTGATTCTTGTATTTCTTGGAACTTTTTCCCTTTCCCCAAATTTGGAATTCTCTAGAAACATATAACTGAAGTAATCCATTGTCATAGAATTATCTGTGATAGTCAAAATGACTGCCTTCCCCAAATGTTCACTCCTTCCACCCCAGAATCTCTAGCATATAGCACTGTTATGGTTTATAAAAAAAAAGGACTATCCCGATAATTATGATTATGGATATTAAATCAGTGAGAGCATTCAAGGCTGTTCAGGTGAGCTCAATTAAGTCAAGTTAAAAGCAAATAACTTTCAGGGCTAGAATTTAGAAAGGAGACTTGGTAGGAGAAGAATTCAGAGAGATCCCATGTGATCTGAGGCATTATTGCTGACACTTAGAACTGGGGGACATATGCCTGGACCTAAAGATGGTCTTGACCATTATTCAGCAAGGAAATGAAAGTTTAACCTCAAAGCTACAATAAACAGAAGGAATTTAGAAGTGGAATCTTTTCTCATCTCTAGTTAAGAGCTGAACCATTTCAGAGCTTTATTTCAGCCTTATGAAATCAGGAACAAAGAAATTAGTTAGAACAAACTCAAATTCTAGAGAACAGTGACATACATGACAGATGTGTTGTGCTGCTAAGTTTGTGGTAGTTTATTATAGCAGGAAATGAAAACTAACAAATCATTCAATGTAACATTCCAGATCAAAAGCCCATAGGCACAGACACAATAGCTTCAGTTCATACACTAAGAGATTGGACTATTATGAAAACCAAAAGTTCTTAGCAATATACATCAAGTTTCTTGATTACACTGTTTTCATCACATCCAAGATAAAGCAAAACTATACTGAGCTTAAAGAAAAAGTTTATGAGGGTACGTCTACTTCAGTGCAGAATGTGCTCTACCAGAACTTCAAAAGTTTCCTTTCTTCACAGGCAGACACTGTCGGAGTACTGCTACTTTGGTCATGCCCCCTAAATCCACTGTCTTGAAAAAGAAAAAGAAGAATCTGAAGATAGTTCAAAGGATTACAAAGGCATGAAGCTGGACGTTGAAGAAACAATGAAGACAAAGGCAGTCCAATTAAATGTATCCATATTACAGATTATATGTAAATGCAGTATGCTTTTACCATTATAAAACTTGTCTAATAATCATATATCTAATGAAGACTATCTTTGAAACTCCCTTCTTTTATATATTACTGTATGCTGCACAGTCAGAATATGGGCTTAACAGATGAAGACAACACTGGAAGAAAGGCTGCTGGAGCCAGTGATTTTCAGCATGGAAGATTTAGAGAGCTCAATCTTCAAAGATCTGTACAAGTTCAGAACTGAAAAAAAAAAAACTTGAGGTATAACCAACAACAACATTCTGAAAGTGGATACTTTTATAATCACCTGGAAATCGCTTTCACAGCAAAGAGTAAATTCTCAGCAGGTTGTACATATTCCATTTTATAATTGTATCACAGTGTGAAATAACACAAAAGTAGAAGAATTAAAAACAAATACAGTGATTAAAAATTTGTGAACAAACGGGATAAATGTTGTTAATTTTTCTCCATGGGGTTAGACTTTCTGTGAGGTAAAATGACCAGCCCCATGGGTTGCACGTTGGCCTCTGTCTTATCTAAGGCCACAGGGAAGAACAGTTCTTGTGGCCTAGGAACATAAGAAAGGCCATGGTGGATACAATGCTTACCCTCCTCCTCTTTCACTGATCATATTCTGCTTCTTGCAGGTCTCTGCAAACTTCTTAAACTTTGGACATTTTGTAAACAGATATCATAATTTTGAAGGGTTTTAAGGCTCATGCATGGCAAATTAATTCCCATTTTACGCCAGTCTCCATTTAGTATTTCTAAAGGGGGTGGATAATAAATCCCGCCAACTCTTTTTAAGGGCTATTCAGATACTAAATAAACCAAGAACATTTTAAAATGCAATCTCACAAAAATCTGCTTTGCTTAACCTTCTCTCCTTCTTTAAAAAATAAGAAAGCCATGATGTTCTTTTTTTGTTAATTAATTCATTTTAGACAATTCCTTAAATTTTCATTTTAATAAATTTTTGTGTGGGTGCATTAATTACTTTCAAAGATGCTTTACAACTGTTGCCTATTAAAAGCCTTTGTTAGTGAATAAAAAAAAAAAAGAAAGAAAAAACTTCCAGCATGCTCCCTCCCTTCTCCATTCTAAGCAGGTCTTTGCTATCAACTGCTGGAGTATGCTAGCTTTGCACCTAGAGCTATAATTATTTTGCTTTAATTTTACAAAACCTTTTGTTCCATTCCCACGAGCCCACCTGATCCTTATATTACACTCACTCTATTAAAACACTCATGCAGAACAAAGCATGGCTGTACTGATTCATAAGTAACTTTTTTTTTCCTCAGTAAAATGCCACTGGCTAGCGTTTGGGACACAGAATTGGGCTTCACCTTCCTCTACCAATTTTCATGTGCTAAAGTAAAAATATGTTGTTTCAGAGTTTTGTATCCTTCCTCTGACCCTTTTTTTTTGTAAATTTAAAAATATTCTATATATACATAATTTCACTCTGGGGCAATATAAATGGTATAATGTTGAGAATGCTGGATATATTAAAAGATTATAATCACATTGAGATTTCTTTTATTCATATGGTAAAGTTTTTTTAATCGATTTTGTTGCCTCCTTTAATCTTCATTCTCTCTTCTTTCCCCACCCCTTTTCCTTGAGATCTTGCAACACATGTGGGCTTTTGGCAGAAAAAAAATTGTAGTGACTCATCCAGAGACTTGTTTGTTTGCTCTGAGGAGCACTCTGAGGACCCTCTGGGCTACACAAGGAACCCTTTGATCCTGGAAAATTTATTTCTTCCAGATGTTTTCCCCATAGCCACCTTTCTGCAATGTCCCTCCTCATTACATAGCATAAGAATAAATACTCAAGAGGAACTGCTACGGCATAGTTTTACTGAATGCAGTGTGGCAGGCAGTTGACACTAATGCAGCCTTTGGGTCTTCTTTACCTTCAGCACAGTGATGGAGGGAGGCAGAACTGAGTCTCTTTGGGTATCTTTATGATTAAAATGGTTATTGTGTGAATCAGATCAAAGGAAATATGTAAAATATATAAATCTGTGGATCATTGTTTAGGGAAACGGCTTCATCTAACCCTTAAAGTTTTAATGCCTGAATTCGTCAAGTTACTTGTCTAACTGATCTGCCTAAAGTACAAAGTGCAAATAAACAAAAAAGCCATCTCCTCCTCCTTTCCTTCCTTCCTTGAGACATTCCTCCCTCTCTTCATCTGACTGACAGTGATAGTAAAGGAGGCAGGGTCAAGGCAGGAAATAAAGAATAGGTGCACAAGTAAAGTCAACAGTGTGGGTTGACTATTTCTCCCCTCAAAGATATCCACATGCTAATCCTTGAATCTATAAATGTTATCTTTTATGGCTGAAACCAAGAAACATTGCACCTACATTTCAATAAAAGATTTTGCCATAGAGAATCCTGCTTGTGTTGCTCAGCTCAGTGCTTGCCCCAGAACTGTAAGCTCCCATAGTCCACCAATGAGTTCTCTATCTCAGGACTTTCCAGTGGCCCCACCATCTCAGTTCTCAGGACTGTTTATATCACTCAGATTTGTGCACTATCAAGACCTGTGAGCTCCTCCAGCCCAACCGAGCAGCCACCTTGTCAGCCCTGCTGTTCCAGAACCTTGCTGAGTCAGCCCTGGAACCTCACACTCTAAAATTCCATCTATCCTTAACTGAACTGAGACCAGTTCTAACACCCCATTCACACATTAGCATAAAGTGGCCCCAAGACACCAAGGAACTCTCAGTTTGGCCATAACCTGACAAGTTGGGGAAACAGCAGATACAAATGCCCAATTTAGTGAAGGCAAGATAATCTACCCATACTAAGAAATACCACCATCACCATTGACACAAGTCCAGATGCCTAGGTCTCATAAAAAAACACAAATGTCATGAATAAACAAGACACTATGTCTCCTTCAGAAATTAGCACTCTATCGTATTGTTTCCAGAGAATGGCAACCTAGCTGATGCACAAGCACAGATTTCAAAATAGCAATTATAAACATATTCAAGGAAATCAAAGAAGGCATGAATAAAGAACTGAATGAAGACTATGAAAACACCACTGAATGAAATAAAACAATTCAAGACAGGAAATTAGTATTCAATAAAGAGACTCTCTGAAGAAAAGCCAAACTGAAATAAAACTTGTAATGAAAAACCCAGCAACTCCAAGAGAAAGCACAGAGAAAATTATAAAAAGAAGAATTGGAGGGAATGGAACAGAGAATAGCAGACCTTGAAGACAAGGTTGGGGAAATGGAATGCTCAGTTAGAGCAAATTTCAAATCTAAAGTAACTTACAAACAAAATATACAGGACCTCTGGGACACCATGTAAAGACCAAATTTACAAGTATGAAAGAAATACAAGAAACCAAAGTCAAAGGCACCATCAATATTTTTAAGAAAACCATAGAAGAAAACTTCCCAAATCTAAGGAGATACCTATTGAGGTACAAGAGGCACACAGAACATCAAGTGAAAAGGACCAGAAAAGAAACTTCTCACATCAAATAACAGTAAAACACTAAATGAACAGAACAAAGCAAGATTGAAAGCTATGAGAGAGCAAGACCAAGTCACATAAAAAGGCAGGTCCATCACAGTAACAACTGACACTTCAGTGGATACTATGGAAGTTAGAAGAACTTGGACTGATGTTCTATACACAATTAAAGAATACAGATTATAGCCCGGACTACTATACCCAGTAAAACTATCAGTTGAAATTGAAGGAGAAAGAAAACATTTCCATGGCAAAAACAAATGTAAGGAATTTGTCCATGAAGCCATCGCTACAGAGAATACCCAGTGGAATACTTCAGCTTGAAGAGAAGATTAAATAGTCCCAAGAAGGCACAAATAATAGACAATTCCAGAACAGTTAACCAAAAGAGGTCTAAGGAAACACTACAATACCAATATAATAAGAATTAATAAACACTGGCCAATAATAATGCTCAATATTAACAGTCTTAATTTTCCAAACACAGACTAACTGGTTGTATTAGAAAACAGGGTCCATCGATTTGCTGCCTCCAAGAAGCACACCTCATCATTAATGATCAACACCACCTTAGGGTAAAAGAATGGAAAAAATATTCCACACAAATGGAGCTAAGAAAGAAGTGGATATAAGTATTCTAATACCTGAAAAAATAGACTTCAACCTTTAACTAGTCAGAAGAGACAGGGAAAGTCACTTCTTACTCAATAAAGGAAATATACACCAAAAGGATATCCTAATCCTAAACATATATGCACCAAACCCAGAGGCACCCGGGAATTTCATAAAATAACCTATTAGATCTAAAATCACATGGTGACTCCAGCACAGTGATAGTGGGTGACTTCAATACCCCACTGCCAGCAATAGAGGGGTCATTCAGACAAAAATCTAAACAGAGAAACCCTGAGTTACACGACATAATAATCAAATAGACCTAACAGACACGTACAGACCATTCCACCCAAACACCAAAGATTACTCTTCTCAGAAAGAACCCCGTGGAACTTTCTCCAAAATCAACCACATATTAGTACAAAAAGCAATCTTCATAAACTTAGGAAAACTGAAATAGTATCCTATAGTCTATCTGACCACAAAGGAATAAAACTAGATATTAACAATAGAAATGGGGAAAGGTACATAAACTCATGGAAACAAAACAACACGTTACTGAATAAAAACTGGATTAAGGGAGAAATCAAGAAGAAAATTTAAAATTTCATTAAAATTAATAAAAATGAAAACACAACTACCAAAATTTATGAGACACAATGAAGGTAGTCCTAAGGTGAAAATTTATAGCACTAAGTACCCTCACAAGAAAACTAGAGATACTTTATATAAATAACTTCATGACGTACCTGAAGATCTTGGAAAATCAAGAACAAACAAAACATAAAAAGGATTAGATGGGAAGAGATAAAATCAAAGCTGAAATTAATGACATAGAAATGAGAAATGAAAACAATACAAAAAAAAAATCAATGAAATAAAGACTTGGTCTTTTAAAAAGATTAACAACATAAACTTTTAGCTAAATTAACCAAAAGAAAAAGAAAGAGACCCCCCCCCATCCTCAACTCCAGATGGAACAAAGACCTTGACATAGTATCGTGAATCTGACAGAAGAGAAAGTAGGATGCAGATGGGAACTTTTAGACCCAGGAGACCCAGGAAAGGACTTTCTGAACAGACCCTGATAGAGCAAGCATTACAACCAAAAATTGACAAATGGTACCTTATGAAACTAAAAGGCTTCTGTACTTGTAAGGACGCCATTATTTGAATGATGAGGCAATCTACAGAGTGAGAAAAAATATTTACCAGCTATACATTTGACAGAATGTTAGTATCAAGAATATACAAAGATACAACAACAACAACAACAAATTCTAAACATTAAAAAAAAATCCAACTAAAAATGGCGACAAGGACTTAAACATAGGAGTCTCAAATAATAAAACACAACTGGCTGAGAATACTTTTTAAAATGTTCCATATCTTTAGCCATTATAGAAAAGAAAATTAAAAGTACTTTAAGATTTCTTCTTATCCCAGTCAGAATAGCTAAGATCTAAAAAAAATAATGACAAGACCTGGCAAGGATGTGAGGAAAGGGGAACACTTTTTCTCTGCTGGGTGGAGTGCAAACTGGTACAGATGTAGAAATCAGTGTGGATGTTCCTCAAAAAGCTAAAAATAGATCTCCTACATGATCTAGTCATACTACTCTGGGGAAAAAAAAATCAAAGGACTGTATATCCTACTATAGAGATACCTGTTCATCCATGTTATTGCTACCCTATTCAAAACATCCAATAGATGCAAAAATCTGGAAGTCTATAAGTTTATGAACAGATAATGAAAGTATGGTTCATTTTCAAAATGGAATGTTAATGAGATGTTAAGAAAAATGAAATTATTAATTCACAGGTAAATGGATAGAACTGGAAACAATCATTCTGAGTGAGGTAACTCAGACCCAGAATGATAAACAGCACATGTTCTCTCTTTTTAGTGGATGCTAATTTTCAATCCTTAGGTGTGTTTCAATTGTCAAATCATTAGGAAACCAATAAGATGCCATAGGAGGTGGGGTGGTTTACAGGAAGGGAGATAGAATGCAGTGATACAAAAGGGAAAGAGGAATAAAAGGACAAGAATGATGGTGAATGGGAGAGTAAGACAGAAGAGGGAGCAGGCAGAGATAGCTAATACTAAAGGCCTTTTGAAACAGCCTCATGGAAACCTACTACAGAAGCTGCTCTCAATATATACATATACAATACAAAAATAGTTTAAATGTAGCTACCCTATTAACAGGAGTTCAGTGGCTCTAATAGACACAACAGGCTAGCAAATGTAAAGCATGATGGCAGGAATAGACTCCCTTTTTTGGAGTTCTTGGCGAAAGAGGTCCCAAGGATCCTTAAACAATACTGGTGATTGCCATTGTACTTGGTTCCCCACCAGTACTGGACACCAAGACCCAGCTGCTGAAGATACTACATACCTGAATCAAACAAGGAGAAATCAAGCTGGTACTGACCTTGAAGCTATATCACTGCTGGCTAACTTTGAGAATACAATAAAGTGGTATGCATGTTATTGACAAAGAAAGGCAATCATCAGTCTTACCCAACTGAAAACAGTAACTACATGAGCTACAGTAACAGCTGGCTTGGTAAAATATCTCCAGTGGTGCAATAGCTGCATGAATATTATGGGAGTAACCAACCACATTCTAATTGGATTTAAGGCCTACTTCAGAATGGGGAGGCCATATCTGACACTATTATCAGGGCAAGAACCAGTGGCTAGTGAAGGCACAGGCCATAGGAAGAACCTATTACTATCAGTCTGCTAGTAAGACATAATATTAAACTAACTCACAATGACTTATTGCTATACCCATAAATTAGTACATCTCTCAGTTTGTACCAGAGAAAGTTCTTCTTGCAGCAGATGGTGATTAACACAGAAACACACAGATGGTCCATGTACAGAGAAGAAGAGAATGCAAAGCGCTCAGCCCTAAATGGGACACCTATAACACATCTTCTCAAGTCTAAAGGATCATCGTGGAAGAAAGGGCATAAAGAATTAAGAGCTCAGAGACCCAGCATAGATGAAGTTGGGCAGGAAGCCCCAGTTCTGATTAAGAATCTATGGGCAACTGATGGATGCTCGGAGAGGGAAAGTCAGTTTTCCTTACTGGTGTGATGCCTGGCAGACTGACAAGATTCAAAGGTGTGGACCCACACCCAGGAGCATGTGGGAGACACAGAATGGAATAAATAGGTCTTTGAAAACCAATAATTTAAAAATAAATAAAAAGATCTTGCCAAAGAGAGACTTTCTTGAATTATAGATGGGCCCTACATGCAATCAAATCAATCACATGAATTATTATCTGAGGAGTTTCTCACAGACAGAAGAAGGCCACTCAGTGTAACCATGGGTCCAAACATCACTCCAGTGAGTGATATGGCCATGACCAAGAAAAATTTGCAGTCATCAGAAGCAGGAAAGATTGTCTCTTAGAGCATTCAGAAGGAATTGCATGGTTCACACTTGGCCTTTGACCTTTTCATACTTTTGTTGGACTTCTGGCCTCTAGAATTATGTAATAATGAACTCTGATGTTCTACACCAGCAATTTTGTAGTAGCTTATTTCAGCACCCACAGAAACCTGATACATGTGTAAGTGTTTCCAAGCCAATTGTTAAGATATTCCTAAATCATTCAAGTTACTGATAGGACATGGACAGTACATCACTTGAAGACAAAATTCCATGTGGAGCTCATAAGAGTAACTGTAAGCTGCATCACATTGAGAACTGAAACAAACAAGGCAAAGAGAGCACAGGAAGACATTGAAGAGATTTAACAGAAGATTATGGACTGTCAATGGACGTGCTTCAGCTTTCTAGAGATAGCATGTGTATCTTACAAATTTTGGCAAACTTTACACATTTTCCCTTTAAATAATGATTTACATATAACATATCACCAGCCATCTTCCCCCAAATCAACTGTCAGTACAATGAACTTTAATGGCAACTTATTTGCCTTACATATACTATATTTGACTGATATATATCATACTATAAAATTGAAGATTCTCTATGTGTACTTTTAGAAACTTTCCTTTAGCTAGGTGGAGAATGGTCTATTTTTTAATGTTTAATACAAGATAATGGGAATTCTAAATTCAATAATTGTTTTAAAATTCTTTGTTTTAAAAACCATGCCATGATTTTATAATTTATGGGTTACACTATAATAATTTGATACACATATAGAATGTATAATGGTAACATCAGGGTAATTCACATTTGAACCTCAAATTTATCGTGTGTGTGTGTGTGTGTGTGTGTGTGTGTGTGTGTGTGTGTGTGTGTATGTTCTGGAATCCTTCAAATCTTCTCTTATAGTTTTTTATAGAATTATATAATAAACTGTTCCACAAATAGATAGCTGTTGTCCTGTAGGACATTAGAACTGATTTTTCCTGTGTTACTGTATTTCAACATCTGTTATTTCAACTCCTTCTACCTCCCTTTCTCCTTCACCTTCTATGGATCAACCTTTTATTGCTTTAATTTATGTGTGAGAACATGGTCTATTTATTTTTCTGAGTCTGGGTTTTTGTACTCAACATAAAATCCTGAACTCAATTAAGTCTTAGATATTTTTAATCAATAATGTTAATCTAGAAGTCTAGTAGGCAAAATAATTCTTGTGTAACTAAACCACTTGGTTGACCATTTTCTCTAGTTTATTACTAAAAATCTGTACCATCTTGACCATCTAAAAAGGACAAGGGGCTGGAGAGATGTTCCAGGGGTTAAGAGGACATATTGCTTTCTAGAGGACCTGGGTTTGATTCCCAGCATCCATGGCAGGTGGCTCATAACTGCCTGCAACTTCAGAGTCAGAAGATTCAAAGCTTCTGAGGGCACCAAACTCATGTGTACATACCTCTATAAGACACACACACACACACACACACACACACACACACACACATACACATAATCTATGAAATAAAATTGAAGAAATAAAAAGGACAAAAACTTGGAGCCATAGTTCAGAAGGAAAAGCACTTGCTAGTCAAGGAGAATCTGAGTTTAGATCCACTTAAGCCAGTAAAAGCTGGGTGGGTATAGTTAGCTTGCCTGTAATCTTACTGCACAAGAGGGAGTGATAGAGAATTCCTAGAGCAAGTTGGCTAGCCAGACTAGCCAAAATGGTAAGCTCCAAGTTCTACAAGAGACGCTGCCTCAATGCACATAAGATGGAGAGGGATTGAGGAGGACACCCATCATCGACCTCAGTCCTCCAACCATAGGTACATATATAAGTATGTGCACCTGCACACATCCACATATACACACACACACACACAGGCAAAAATAAATGACAAAGAAGACACCCGAATACCCACAGCTCTTTCCTGCTACTGTGCTTTTCAACAACCAAATAATTAGTCTTCAGAATCAGCATGAAGACAATGATCCCAGACTACTGATGCAGATGAAGAAATAATGTTCCTGGGGGGCATAAGAGATTGCAAGTCATTCAACAAATGAGAAGAATGGAGATAAATCAATGAGCAATACTGACAGTATTTTCTAGAATTTGAAAAGCATCTAGAGATAAAATCCAGGTGTTGGAGAAAACAGTCTAATGACTGAACATGAATAAGATGGTTATTTACTTATTTATTTCTACCTTATTACAGCATTGATTTGATATTATGTTAAAAAAGAGAAACATAAAGCTATTATTTAATGAAATGGAGAAATGATTGATTACTAATGCATCCAAAGATACCTCAAGGCACCAAGCACTATTCTAAAAGTTATCCAAGGCACCTGCTCTTGGGAAGCATGCGTGATGCTCATTGTGCTTCCTTTTCCATTTCCAGTCACTATTGGACTGACCTAAGGCAGTTAAACTGTGAGGACTTCAGAGGCATTTCAAGCTCTACTCTATTGGGTGCAAATCAGTCTGTGTAAATTCTATCTTCACACTCCCCATGTCTCATGGTTTTACATATTTTAACACTGTGTGTACCTTACTTTTGAGAAGATACAATACCTATTTTTGGTATAACAAAATCTTGAAGGTTTTCACAGTTCCATGCAGTTAAGCACCTCTTTCAATAACCTAAGAGGCAATTGTTAATTATTAGCATCATCCCACCTATGTAAATTTTTTGGAAGGCAGATGTATTTTTCCTAAAATTATTTCCTAATAGGACTATTATACCCAGGAAGTGCTTGAAATAACTAGTTGACACAGAAAGCACCGGAGAACCAATGGCAAGGTTCAGTGGGGATTGGTCCACTTAGGTTTGCAATTTTTACAACAAACCACTGAGTGCTGAAGAAATTAAAACACTCAAGAAGTTTGAAAACCCTAATACAAGAGTTCTTTAACTCCCTTACTATTAGGGTTAGAATCCTGAAAGCATCTATACCATGCATGCCATATAAGGAAGGTGAATTTAGTGGGCTATATTAGCTATGATAGAGAAATGGTTGAGATGAATGGGGCCTTAAAAGTGAAGAGCCATGCCAGACGTGATGGTACACATAACACTAGTACTCAAGAGGCAGAGGCAGGTGGCTTTAAGCCAACTGGGGCTGCAGAGAGACCCTGTCTCAAATAAATAAATAAACAAACAACAAAACTCAACCAAACAAGCAAACAAACAAAAGAGAGCCAAGAATTTAGAAGATATAAGATGCATCTGTGGACTTTATAAATGAATAAGAACATGTCCCAAAGCTTCTTAGAAACACTGTGTTTCTGACATATGAATTAAAGTCTTAGGTTGTAGTGGTTTGAATGAATATCTTTCATAGGCTCCAAGTATTTTAACACTTTGTCTCCTGTCGGTATTGCTGTTTTGGCAGGTTTGAGGAGGTGCTTGCAGCTTTGCTAAAGAAAGAGTCACTGGGGTCTGGATTTGAGAGTATGTAGCCATGCCATCTTCTAGGCTGTCTGTCTCTGCTTCATGTGTGTGCGGGAAGACATGAGACAGCTCAGTTTTCTGCTCTGGCTGCCTACTTCAATTGTCTCTACCCCCTGTCCATGATGGACTCTTTTTTCTTTGCAACTGTTAAGTCCAATAAACTCTTCTATAAGTTACCTTGGTCATGGGGTTTTATTCACAGCAAATTAAAAATAACTAACATACAGGTTATCAGGTATTTGGTTCAAATTTCAACTACACACCCCTTGGTTATGCTGTTAGGTCTTCTAAGTGGATGGATTTATAGAAGTCCCCTAACCTAAAGAAACTGCACATGCATTTCCGTTGCTGTGAAAAAACACCAGCCAAAGTAACCTAGGAAAGAAGAGTTTATTTGAGCTTATGGTTCCAGAGGGATAAGAGTCTGTCATGGCGGGGAGGCGTGGTGGCAGGAGGTGGCTGGAGCAGAAAGTGAAGTGCTCATTTCTCCAAGCAGGCACAGGAGGACTGGGAATCCAGCAAGGTTTAAATAAAATCTCAAAGCCCACCCCCCCAGTGAAGGGCTTCCTCCACAATGGCCACATCTCCTAAAAACCTCACAAAACAGTGCCACTAACTGGGGACAAAATGATTGGCGCCTATGGGGGATATTCTCATTCAAACCACCACCAGGTTATCAGTTATTTTGTCCAAATTTCAAACAAACACCCCTTGATTATGCAGCTAGGTCTTCAAAGTTGAAAGATTTATAGAAGTCCCTTAACATAGACAAAAGAAATATACAAAAACCATGAAGTTACTTTTTTTTTTTTTATTTGAAGCCATTTAATGAGGTTTAAACTCTGTAATGAATTAAAAACAGACTTAAAAATTCTGGATAAAAATGTTCTACATCAATGACGGCTATAAGTTTTTTTGTTTTCAGATTATTGTATTTTTTCTTAATAAAATGAGATTCTATCAAATATATAGATCATGAACTCTTCTCATTGAGATTTAAGACTTTCTAATCCAATCCCTCATTTTACAGCTGAAGAAACAATATGTGATCATTTTAATAAAGCCTAGTTTAAAGTTTCCATTGAGGGGCTGGAGAGATGGCTCAGTGGTCAAGAGCCCTGGCAGCTTCTGCAGAGGACCCAGGTTCCTTTCCCAGTACCCAAATGGTGGCTCACAGCTGTCCATAACTCCAGTTCCAGGGGATCCTATGCCCTCATCTGGCCTCTGCAGGCATTGTACATGTGGTATGCTCACACACGTAGGCAAAATATTCATACACATTAAATAAAAATAAGTCCATTTTTAAAAAAAAGATGTTTCATTGAGACCAAATGGCCATCACATAAAGAGTTAAGGAGAATAAAAGAATTAACAAATAGAATATTGGTGAGGGAGGGAGGAAAAATGGCCACTAAGCAGAGACATACTCTGTAATATGCATCCAGGCCATGGCTGGAGACTTGCTTAAATATTACAAAGTTGACAATATCCATTTTGAAAGAATCATTTTTATTATAAACATACAACCTGCTTATACAGGTGTGGCTCATCTTAAACACATACTTCCTTTATTTATAATATGGCAATCATCCACTCATCATACTGCATGTAAACTCTTCCTTCCTTCCCCAGCATAGGTAAATTTAAGGAAAGCACAATGATGATTATTTAAATTTGCTTTAAAATAAACATTATCTCTTAAAAATAGAGAGAAAACATGAATACTTTACTGAATCATCTAAACCCATTTTAATTTGGAGACTTGCAAAGACAATGTATACTGTTTAAAATATCTTGGATCAGCCTTCTTGGGACTAAATCTTGACTTTGCAACATTCATTAACATTGGACATAATTTTTACTTCTCATGGTTGAGGAGCTGGCTCAATAGTTAAAAGTACATACTGCTGTTTCAGAGGACTGGAGTTTGGTTTCCAGCACCCATGATCCAAGTGCCTCACAATGTCTATAACTTCAGTTCCATGGGGATCAGAAGCTTTTGGTCACCACAGGTACCCTCACGCAGACACATGCACATAATTAAAATAATAAAAATAAATATTTAATTTTTACCTCTTTATTTTTCCATCTTCCCACCAATAATATTAAGATATAATCATAATTATATGGTTGTATATATTCCAAAGAACTAATGTAAGTTTAAATTTATGTAAGTTTATATCTCTAAGAACAGGGCCTGGTATGTAGTAATTAGCAAATGTTAGCCATCAGAATGATATGGACAAGTCTGCTATTTTTTAAGGGTAAGATTTTTCTTTTTTAAAAAAATACTTTATGTGTATGAGTGTATTGCTTGTATAAATGTAAGTGCACCCATATCATGCAAGGTCATAGATGGTGTCGGATCCACTGGAACTGGAGTTACAGATGGTGTTGGGAATGGAACCCAGGTCCTCTGCAAGAGCAATCATTCCTCTTAACCACTGAGTCATCTCTCCAGCCCCAAGGACTTTTCTTATTAACAAGACTTCTTCAAATACTCTGTCTTATGGTTACTATCAAATTATTTCTTACTAATATTCTGTCTTGTCTTAATATGAATAACAAAATGGAATGAGTTCAGTTTGGCTTGTTTACCATGGAGTCAGGGAATATCCTCATTTGAAAAAGAATAAACTAACTGATCATGTTAGAAAAGACCTGTAATCCCAGCACTTTGAGGCTGAGGTAGGAAGATTTGGAATTGTGTGCGTGCGTGTGTGTGCGTGCGTGTGTGTGTGAGTGTGTGTGTGTGTGTTTTGAATGTGATTTTATTTACTTATTTTTATTTTATATGTATGAATGTTAAGCCTGCAAGTGTCTGAGTGCACCAGTGTCACGCAGTGCCCACAGAGGACAGAAGAAGGCATTAGATCCCCTGGAACTGGAGTTATGGATGGTTGTTAGCTGCCATGTGCATGTTGGGATTTGAACCTGGGTCTTCTGCAAGAACAGTCAGTGCTCTTAACTCTTGAGCCATCTTCTCCAGCTCCTGGAAGATTAGGAACTTGAGATCAACCTTATCAAAACGGCGGGTTTAAGGCCAGCATAGGCTATATTTAGCAAAATCCTGGCTCAAAAAAGCAAAAGAAGAAGTAAATCAAACAAACCTGAATAAGTATGAATGCTGCACTCGGTTCTGGCTTAAAGCAACTGAGAGGTGTCTCTTAAAAGGCAGAAAGACTAGCATAAGTTTGGGTCCAGTTGGGATACAAAGAGGGACCCTGTATCCAAACAAAATAATCCAAAGCAAAACAAAGGAAAAAACAAGGGACAGAAGAGGCTTGGCAAAATGCAGATAAACTTCTTTTGTGGTGGGACATGAGCGAATATTCACAAAGAAAAGTAAAGAAGTTGGTTCTGCCACAAGCAAGGATCCTACATATGCTCCCATAGTTCCTTAACCCTGAACCTGCTATGCTGTGAACATGTTCCTTTCCCTATTATCCAGAGATCTACCTAAGAACAAAAAGTATTCCATTGATTTTAATGAACTTTTAAACTATTGAAGTATTTTAATTCAATAATTGTTCAGTAAATTTCATTAAATGAATGCCTGAACTAATTAATTAGTAAGAGTGACTATAGTGGCGAATGCTAGCTCACAGTCCTTCAATAGAACAATATCTAAGATTCTTCCAGGCATTACTATCCAATTTCAGGAAGTGTTGAGGTTGAACTGACTACTCTATATGGAACTGGGAATGGATTTTTTCATCTCTTGGTTGGGATAAGTACTCTAAGAGAACATAAAATATTTTTGAATTTTAAATGTGCAAGGTTTTTTTTTTTCCCCTTTAACAACTTGTTTTTTAATGCGCAAGTATTTAAGAATCTACTATGTGTTATTTTTACAAACCCAAGGTACTAAGTACAATGTGGGCTAAATATACCTAGATTGATAAACCACTGAAAAAGTCTGATAGCAAATTCAGTAAAAGGAGTACTGGATAATGTGTTATGGGAGATCACCAGAGAAGAGGCTATTTCTTATAGCTGGGGTAAGGAAGGCAATTTTAGTAGGGGGTAATATCTGAGCAAGGTTTTGATGCAAATACTTTATCTCTGCAAAGCAGAGCGTTATACCTTTAATGTGAAAATTGGCTGATATGCAGAGATAAGTGGAAATATCTGTGAATGGGTGACATAAGCATCAAAGGCATGCCCCATTCCTGATATATTTAAAAGGCTTACTATTAGTTGATACATAAGGCCTTGTAAAAACACACAGTCCAATAAATAAAGTAATAGTGTCCCTTACAAATTCATTTGTGAATATTTATTTACACATTAATTTTTTTCAAACATAATATGAGACCACCTGAGTATCAGATTCTGAACTGTGCAGAGGACACTGAATACCAAGGCGATTAAGACAGAATAAGCCCTTTGCCAAGAAAGGGATTCTGACAATTATATTAATCATTACACTGTAATATAGGCTATGTCTACTGAAGCACTAGATGTTAAGGGAGCACATAGTTGTAACCTACTTAGTCTTAAACTTATTACAAAAATATGGCAGAACAATATTTGACAAATATAAAGTGACAGTGGTATTTATTGACCTTGAGTTTCTTTGGATTTGATCTTATTTATCTATAGCACAGTCTGATACATATGGGTCTGAATTATAATATCTGCTATTAAATTTTGACTTCTGAACTACTCATTTAATTGTGGATACATCAAGAATATTTAAACTTAGGTTAATATCTTTCAAAATAAACACGGCCACAACTTTTCCTATCCCAGTGTTTCTTTTTCTGTTAAAATATATCTTTTATTACAGTGACAGTAAGCTCAAGAAGGTGCTGGTGATAATGTATGAAATAAAAAGAAAAAAGTATTTTCTTTTTTGAAATTAAATTTACAACTCAGAGAAGAGTAAAATCTTGTTTGGACCAGTGAATTGAGCAAACACAAGCTAGTAGTAACAGGGGAAGTAATTATAGACAACACCTATTTTATCACTCAAATATGTCTTTTTTGTTGTCTTTTTAAAATCCAACTTACAACCTGCAGAATTTAACAATCATTTTCCTAGAAATTGTCAAACATATAGTGGATCTTCTAGAGAAATTAGACTCTTAGAGTTGTTAGACCAGAAAACAGGCTGTCCTTTATCCCAACTCTTATGGAGGAATAAATCTGTGCAGGTCTTTTTCCATACATGAAAAAAAAAAAAGTCTAATGAGCTAGAGGTGGAACATTTAAAGGACTAACAGGGCAAAATACTATAGGATCCAGTTTACAGGGCATTTATCTCACTGAGCTTCATGTAGTTCAGCATGATAGTTTTGTAACCTAAGTAGAAGATGCAGAGGATAAACAATCTGGGAAAATCATGCTTCATATGAATACAATTGAAAATAATGACTGGAAATACAACACTTCACTACTGCTTAAAATACAATTAAATGTTATTAAAAACAACAACCAACTTAGCTCGATCATTAAAAAATTTAATCAGTTCACATAGCTTTAAATATGGCAAAATGTCCCCTGGTTAGACTGGATGAAAGACCCCCAGGATCACACTCTCATCTGCTGGACCTGGGGACAGTGTGCTGGGGGCTATCATTTAAATGCTCTGTGGTTATGGCTTCCTATATATGCATTTATAATTATAGAATATATTTGTAATGATTTGTAGAGCTAGTATAGGAGATGAACAAACCATGCAACAAAAATGGACTGAAAATAAATACCAATTATCTCTCATATCTGAAATGTTATAATCTTATCTGGATTATTTTAAAAAATAGAAGAGAATGGATCAGAGGTGGATCTCAGTCTGTTCTTTTAAGATAGCCTATGAACTAAGCATATCTATACTTCATTCAAAATAGCTATTAGGCCTGGAGAGATGGCTCAACAATTAAGAGCAATGCCTGCTCTTGCAGAGGAACCACGTTCGATTTCTAGCACCCACACAGCAGCTAATGACCATCCATAACTCCAGTTCTAGAGAATCCTATACCCTCTTCTGACCTCCATCGGCATTGCTCAACATGAGTGCACTTAACATACATGCAGGCAATACATTCATAAACATAAAATAAAAATAACAAATAAAATATGTTTTAAAAAATAGCTAACTATTGTAACAGTAATGTGCAAGGCATTTTTGAAAACATACACATATCTCATTTAATTCTCACAATATTATATATAAAGAAGCTGAAGGAAAGAGAAACTAACTTATTTGTTCAACATAAATGGGACAATAACATGTAGAAACAAAACACACTACCAAACTTAGGTAATATTAGCATATTCTTAACCAATGAGATCTAACTAACACCTCTGAAACATTAAACTTTTCCAGACTTTAGATTCCTTATCTAGAAGAGATAGTGGTAGTAAACCTTTTCTATTGAAGAAAGATCATAAATGCTTTGTGTACAAAAAACAAGAAATGTTATACTTTTTTTGTACTTACATAACAAGAAAACAAATTATATGAAGATTTTAACTAATGAAATTTGAAATATAATAATATGCACATTGTTGGTAATACAGAATTACTGGTGAGGAACATAACACTTTTTTAGAGGATATCGGTAAAATGAAATCCAAAGACCATCTTTATTGTGACATAGACTGCAAACATTCAACTGTAAAAGCAATTCTTAATACACATGCTTAACAAATAGATGCATGGTTTCTAACTTCTGATCTAGAGAACAAAGGCAATATACTAGGTTACTTCTGAGAACCCATAAACCAAAATTTTTATGAGATTGCCCTAATTTTCAAGCATAATAATTTAGATTTTTCAGTGTCCAGTACATCTAAAGTGATTCCATAACCCTATGCTCCATATATTCTAATAACTACAGCATCAAATAGTTATACATTGCAGATTATTGTTTTCTCTAATTTTTAGGATAATTTAGATTCTATTTCAGTTCTACAAATCCCTATGAATATCATCACAGAGAAAAAAAATATTTGTGCTGAAAAGGCATTTGTATGGTATGACTGAGGCAGAGAGGAAAACAGACAGGTCTTGCAGTGAAAGAAAACAAGAGTCAATATAGCACGTGATTTCCCCACAGAAAAGAATTTTTATTTGATTTAATTTTATATTCTACCATAGAATTTGGTGTCTTAAACTAATAGCCTAAGTTCAGACTTCACATGAATTGGAGGTGAATTTGTGAACTGTGCTTTATTATTTTTGTTATTATTATTGAAACCCCTATGGCTAGTTATGGGAATTTGTTTTCAAGTATCTTGTAGATTCACTAATAATTTTCTCAGGGAGTGATGAAAACAAGTGGCTTCCAGCCACTTTTCCCCCACGTACAAATAAGCAGAGTTTTCTTACATTACATAGAATGAAATATGAATATTTTATCTATTTTATGTTTATATATATTCAAATGCCTACTTTCTTTTAAAAAATTCTATGACAGTTCACATTAAATGCCATATTTTCTCAATTATGTCAAGTGTAACTGAATACTCCTGCAAGTCAAAGTAGAAGAGAATACACTCACAATTCTGGATGACTTATAGAAACTTAGAATGAGGAACTAGTTCAGGACAGAGTTAACAGTCTATAAAATAATGGTATCAGATTCCTTGATAGTGCTAAATAAGGCTGGTCCTTGCAAAATTCTTATGTATGATTTTTCTCTAAAAAATATACATTTTTCTAAATTATATTTTGTATTGTCTCAAGATGTTACACTTCAACTGTCAAGAGCAAATCAGCAAATCACTTCATACCAATATGCAAATGAACCCTAATGGTTCTTCCAAGGCAACTTTTCAATACGTCATGAGCTTTTTTAGCATTATAGTACTAATACTTCTTCATTCAAAATTACTAAAAAGACATTCATTAAGACTAGGGAAATTCAACCAAAACCACAATGATATATCATTTCATACATATGTGAATGCAGTCTCAGGACGGCAAGATAACAAATTGTGGTCAACATGTATAAAAGGGGAACTTTTGCATATACTTGATAGGAAAAATATGGATACTGTAATCATGGATGACAACATGGCAGTTCCTCTATGGTATTCAGAAATTCCAATTCACACTATTCAAGATAAGGAAACAAATTGAGGGTTCATAAAAAGATGAACAGATTAAAAATTATGAAACATGTGTCTGACATCTTATATATTATTCATAAAGAAAGGAAATCTTGCCATTTGTGGACAACATGAATAAATTTAAGGGAAACTGATGCCAGATAAAGGCAAACACTACATGATTTCACTTAAATATGGAACCCAAAAATTGAAGATTGTAAATGTAGAGAGCAGAATATAGTTTTGAGGGTTTAGAAGTGGTCAAAAGGTACAAACTTAGGGCTGGAAAGATGGCTCAGTGGATACGAGCACTGGCTGCCCTTGCAGAGGACCTGGGTTCAGTTTCCAGCACTGAGGTGGTAGCTAACAACCATCCTTAACTACAGTTTCAGGGGATCTGATGCCTTCTTCTGGCCTCAATGTGTTTGCATGCAAAGGTGAATTTAAATATATATATTAATTAATTAAAACAGCTTTTTAAAAGGAACAACCAGGAGACCAAGGTAACAATCCAGTGACTATAATTAATAACACGGATATTATTATTCGCCCTAAACAAAGAAAAAACTTGTTTTCACCCAAAAGTATATACATGAAAATGTATAGCAAGTCTATCCATAATTGCTCCATACTGGAAAAACACAAGTGTCTTTCACAGGTGCTTAGATAAACATTCTGCAGTACATCCTTACAAAAGAATGCTACTCAGCAATAAAAAATATGGAAGTCCCAGAAGAATGTGACAGCATGAGTGAGTTTAAATATATCATCCTGAGTGAAGTAAGCCTTTCTCTAAAGGTTCCATGCTGTAAAATTCCTTCTACATGACAACACTCATCATGACAAAACTCTAGTTAAATGGAAGATGCCTGCAATCATCAGGGATTAGAGGGAGAGAAGGGATGAAGAAGGGTGTTCTTTGTGGTGAAGAAATGGCTTTGCATCCTGATAGTCACAGTGGTTCCTGTGTTGATACACATGTCCTGAATTTTATAGAACACCAAAATAATGAATTTTTGAAGTGAGTAGAAATACTCAACATTTTATGGAAAAAAGAAACCAACTAACAACTTCGAATAAATGTGGGTAAATGTGAACTTCAGCAAGGCCATGGCTTCTCTCACGACTGAGACAAAAGGGTAGCAGGTAGAACTGAGGAAAGGAAACCTGCACTATGTAACACCCAGCACCTCTACATAGTGAGACGCAGCTACAGTCTCAAAAATAATTCTCCACTTTTGGAAACGAGTCTTGTGGAGTTCTGGAGAGTCATTACTCCTTGTGAATCAGGGATCATACTAGGGTTTGGATTTCCTAAATTCAACAGGCTTCAACAGCAAAATGTGTTACTTAAGCTAGTAAACTATCATATTCCATTGAGCCCCAGTGATTCTCTCTGCAAAGTATATAGCTCAACTGTGTTTCTAAACCATACCAAAGCACTCTATTCTCATTAAAATTTCTAAAAACTTTTTAAACGTACATTTTCTCCCTATGTTAAAAAAACATAACATGAAGCTTCCTGTTATAACCACATCTAGATGTGCAGTACAGGGACACTAGGAATATTTACATTGTCATGCAACCAACAGGATCATCCATGTCCAAAATTTCTTAACCTTCCAAAACTAACATTTTGTAACCATATATTAAAACTTCCCTCTCCCCATCCCAGTTCCTGGTAACCTGTATTCTACCTTTTATTTCTATGAATTTCATTATGCAAGTATTTTGTATAAGAATTGTCTAATATTTGTCCTTAGGTGACTGGCTTACATCAGGTCCACTTAGGATGCTGTTTTTAAGAACCCTCCACGTTGTAGCACATGGTAGAACTTGATGTCTAAGACTGAACAATATCTTATTGTATACCACCTTTTGCTTGTCTGTTTGTCCACAAATGGACTCTTGAGTTATCTCTACCTTGTGGCTTTCAACTGTAACAGGGACAGAGAGAGTCTCTTTCAAGCATGGGACTCTTGGTAGGTTAACCAGGCTCCAATGGATGGACCCACACTGAAGGAGATTTGGGAACACAAACTAGACTCCATATGCTTTATTTTGAATACACACACACACACACATTAGAGTACATTAAATTGGGCAGGGAGGTACAATAAGGGGAGGTGGGTATAAGAGAAGGGATCTAAATAGCATCAAATTATATTGTATGAAAATCACAAAAATTCAATAAAAAAGAAAAAGTGTAGACTACAATGGAACACAAATAAATAATTGAATACATAAATGCTATTAATATTAACTTAATAATTACTATTAATTTAATATGAAAAGAATACAATTCTAAACATGGATGATGTGTTTAGAATTGTATTCTCACTTTGAATTATATAGGTGTTTTCTAATTTCATTAAAATTTCTTCATAAACATGATTTATTTTTTCAAATACATCATATTGTTTGACATTTTTCTAGCTAGAGTCTCTCTTACCAAGATATTATATACAGACAGGAACCACATAATGTAAACATGGATGCACATGCTTTCCTGAGTAAGTCTTCTCATATGAAGGTACACTACTGAGAGAGAAGGTAAACTGCAGCTTTGGGCAAGCTTGCCATGATCAGACACTGAGTTTTTTGGGTCCCTGGATCTGAATTCAATTGTGACATATTGTAGAGTTTCCCCAAACTGCAAATGATTCTCTGTGAGCTAGCACCTTTCTCAAGGAAGATGATAGCTAGTGGGCTAGAACCAAGCAGATCCATCCAGAAGAGGACTATTGGACCCAGAGACATGTTAAGGAACGTTGGGGATATCAAAAAATTATATTTTCTTCCCACTTCTGCACCCATAATCAGCCATTCTTCCTACCCTCCATCCTTTTATTATCCGAAGAAGGGATACGTCCTCTTTTCCTCCTTCCCCCATGCTTCTCTTTCTCTCTTCTCCATCCCTGTTCCCCTCTCTCCTTTTGGTTAAATCTAAGCATAATTGTCTGTAACATGGAAATAAAATTGATTTTTTTTTGATCCATGGATGTGGTTGTTATGCTGTAATTTGACTATGTTTTAAGTTCTCTACCCATAGAAGTTAGGTCTACAGGTCTACACTCTGATGGATCTAGAATATGAATACTCTGGAACACAGTTCCTCAAACTACATAACTTTTTTCTTGTCTGATTCTAATTTGGATGATCTATCTCTTTGGTTGAAGTTTGCTTAAAAGGGGGATTTAAATTCTATTTTTTTAAATTTTATGTCCATAAGTGTTTTGCCTGCATGTATGTAAATGCATCATGTGTATGTAATCTCTGCAGAGGCCAGAATAGGTGTCATATCCTTCAGAACTGGAGCTATAGGCAGTGGGGAGCTGCCATGTGGATGCTAGGAACTGAACACAAGTCCTCTGCCAGAAAAACAACTGCTCTTAACTGCTGAGTGATTTCTCCAGTTCATAAATAGAGAATTTTTGATGGATGTTTTGAACTTAAGGCATTGAGGATAACCTGTTCAGTTATATAATATCCCAATGATTTTCTGGTGGGAAAATGATGTAAAAATTTTAATCTTTCAGAGGTCTTCTGTGTTTTCTTTTTAATTTAATGAAAGACAGAGAGATGCCAGAAAACCTAGCAAAATTAACAGAAAGGATAAAAAGAGACTGATCCAGTGTGGATATCAGAGTAGAATTATTTGGTCTGGACTACAGAGGACTAGCAAGAGCTCCTAAAGAGAAAAAGGTAAGCGAGATATTTAAGAGTAGGTGGAATGGTGCAATGACTTGTAGATGAGGAAGATGACAAAAAAATTACAAGTTCTTTCACACTTCATATAAGTTATACAGTCAGAGAAATTGTGGTATAAAAGCAAATTATTTTTATTTACTTTTGATTATTCAGTTACTAGCTTTTCTGTGTGTTTTGTTTGTTTGTTTGTTTGTTTGTTTTGTAATACAGGGTCTCCCTGTAGCTCCAGCTGTCCTGGAACTCACTACGTAGACCAGGCTGGCCTTGACCTCACAGAGATCCGCCTGCCTCTGCCTCCTGAGTGCTGGGACTACAGGCATGCGCCACCACACCCGACTTTTGTGTATTTTTATGTATGAACTTGTATCAAGAAAGAACACAGCTTTACACATAACCATGAGCATATTTGTGCACACACAACCCTAATACTTGTTTATAAGAACACTAGCACCAGCCTAGAACTCAGGAAGTATTTGCTGAATAAAGGGATCAATATACTTACAGTACCTATTTTACTTTAAGTAAATTGAGGCGATACTACTGAAATTAAATCTTCTAATACAGATTGTTTTCCTCAGCCCATTTTTTCAAAAGGTAGTAATTTAAAATATGCACTAATTTTAATACTTCTTTAGAAATATATATTCACTGTAACTACTTAAATAAAAAGCATTTAAAGAAAAATTTATTAATTTTCTCTGAGGTTTCTGTTTTGTTGCCAAACCTTTGACACGACCAAAGTAAGAACATGGTGGGAACTTATCTGTAACTGACCTTCATGTTAATAAAAATATGTAAAACCTATGTATTCAAGAATATTCATTATCCTGAAAGTTTCCTATTTTTATTTCATAAACTATGGTCATCCTTCCAGGTCAAAAGCTCTATACATAGAATTAATTATTTTTCTAATGTCTGTGTAATTTTAAAATAATGAATGTATTTAGCTGAACTAATGAAATTATTATTTCCTAAAGTTATTTTAGTACATAAAAGTTTTACAAAAGATTGCCAAGTATTTGCTGAAGACACATACAGTGCCTTATCAGGGATTGAAGGAAATTACTGTATTACTTCAGTTCTTCCCCTCAAGAAAGTAAATGCCTGATAAAGGAGGTAAGACAGCTCTTTTTTTTTTTTTTTTTTAAATTTGAGAGAAAGTGTTCAGAGAATTTATAGTAGCAAATACTTTAAAAATAAATCTTTGAAAGAAGTAGTATCTTACTGGCAATTCATTCTTAGTCATTGTTCCCAATGTGTGAACAATCCTTAGCAGCAAGAGTATTTCCTTATATGGTAGCTCAAAAACAATTTAATTGTAAACCAGTAAATGATGCGATAAAGCACCTTACTCCTGCGACTTCAAAGAGATTTCTACTTTTACCTGTAATCTGGGTCATTTGTGAACTATCTTTATTCCATGGCATTCTAAATACTTTAAATATGTCATTTGACTTCTTTCCATCATATGTCTACAAATAATGGAAAGTGTCCCTAAGTGAAAAAGAAAATGATCTTAAGACAGAACTGCTGGGCATGCCTGAGCCAAGTCTCCAGTTAGCTCATACTCTGCTTTCAATCACACTTGCTGCTTCCCCAGTGAAGACTATATATAGTGATAATGTAGATAGAATTACACTGTCCGGGTCTCATATAGACTGACAGAATCAGTTCTTACTCAAAACAAGAACTCTGTACAAATGATGCTTTCATTTTCTAAAAGGCTTTGTGTACAACACTCCACAGACAAGTTTTCTAGATGGGATGAATCTAAGTTAACTTTCTGAGAAGCCAGAGCCTTGTTAGGCCAGTTGCACTTTCCAATGGCTGTTCTTACTGGTCTTAATCTAGAACAAAACAAAACAAAAACCCTAAAAATCTGATAGCAACAATAATAAAAGCATTCCAATTATTCCAAGTATTAATAAGAGGAATAATCATTGATCATAGCATTAGGTCCTGTAGTATTTAAATTATATAAGCAAAGGACAATTCAACCATAGAACAGTTAAGTAAATTTTATATGGCCAATGTGCTGGATAGCTTTAGTTGTCAACTTGACACACCTGGGTTGAGAGAGCCTCAATTGGGGAATTTCCTCCACTGGACTGGCCTGTGGCCATGTCTGTGGGGCATTTTCTTGATTGCTGAGTGATGAGGGAGGGCCCAGCCCACTGTGGGTGGTGTCAGCCCTGGGCAGGTGGTTCTGTATTATATATAAAAGCAGTGTGAGCATGGCCAGGTGTGATGGTTTGAATGAGAATGTCCCCACATAGGCTCCAAGTATTTGGACATTTTTGTTCCCTGTTGGTGATGCTGTTTTGGGTGGCTTTAGAAGGTGTGGCCATGTTGAAGGAAGCATGTCACTGGGGTGGGTTTAGAGAGTTTGGAAAACTTGCTAAATCTCAAGTCACTCTCTCATTTCCTGTGCCTGTTTGAAGATGTGAGAGCTTAGCTTCTGCTCCAGCCATCTCTGCCACCATGATGGACTCTTGGCAGTTTGGATCCATAAGTGCAAATAAAATCTTCCTTCTATAAGTTGCTTTGGTCAGTGTTTCTATCACAGCAACAGAAAAGTAACTAATACACAAGGGGAGCAAGCCAGTAAGCAGCATTCCTCCATGGCCTGTGCTACAGCTCCTGCCTCCAAGTTCCTGCCCTGAGTTCCTACCTTGGGATCCCTCAGTGATGGACTGTGACTGGGGTGGGGGGGTGATGTAAGATAAAATAAACCCTTTCCTCCCAAAGTTGGTATTGACCTGAGTGCTTTGTCACAGCAATTGAAGGCAAACTAGAACAGCCAAATTAGTACATTTGCCCAAAAGTAAAAGACCTTGTTAAAAAATCTAAATTTGGGGGGCTGGAGAGATGGCTCAGCAATTAAAAACACTGGTTATTCTTGCAGAAGACCCAGGTTCAAATCCCAGCACCCACATGGCAGCTAACAACTGTCCGTAACACCAGTCCTAGAAGATCCAACAGCCTCTTCTGACCTCCGAGGGCATTGCAAGACATGGGTGCACTTACCTACATGCAGGCAATACACACACATAAAATTAAAAAAAAATTTTTTAAATGTGAATTTTCAATACTGGATAACTGACTTCTATAAGCCAATTTATTTTCTATAAGACATATGACAAAGGGTTTATAACTATGAGCATTTGAATAAGCAAAAGGAAGGTTGGTCTCATTCTGCATTAATGATTTCATGTTCTCTCAGAAGAACTGTGGTTCAGCATGGCTTCCTCTCTCTCTTCCTGTTGACTCAGAATGGTGCTTTCAGATTGCCTTTTGGGACATCAAGTCAGTGTGGGGGTGACCTTAAGTGTAGCTCTGCACTGCCTATGAAAACACTTGTGCCTAATTTCTTGGAAATCTGTTGTATAAATAGTGGGAAGGCTTCTTCTTAATTGCTTCTCATCAGTCTTGAGGAGCACAGGTAACCTGCCTGTTACCAAAGTTTTTATTTTCATTGAATATTCCTTTTAGAACAAAACAGTGAACCAGAATCAGATTTTTTAAAATGTAACATTGTAAAGATTTTTTTTTCTCTAGAGAAAACCAAGAATTTGACAGATATATTGACATACTTTTTGATTTAGGACTACCAGCAATACCTTGAAAGACTAAGAACATAGAGAAAACTAAATAGTATCCAGGAGAAGGACAGTCATGCAGGTAGACAGTATCAAGGCAAAAACACTAGGAGCAAGCTAGGTAGTGGGGTGCCTGCCTGTAATTCTAGTACCTGGGAGGTGGAGGCTGGAGGATAAGGAATTTGAGGCCAGTCTAGGCTACACAGGGTTTGAGGACAGCCTGAGGCTACCATGTCTCAACGAACACTCTGGTTTATGTTGAATGCTGGCTCAATCTTTTGCTAAGATACCTGGGGTAATATAATCTCACTAAGTCTCAGTTTCTGAAACTAATTTATCTTGACATAATGTTGTGACAGAATTCAATGTAAAGAGTTTTACACAGGGAGGAGACAGCTTGGGAATGTAATTTTTTGTACTTTAATATTTTTTCAACTATTTTTATCCATTTGGCCATTAACCTATTATGACCTATGTGACCCCACAAACTCAGGTGATAACAAAGTGTCATAGATAGAAGCACTGTACAGGCAGAAGGTGCCTAGGGCTGGAATCTCCTAGTTCAGGTAACAATAAAAACTCACATACTGGATTTGTGTCCGAGGTACTGCTTAATCACTCTGCTCTCAGTTTTTGCATTACAAATTGGAAATGACTCCTTCTTTGTGAGTGGTTGCTGAGTGGGGGCAGCAAGGATTAGAGACAACTATTATAAGGCACCTGGAACATTAGGAAAACAGATTATGAATCATATATATTGTTCATATTTACTATTAATTGAGACTTTTATACAAACTCATATCCTGTACTTAATAGTCCCCTTCTTATCCAAGACGTTGAAAGGGTTATGGTGAGGATTTGATCATCTGTTGGGCCATTTGGCTGTGGTAGCGTGGTTGAGAATTGGAGTTAGAAGCTCAGCTTTCTCACTTGGACTATTAACTATTTACTTAAATGACTATATTTCTAACTGCATAACTGTGTAACTTGTATATGAATTCCAGGCCTGAATTTTGTTCATCTCCAAAATAAGGAGACTAGAAAAATAATTTCTAAGGTGCTCTGTTGCTGTAGTATTTTCCCAGGCCAGGACATTTTTACTGAATTATGACAAATTTTCATATCTTCAGAGCTTACCTACTTCTCTATGGCTTAATATTCACATTTCCTTCACTCTATTTCTTCTTTAATTGCAAAAAGGTGACAATTTACATCACTTTGCAAACAAACCAGTATCTCTAGTCTGGCTCACTGGTATTCTAGGATATTAATGCTTCATGTTTTAAAACAATCTGGATTGTTCTTTGGTCTAGGAATTTAGTAATACTGAAGTTAATAACAATGAGGATAATGATGAGTCATTTTCAAGGCTTTCTTTGCCTCTGGTCACTGCATGTGATAAAGTACACCATAATTAAAGATAAGATTAAGGTTTAACAGTCAAAAAATACAATCTCGGAGTAAAACATACTGCTGGTTTCTAATCCTTTCCTACCCAAGGAACACTTTAAACAAAATAAAAGATTCATTAATCAATAACAATTTTAATAATTATTAACTAGAAGGGAAATAAACTTGACCTTATCACAGAAGGTTGCCAGAGGTCCTCTGTGTTTATGAGGCCTAAACTATTAGGCCTCAATTTTAGAGGTCCAAGCTCTCTTCAGACGCAAGTAAACATCAGCAAGGATTAAAATAAATGTATGGATTCTGTGAAACTGTACACACTACTTACTGCTGAATTATTTTGTTCGATTCCTAAATTGTCTTTCTATTAAGAGATTTTGTGTCTATACTATGTGATTTTCCTGTGTACAGAGAATATAATTCAAATTCCTCTCTCTGGGGCTGGACTTAATCACCTTCAGTCACACTGGCTCTTTGTCTACTTCCCCTTAAGTTACCCTGGAATCTTTTTCATTACTTAAATACACAAAGTTTCCATTGAAGGCTTTGTATCTGAATTCAAGGTTTTCTATGTGTTGTTTCTATCTGGAACTTTCTCCATAACCCTGCTGCTAACACCATCTCAAATTGTTCCCTTGACTGGTATTTTCTGTCCTTCAATCCTCAACTCTAAGGATTCAGAATTTTTTGAGCACCCAGTGACATTATAGTAGATACCTCTTACTTGCTGTTTTCTAGCATACATTGCTCTTTTCATGGACCACAATTTGCAATTTTTTGATTATCTGTGTATGTACTTAATATCTGATTCCTTAAGAGATTAAAATTTCAGTCAACACTTGGGAGGCAGAGGCAGGTGGATCTCTGTGAGTTTGAGGCCAGCCTGGTCTACATAGTGAGTTCCAGGACAGCTACTGGTGCTACAGGGAAACCCTGTCTCAAAAAAAAAAATAAATAAAAATAAATAAATAAATTCAGTCAAGGCTTAAGAGCTCATTTCTATATTATTGTTATGTATAGTTGAATAATGAATTAATGATATCATTTGAGGAGATTAGAAAGGGCTCCTGAGTGCTAATAAAATATGGATATTACCCTTAAAAATTTATCTTCTAGCTTGGCATAGTGGTGTATGTTTTTAATCTTAGCACTTGGGAGGAAGAGGCCAGCCTGGTTTACAGAGTGAGTTCCAGGACAGCTGGGGCTAGAGAAGACCCTGTCTCAAAAGACCTTTATAATATATATATATGATATATTAATATATTAAATATAGATTGTATAATATATATAGTAAATGAGCATATACCATAACAGCATTTTCCATTAACAATTTTATTTATTGAGTTATTTTTTATTTTTATTTTATGCTTAGGACTGTTTTGCCTGCATGTATATAAATGAACCAGTGTCATGCAATGGCCATGGAGGCCAGAGGAGGGTGTTCAATCCCCTGGAGATGGACTTACAGATGGTTGTTAGCCGCCATGTCGGTGCTGGGAACCAAATCCAGGTCCTCTGCAAGAGCAGTCAATGCTCTTAACCACCAAGCCATCTCTCCCCAGTCCCTTGGTTGTTTTTGTCTTCTTTAATGGTCTCATATAGTAGCCCAGGTGGGCCTGGAACTCACTACACATAGGCTAGTCTCAAACTCATAGCAATCCTCCCACATCAGCCTCATGTGTGTTTGAATTACAGGTGTGTTCCATTACATTTAAATTAGTATTAGGAAATACATACATTATCCATGCCTCAAAAACTAGATGAGTGATTTATTAGTTTTTTTGGGGGCATTAGTGACAAATTACAATAAATTTGTTAGCTTACAATAACACAAATTACTCTTTCTCTCTCTGTTTCTGGGAAGCTAGTGTCCAAGAACAAACTTTTTATTAGGGCCAATTCATGTACT
The DNA here is from genome assembly GCF_000622305.1 of Nannospalax galili. Lineage (NCBI taxonomy): Eukaryota > Metazoa > Chordata > Mammalia > Rodentia > Spalacidae > Nannospalax > Nannospalax galili. Next base: position 1,272,860 of record NW_008346548.1, read on the forward strand.
AAGTGGATTGGTTGGCAGGGGAGAAAGGGTTATTTCTGGCTAGGTCAAGGAGCGAAGAATTCATAGAATAGCATTTGAAGCAGACTTTGTAGGATAGCTGGATTTGAATAAAAAAAAGAAGTGGTGGATATTTTAGATGGTGAAAACATTATGAATAAAGATGAGTAAATTTGGGCCAAGTATATGAAATATAGAGTTGGTAATGATTAAGGCAGAAATGAGGTTATACTTAGACTCCATTCTATGATATTGGTCAGGAATAGTTTGACACTCAATACAGAATCATGGAAAGTTTTATCTGAACAATGGCAACACAACCTTAGGGCTTCTGCTCTAAGGAAGAGGTAGTATTCAGGATGAGTTGATCTGTATGCAACAAGTTATTTCTAATTAGCAGATTTTTGCAGGCAAGAGAAAACAGAATAAAAACCAGATTTGAATATTATTAAAGGAGAAATCACAAGACCTGGCCATTTCCTGAATATCTATGAGGGGGAAGAAGCAAGAATAAAATATTTTGCATTGAAACTAAGATGAAGAAAATTTTAAAAAAATTACAATAATAAAATGAGGTTAACACTTAACTAAGACAATTCACTTATGAGATATTGAGTCTGAGAAATGAATGAGATGGTTAAATTTCATTGTCAACTTGACTGGATTTGGAATCACCCAGGAGACACACATCTGAGCTTATCTGTGAGGATATTTGTGAGAGAATGAACTGAGGAGGGAAGATCCATTTTTAATGTGGGCAGTGCCACGCCATTGGCTGGGACCCAGGGAAAATGAAATGGGAAAAGGAAAAGAGCAGAAGAGTCATTTCTCTCTGCTTCTGACTGTAGACAAAAAATAGCCATTCCATGTTCCTATTGCCATGCCTGCTTATTATGATGAACCTGCTCCTTAAACTGTGAACTGACATAAAACCCTTCCTTCCTTAGTTTTCTCACAGCAATGAGAAAAGGTAACTAATATACCTATGTAATTTCTATTTAAATATATTTTGGTATTTTTTTAAGAGAAAGTCTCCATATGGTCTCAGTTAGCCAAGAACTCACTATGTAGACCAGATCACAGAGATCTGCCTGCCTCTCCCTCCTGAGTCCTTAAACTAAAGGCATGAACTACCACAATTGGCTCAAATTTAATATTTGAACATAGACATTGAAGATATTGAACTGGGGTTTAGAGAAATATCAGACCTAGAGTTATAAGTTTGTGAGTTATCACCAGTTCAAACCGTATCAAACTTCTTTTGTATTTTCCAATAAGTAAGTATATTTTTTTAATCTAGCATCTAAATGTGACAGTACATTGTCTTTTAATATTTTCTTTAGATTTTGTTTTAGTTGACCATGCTGACTTTATGGCCTATTAATGGGTGATAACTCATGCTCTGGCAACTGATCCTCTCACACATTCTGCTTCTCTTTTACCTGTTTCTTTTCAGGCACTGGTCTCAAAAAGGATCCTACAATAAAATTATAGCAATACAACTTACTTCTTCAGTTTTTTTGTGTTACTCACTCTGCATGCTACTGTATGAATCATATTATGTCTTGATGGCCCAGATAAAGTGATAATAATTTACATCCTGGCCTGTACACATGTAACATTGTATTCATTAAGGAAGACGCATCTAGAGAAGACAGCTGAGTCTGTAAAGTGTATGCTGTGCAAGCACGAGGGACTATATTTGCATCCTATACTGTTGAGCCTATAATTCTAGCACTGGGAAGGCAGAGACAGGAGGCTATTGGAGCTCACTGGTCATTCAGACTAGCCAAACAGGTGTGTTCAAGACTCACTGAGAGATCCTGGCTCAAAAAAGAAGGTGGACACAAACTTGACTCGATAGACCTTAACATATATAACAGAATGCATGAAATCTTGGGGGGGGGCTATGTGGGGTGCAGCTAGGGGAAGGAGTCTAAATATGATTAAGATGTTTGAAATGCACAAAGATTCAATAAAAAAGAAGGTGGAGAGCAACTAAGAAAGACAGCTGATGACAATTTCTGGTCTCCACATGTACAATGTACACACAACACATGAGCAGATACATAACACCTCGTACACATATAAACATACACATAAGGATTCATCTATTTACCAAATAGATTAAAACCTCTTTAATTATAGAAAATAGGTGTTAATTATAAGGTAACATGCTATGTTCACAGGAGGCATAGAATAAATATTAGTTATTATAGTGAAAAGAGAAGCAGTTTGAGGAGAGAATTTCATTGAATACTGTATCTGAGGTTCTTCTCTGACAGTACTTTACTTCAATTTCCCTCTTCTCTATATGCTAAAAACTTCCATGGAAAATTTTAAAGGAATAACTGTTTCTTCATGCTTTGGTCATAAAGAAGACTTAGGCAATTAACTTGATGGGGAAGGGAAAGAGTAAGAGTGATTAAATAAAACTGAGAAGCAAGTTAAAATGCATCTAGGATTTGGCTCTGGGTAAAATAATAGAAAAGTTCTTATACCCCTTATATTATAAAGACAATGCAAAATAAATTATCATGCTGAGTGGTTCATTTTATATTGTTTAACAATTTCATTTTTTCCAAAGCTTCTCTGATAGAAATAACTGCAGACTACAGTGACATTCTGATAACATGCATGATACACACTCTTGGGAAAAATGAATTCCACGTCACAATGGCTCTTTTCAGATTACTGAGCTTCAGATTACAGACACCTATATTAGGCACAATTAAACTACTGAACTTTCTAGTGGATCTTCTTTGTCAATCACCATAATGAATATTAAATGAACCAACAAATTTGTCTGTATGGGACAACCAAGGGCACAGTATCAAAATGTACAGGAAAAATTTTTTAAAGTTTCTGAAAACAATGTTTTAAGATTATTCCTTTATTCAGAAATTTTATACTATTTGGTTAACAAGTTAAACAGTTATAAAAAAATGATTCAAAGGGAAATTTTTCCTCAGAAAGCAATGCCTACACTATGACCTTAGAGGAAAGAGGGAAGCCTTGACATCCAGATGCGGGGATTCTTTCAGGTCTAGAGGTCTAAGAATGATCTGCCTTTGTGACCAACATGGCTTGTGTAATTGCATGCACTACCTGTGCCTCAACTTATTTCAAAATGAGGTGACTGAACTTCCAATTTTTACTTTCCTGCTATAATGATGATGATGATTTTGCCCTTATAAGCATTTTCACTTTAGTTTTCAACCTTTAAAATGTGAAATTTTAAGATTATCTTTGATGGTCTTAAATGTTATTCAATGTCACAACAGCACAATTCACTAGGCCTAACTTTTTCAGTTCAGTTTTTCTCTAAAGTTTAATGAGCACATTAGTTTCTATCACTGGAATATGATCTTATAAAAAAAATGAAAGGATCTCTTTTAGAAACACATTTTAAAGAGTTGGGGGGCATTTGGCAGAAAACATTAGGTCAAAAAGATGAGGTCTACAGAATACTACAGTCTCACTGGTGTGGAGGAACTGGTTCTGAAGTTTTGTACAGTGAAAGTAGTGTCTGCTCACAGTAACTTTGCAAGACTACAGCCTCTTGACCCAATACCTATTGTGGCACCTAACTTCTTTCCCTGAAACACAATGCACTATATAGCAACAAGAGAAATTGAGGTGGCTGATCATCCCCATCCAGGTGGATTATCGCTGGGGTCAAATCTAGTATATGAGTTATAACATGGAACTTATATGGAAAACTATGGAAGATCATTTCACAGACTAAAAGGACATAAAGAACTTTTCATTTTGGCTAGAGAAAAAAGTATACAGCAAGGTGACAAAAGCAAAAAGAGGCTGATGTTCAGTCTAGTATGAACAAAAGACTGGTCTTTGGCAAAATGTTTTCTTTACAATCATTTTGTTAACTTCCAAACACTTAATTCTATCTTTCTTTATGATAAATCTTCCCAAAATTTCAGGCTTTTAAAAACTTTATAATTGTACTAAACAATAGCTACTTTTTGATTATCTATTATTGTGCCAAGTGGTGAAGATTATAAAAAGGAACAAGTCCTTACTCTTATTGTCTTTAGGCTTGAACTATTGTAGTCATGACAAAACTAGCAACCATCATATATTAATTCAAGCCAGTTAAGAATTGTACCAGGTTGTCAACAAACCTAAGTTGCCACAGTGCCCTCTGTCTCATCTCTCATAATAATAATAACATAATAATAATAATAATAATAATAATAAAATAATTAGAACTCAGACAAACAGCAGATATGTAAACACCTCCAGGACTGTATCAAGTCATTACTGAGAATGCCGTGAAGCACATGAAAATGAAGGCGATAGTCTGAATCACCTCTACTGTTCTCTATTGGACAGGGACTAGCACTGCAAAGGCTGCACTGCAGTGAGGCTACCCCACATCTGGCGTCCCAACAGAAGGTTTAGTGTTTTAAAACTCATCTAGCAAAAGACATTAAACTGTAAAACTTCGGAAAATATCATAAACTTCTGGATGTTATTATTAAAACGTACAATTTGATCTAAAATATGAAAAAGATCAACTTTCCTTATAGTGTTTCCCAACCTTTAAATGCAGCACTAAAATGATTTTCTTTCTTTCCTCTACCAACTATAAGCTTCTCTTTTCTTACCCTGGGCGTCTGAATCTTTTATATGCTCCAGTTCTATTCAGTCCCTGTTATTCAGACATTGAAATCCCAAATGTTAATTGTTCTTCCAAGTACATTGACAAAACAGCAGCTAAATAAGGGTAGACCAGACTGTGGTAGACTCTGACATGCATTTATGGAACAATGGGGCTCTGAGAGACAGCCTTGTAGCTCACGGGAAGACATAAGATGTGCTATTTTGACTGCTTCAGAGCAGAATGAGGAACACACGCACACAAGGAAATTATGCATTTTACTTAGTTGTGCCTAAAGTCTTCAAGGCTATAGAATCTTGTGATGTCATCATGAACTTCCCATTTGACACAAAGCCTAAAAATTTCTAATGACATCACAAAATAAAACAAAATCTACTTTGATTCAAAAGAAATCTTTTACCTAAGAGTCTGGTATAAAAATGCATAAATCTCTCCAAACAGGGTGTGTGTGTCACTGTGCTAATGCACAATGGGTGACACCCTCCCTAATGAAATTCAAACCAGCTAAAAGAAAGGCTTCAAAATTTCGGTTGAATAAAAGGCACACTAAAAATTGAGTTCAATCACTTTTTTTTTTTAAGGAAATCATTTAAAGATGTATTTCTTCAGAGGCATTCATATTTTACTCATGCCTGGTTACTATGTGACTAATGGTTCTTGTCCCTTTGTGGGTTGGTCACAGAAGCACAGAGGAAGGTACAGGGAGCTTCCACTTACAGGGACACAGTGCAGTTCAATCTTTTGTTTTTGGGTACGATGGTTTCAGTCTCAAAATGTAACTTCAGGCAGTCTGAAAAGAAACAGGTTAAAATCTCTTTCAGTTATAATTGGTATTTCAGATTTAATTAAAAATTAAACTTTCATAATGTTTCCCCATCCAAAGCAATGCATTATCAGTCAAGCGGTGCTGGCGCTACCCACCCCCGTTCCTGTTAAGGGATGGGGGAAAAAAAAGGAAAGAAATAAAGAAAAAAAAAAAAAAAACCTTTTCCCAGTGTAGTTTTGTAATGAAAAGAAAAAAATCTAAAGGGAGGAGGAAGCAATTCTGAAAAACAATATTCCTCTATGTTAAGGACTTCACAGTGATATGAACAGAAACTTATTGCTAATGGATTTTAGCTATAATATGAGTAATTTTTAAAAGAAGTCTCCTAAACAAGAATTTCCCAAGGTAAAGAGTATAGAAATTATTAAGCTCAGAGAATAAAGCAGAAAAGTCTATGGATCTGAATGTACATGTTAAAGAAAAATTATGACTTCAAGAAACTGGAAAAACAATGCTAGATTTACTGCTTTCAAATGACTGAACTGGGGAGGTAAGTAAATACACTTAACAATACAAAATGGCCACTGTAATGAGTTCTGTGTGCCCTGTACCATGCTGTACTTCCTGTCCCATCAGCCAGTAGCAAAGACAGAAGATCACGGGGCTTTGAATAAGACCTCCTAGTTTAACTGTCAGGTTTAAAAACACGTACCTTAGAGTGTCCAATTACAAGTTAATATTTCCAACTGTATCACACATATTTGGGCTTAAAACATCTTACTATGTTCTTCAATCTTTTCTTTAAAAACACTATCATCTATAAAAATAATAAAAAGTGCCACACACATACTACATTAAGTCATGTCTATTTTTAGCTTCAAATAACTGACACATTAGTATTTAGAAAAAGATATTTTTAAATGCAAAATGGAGCTATTATAATTATCTTCTTTACAGCAGTATTTTAAAATATATATTTGTAGCACTGATTGTGGTAAGTTTATGTCCAACTTCACATACTGCAAAGTAATATTTTAATGTTTTCACATATGAGATCATAATCATAAATCACCCCTGAAATAGCACCTATTATTAGAAAATGCATCTGGTTCTCACTTGCAAATCCTGTTTTCCTTTTCCTTTGAAATAATATGGAAGAATAATTTGGATAATGTGCCTATTTGATGTACATATATTTTAAATGAGAACTTCTTCACAATTCATACTAAATCCACTCATGAATGGGATTAGAATTTTTTAAAATTACTGACTGACTAACTAAACTTTTTCTCTGCTTCTCAAATGCCTGAATTAGACTAAAAATGTACCAGTGTAAAGTCAGAAATTATGGAGGCGTCACCAGGGACAACTGAATGAGAGGAGGGGAGAGCACATATATCCTTATAAGGCAACAAAACACTCATGAGAGACACTGACAAAAATAACTGTGCTCAAAAATTATATGGAATACCAATAACCTCTTATAAGTGATTCAGAAACTCAAAAAGAAATGCCCAGTTCTAGATAAACCTGAATCACCAACTGGTATTGTTCTACTCACTAATAAAATATGGTTAGTGAAACTGATCCACTGGTCGGCCTCAGACAAGAAAAGGTAAAAGAAACCAGGCTGAATACACACACACTGACTGTGTAACTGACAACCAGCAGTTCAGTCCAATCTTTCAAAACCCAGTTATTTTTTCTTCAGTTTACCAGATGTAGAGTAAATCAAACTATTCAAGATAATAAAATTAGTTCTGAAGACTCAGTGTACTAGTCACACGCCCCCTTCCTCCTTGCCTTCTTTGACTTGCTTTTTCTCCATTTCTGCCTGTTTCTTCCCTACTTTGTCCTGCACCCCTCTCTCTTTCTCCCTTTGGTGAGGGTAATGAAGCTCAAAAATAACATCTTGTATCCTGTTGAGGAAAACTTGGTCACAACTATCCTTCCAGATGACAAACTCATTCTTAAATGTCTGTTTCCCAGTCCAAAGAATACAGAACAATTGAGAAAATAGAGACAGCATCACTTACCACCACCACCACCATTTTAATTCGTATGTGGCATTCATCACAAGGAGGACTGAAGTTTATTTACATTATACCTAACCTCAAATAGGACCACAAATAAGCCTAATAACAGGACCATTCTGTGGCACTCAGGCAAACGGCTGGGCAAAACAGATGGATCTTGCTTTGCGCCAGGACTCAAAAAATACAGTCGCCAACTCACTGTTGGCGACTACATATCTTGGCCCAAATATGGACCTGGAAATGGGACCAGTTGTCTTTGATATGAATACTGCTCCTCTTCACTGCCACATGAACAAATCATTAACTCTGTCACTGAGTGGTAGCGCTCAGTATTTGGGTAGAAATCGCTTGAAGGCAGGCACAGAAAATTATGACAGGATGTTATTGTGACCCTGCTATCTACACTGTTTAGGTTTGTTTTGTTTCATGCTCACAACTGTACCCAGAAAGCACCTTCAAATAGGTTTACACAGCATGTGTCATTAGTAAGAATAAACTCATGACATTTCAGTTTCCAAACTCTTAAAAAATTAGTCTTAGTCATTATTAAAATTGACAACCAGTGCTATACTTCTCTAATCAGAAAAAAATACTTGAGAAGATTTATAGATTATAGTCAACATCCAATGGCACACTGAGGAACAGCTTGGTGATCAATGCAGACTGCATAGCCTGGAAGCTGAGTCCCTGTGCACAGATTCCCTAGCAAAGGAGCTCTGCATTTCACATTAGACACTGCATGGACTTGGAGCGAAGTAGCAAAAGCTGTATTGTACAGTAACCTACCCTTTGAGTCACAAGGCCACAAGCAAAGTCCTTAGTCAAATAACAACAAAAGACGTGAAAAGTGGTGCAGGAACACAGATCTTAACACTGAGTAGGAACAAACGCTGCTTCTGACCACATTCTACCTCATTTCCAGATCCTCACAGAGATAGGAACTGAGATATGATCAGGCCACAGAACTTCAAGGAAAGAACAAAAAGTACTCCAGCTTAGGAGGGTCTGTTAATTCAAGAACTTCTCTTAATGCTCTCCCAACTATTCAGCCCTGATTATATCTTGCTCAGGTTATTTCTGAGAGTTCAGTCAATTCTCTATGACTTATTCATTTTGACACTATTCATATTTGATTTTAAAAGATACAACGTTTTACTGTGGTTAGCACAGAAGGCTAATATTGAAACTTTGGTATTAAATTCTATTTTCTTGAATTTTTTTTTTCACTGTGGAAATTCTCAAAAACAAGTGTCAAGTGCATAGTAAGGGGACCTCCCTGCACACCTAACACATCATTCATTCACTACTTCATCACACATGTCCCTTCTAGTTTTTCTTCTACCAGATCATTTAGAAGACAAAACTAGTCATTATTGCATTCAAGAATACTTTCATATGCATTACTAAAAAATAACTTTTCACAAAAACATAGCTTGCTTTTTTCACACTTGAAATCAAATGATTTTTTAATATTACTAAATGTTAATATCAAATAATCTCTCTCTCTCTCTTTCTCTCTCTCCTTATCATAGGTGGTTAACATAAATCAAGATCGAAAGATCCATGCATGCTCTGATAACTTGCCTGTGATCTCTGAATTGCCCTTTCGTTTTTTATTATTTTAACTTTTTATTTTGGAACAGTGCTAGATTTATGGGAGAGCTACAAAGATAGAACAGAGAGTTCCCATATTTCGTTCACTAACTTCCAATGCTATCTTACATAACTATGGTAAGTTTGTCAAAACTAAGAAATTAACACAGAAAAAAAACATTAATGAAACTGCAGACTTTATTCAGATGCCACCAATTATTCCACTAATACCCTGTTTTCTGTTGTGAGAATCCAATTCAGAATGTCAAGCTGCATTGACTTGCCATGTATCATTAGTCTTCTCTGGTTTATGACAATTTTTTTATTCTTTACTTATTTTTCCTGACCTTCATGGTTTTGAACAATGTCAAGTACTTTGTGTTATGTTACTGAATTTAAATCTGTCTAAAGCTTTCCTACAACCAGAATGAATTTATGAGTCTCAGAGATGAACACAAAAGGTGGACCCTTATAATATTGGGCAGGACCACCAAAAATTATTCTTTCTAACTTGGGTACATATAGATATAGTGGGTCTCTAAAACTTTTCTGGGCGTTTCTTAAAAATTAAATCATACAATATGTAGTCTCTTTATGTGGCTCTTTTTTGCTCATATAGTTTTAGATTTATCTGTGATGTGGTGATTCTTCTTTATGAATTAATGGGCATTTGTACATCTGTATACTACACCACATTTTTATAACCATTATGGGCATTTAGATTGTTCGCAGATTTTGGCTATTGTGAGTAAAGCTGTCATGGACATCCACTTTCAAGTCTCTGTGTGGATCTAAACTTTCATTTATCTTATGAGATACTTAGAAGTGGAACTACTTTGTCTTTAGAGTAGGTCAATTTTAATTTCTAAGAACTTTCCAACCACTTTTGAAACTGACTTTTCTATTTTGTATTCCCTCCAACGGAGTGAGAAGGTGCCAACTGCTCCATATTTTCACAAATACTTGCTACTATCTGTCTTTGAAGAAAATATAAGTACTATGAAGCTCTATTATTAAGTATTATCTTCCAGTATAAGTTTACTTTTCTCTAAGGGTTAATGATGTTGAATATTTTTGATGTGCTTATTATTAATTACTACCTTCTCTTTAGCAAAATATTTATTCATGAAAACTCCCCAATTAAAATTGGGTTTTTATCATTTTATTACGGAATACTTATTTATATACATGAAGAGAAATTATTTATGATTTATAAATCAGATTATCAATTATAACAAATCAATGAGGATTTGTAAGTCAGTACAAATTCCTGCAGATTATTTTCCGTCTGTGGCTTGTCATTTCATTTTCTCATGATGTCTTCTAAAGTTCAAAACTTAATTTTGCTGAAATTCAAAGAAATGAATCATTTATTTTTACAGGCAGATTTTTATGAGAATTTCACAATTATATATAATATGTTTTGATCAAATCTGCCCCACATTCCCTTCACTCCAATTCCTCCCCTATTCCCACCACAAATTTCTTTCCCAAATTCCATGTGGTCTCTCTTTTATTTTCCAGTTAAGTATTTATTTATTAACCACATACTTAGAAGAAGCATTTCATTACAACAGCATTGACATATTCAATAACAATTTTCTGAGCTAAGATGCATCTTTTTTCAAAATTGGCTGTAAATTTTTAGTTTTACATTTGAATTATTACAGTTATACAATACTGAACTCAGTATAAGCTCTGTAAGACATAAAATTGAATGAGTTTCTTAACCTTTAAAAAAGATCTCCATTTCATTTTAGAACATATTGTTTCTTGCAGAAAGACTCATTGTTTTTGCTACTAACACTGAGATGTTGGCGCATGCATCTCTAATCTGTATGCATCTGATTATTACCAGTCATAATCTGTTGCATTTGGACCCTTGGCATCTGTGTATGTCTATGAAGTCTTCGGGTGGATTTCAATGGCAATGTTTATCACCTCTACTAATTAGCATGATGTAAATTTCCATGCTTCTTCCTCAAATATAATACATTTTTAAAAAACTTGTTTTTTTTCTTTGTGTGTGTGTATATCACACAGAACATCCCAAACCATCTTATTCAACTATACACCCACTTCCCAGTTGGCACCCTCCCATAGCCTCCCTCCCCCCCCCAGAGCACTTATATTCTGATATCCCTGCTATTGTCTGCCCTGTTGTCCGCACCCCAGCCAATCCTAACCACTTGCCCTTCTGTTGAGTCTAGTCAGCCTATCTAGAGGTCTTTGTTTTAGGAGGGTCAGCTGTTACTCTTCTAGCAGCAATCAGTTATCAATGCTCCTTTAGATAAGATTAGGGTCTGCTGTTGATTTTCCTAGTTCTATGCTGGGTTACTATTTGGGAGTCCCTTAGTTCATCCTGGCCAACAACTCAAAAGGTATCACCTATCTGGTATTGTTGCTTGCTACGTTGCCTTTAGCTATGCTTATGGACTCTTAAGAAATTATATTGACCCATATATTCTTTGGTTATACTTTCCTTTTGGATGTTTAAGGCCATATTTTGGCCCTGATAAACCAATTTATTTTTACTCTTATGGTTGTTTGAGGACCTGTACCTCAGGGGTCACATGGGCTTGGGAGGAGCCCCTGGCTCCTTTCTTTTACGAGTTCCGCCTATGTGACAATAAGTCAAAGATCCTGCTCAACCAAGGTTGTCTTCACTTGGAAGCATGGAGGAAGTGATTCCTCTGTGTTGACCCTCCTCTTTGTACACTGGACAGTGGTTCTAGTTCATCTGGTGGGGTCTCCACGGCCTACTTGATCAAGAGGACAGGAGACCCACCACCATTAGAGGACATTTTGAGAGATGATCATAGTCCCCTGGAACTACTCGACCTAGGAGGGCAAGGGGAAAAAACTGTCCTTTATGTCCCTCTTACCAAATTAGTATAGGCCTCAAAGTATGTCTGTTAAACATCCATGAAGGTTAGTTCCACCAGTCTGGTACTTTTAATTACTGTATGCCATGTAGATAAATCTTGGGCAAAGACCAGCTGTTCTCCAATAAACCATACCTAGATATATATTTCTTGATCTGCTATGTATAATTTGTTAATAGCTTGTTGGAGTAATATGGTTCCCACTGGTTTTTAAAACTAGCGAGGCATTATTTATCTCTCTCACTGTCTAAATACTCCATCATGGTTTTCCCACTTAAGGCGCCCCCATTGGCCCCCATTCTCCCTTAATAATACCCTTCTCCTGTGGTCCTACCTCTCTTGAGCTCCTTCTTTCCCCTTATCCCCTAGGTTCCTTGTATACCCTTCCCTACCCCCTCCATAAAGTAACCCAATTTTTGTCTCTATCTCCCTTATTAAGGCCTGTTTCCTACTGTTCATTCCTTTCAGGTTCTTTCTTTTCCTTTGCCTCCCTGTTTCCTTTCCATTATTCTGAATCCGGGAGTTATGTCTGGATACATACTCACTTATCAGGGTTTGGTTCTAGGATCCACATATGAGGGAAAACATATGTCGATTTTTTTTCTGAGTCTGTGATACTTCACTTAGTATAACAGTTTCTAGTTCCATCCATTTACCTGCAAATTTCATGATTTCATCTTTCTTTATTGATGAGTAAAACTCCACTGTATAAATGAACCACATTTTCATTATCCACTCGATAACTGAGGTACATTAAGGTTATTTCCATCTCTTAGCTATTGTGAAAAGGGCAGCAATAAACATGGATGTACAAGTGTCTCTGCAATAGGATGAGTTCTTTTGTTGGTATAACTGGGAGTTATATAACTGGGAGTGGTATAACTGGGTCAAATCATAGGTTCTTTTGTACTTTTAAGAGTTCTCCACACTGTTTTCCATAGGGGTTGAACAAGTCTGCAGCCCCACCAGCAGTAAATGAGTGTTCACCTTTCCCCACATCCTCTCCAACATTTAGTATCATTTGTTTTCTTGATCTTACCCAGTCCGACTGGGGTATGACGAAATCTTAAAGCGGTTTCAATTTGCATTTCCCTAATTAGTGATGTTGAACATCTTTTAAGATGTTTCATAGCCATCTTTACTTCTTCTTTTGAGAACTCTCTGT
>NW_008346548.1:1286730-1289861 GCF_000622305.1 Nannospalax galili
GTGACTTAAACATTTCATTGTAAAGCTCTTTAATGTCTTTTGTAAGGTTTATTCCAAGATATTTTATTTTATTTGCACCTATTGTGAAGCGGAGTGTTTCCATGTGCTCCTTCACTGATTGCTTGTTATTGGTATATAGAAAGGCTACAGACTTTTGTAGGTTAATTATGAAACCTGCCTATTTACTGAACTTGTTAATAATTTCTAGGAGATTTCTGGTGGAATTTTTGGCATCTCTTAGATGTAATATCATATCATCTGCAAAAAGGGATAATTTGATCTATTCTTTTCCAATTACTCCTTTAATTTCCTGCTCTTGTCTTATTGCTCTTGCAAGAGTTTCAAGCACTATGTAAAAGAGAAGTGGAGACAGTGGACACCCTTGCCTGATTCCTGATTTCAATGGGAATGCTTCCAGATTTTCTCCATTTAGAATGATGTTGGTGTGGGTTTGTTATATATGGCTTTAATTATGTTGAGGTATGTTCCCTCCAGTCCAATTCCCTCTAGGACTTTGAACATAAGTGCATGTTGAATTTTGTCAAAAGCCTTCTCTCAATTTACTGAGATGACCATTTGGTTCTTATTTTTGAGCCCATTTATATGGTTTATGATGTTTATTGACTTATGTATATTGAACCATCCCTGCATCTCTGTGATAAAGGCGACTTGATCATGGTGGATGATCTCTTTGATGTGTGTCTGTATGCAGTTTGCAAGTAACTTGCTGAGAATTTTTGCATCTATGTTCATTAAGGATATGGGTCTGTAGTTTTCTTTTTTGGTTGTATCTTTACCTGGCTTTGGTATTAGCGTGATGCTGGCTTCATAGAAGGAATTTGGAAGTTCTCCCTCCATTTCTTTTTGAATAAATTAAGTAGTATTGGATGTAGAACTTCTTTTAATGCCTGATAGAATTGTGCTGTAAATCCATCTGGTCATGGGCTTTTTTCTAGTCGAGAGGTTTCGAACTGCTGTTTTGATTTCTTTTGTGTTATGGTTCTCTTTAAGCTGTTAATCTCTTCTTGGTTTAGTTTTTGTGGTTCCCATGCCTTTAGATATCCATCCATTTCTTTTAGGTTTTCAAATTTAGTAGCATATAGGTTTTTAAAGTATTCCCTTATAATGTTCTGTATCTTTCTGGTGTCTGTTGTGATGTTTCCCCTTTCATCTCTGATTTTTTTGATTTGGAGGTGCTCTTTCTTTCTTTTGGTTAACTGGGCTAGCGGTCTGTCAACCTTATTTATTTTTTCAAAGAACCAGTTCTTGGAATTGTTGATTTTTTGTATTGTTTACTTTGTTTCAATTTCATTAATTTCTGCCCTGATTTCTGTTACTTCTTCTTGTCTGCTGTGTTTGGATTTCATTTGCTGTTGCTTTTCAAGTGTGTTGAATTGCAATGTTAAGTCATTTGCATTCTTTCCAATTCTTTGATGTAGGCACTTAAAGCTATAAACTTCCCTCTAAGGACTGCTTTCAGCGTGTCCCAGAGTTTTTGTTGTGTTGTATTGTCATTTTCATTTAGTTCCCGGAATAGTTTTAGTTCTTTCTTAATTTCTTTTTTGACCCATTCATCATTCAGGAGTGTGTTGTTTAATCTCCATATGTTCATGTGGTAATTAGGGCTTCTTCCCGTGTTGATTGTAAGCTTCATTGCACTGTGGTCTGATACAATACATGGAATTATTTCAACCTTTTTGTATTTGTTAAGGTTTGTGTTGTGCCCCAGTATATGGTCGATTTTGGAGAAGGTTCCATGAGGTGCTGAGTAGAAAGTATGTCCTTTGGTGCTTGGGTGGAATACTCGGTAGATGTCTGTTAAGTCCATGTGATGCATGGTATTGTTTAATTCAGATGTCTCTCTGTTAAACTCTGCCCTGTTGACCTATCTAATAGAGACAGTGGGGTACTAAAGTCCCCTACTATTAATGAGTTGGGATTAATCTGGGTCCTAAAGTCCTGTAGTATTGTTTTTATGAAGTTGGGTGCACCAGAGTTTGGTGAATATATATTCATGATTGTAATATCTTCTTGATTTATTGTTCCTTTGATCAGAATGAAGTGGCCCTCTTTATCTCTTCTGATTAGTTTCAGTTTAAAGTCTATTTTCTCAGATATTAGAATTGCTACGCCTGCTTTTTTCTTAGTACCATTTGCTTGGAATATATTTTTTCCATCCTTTCACTTTAAGATAGTTCCTGTCCTTGAAAGTGGGATTGGTTTCTTGCAGACAACAAAAAGATGGGTTTTGTTTCTTGACCCATTCACCTCGTCTGTGTCTTTTGACTGGGGAGTTCAGTCTGTTATAATTTAAAGTTATTAATGAAAGATGATTATTGAATCCTGTCATTTTTATTTCTGTTTACATTCGTGATATAGCTGTATTTTTCCACAGTTATACCTTCATTGAATTTCTTTCCGCAACTCCTTGGGTATAGTCATTCATTTCTTCAGCTCTTTGTATTGCTTCCAGAACTCTCTGAAGGGCTGGTTTTGTGGACATGAATTCCTTCATCCTATTTATGTTATGGAAGATTTTTCTTTCCCCTTCGACTATAATAGACATTTTGGCTGGGTATAGAAGTCTGGGTTGGCATCTGTGGTCGTTTAAAACTGGGAATAATTTGGGCCAGGGTCTTCTGGCTTTCATAGCTTGCACTGAACAGTCAGCTGTAATCCTAATGGGTTTTCCTTTATATGTGACTTGTTTTTCTTTTGCAGCTTTCAATATTTTCTCTTTGTTTTGTACATTTTGTGTTTTTACTATGATGTTCTGTGGAGAGTTTCTTTTCTGGTCTTGCCGGTTTGGTATTCTAGGTACTTCTTTTATTTGTATGGGCATGTCTTTCTTTAATTTTGGAAAATTTTCTCCCACGATTCTGTTCAAGATCTGGTCCATGCCATTATCTTGGGATTCTTCTCCTTCCTGAGTGCCTATGATTCATAAGTTCAGTCTTTTTATGGTGTCACACAATTCCTGCATGTTCCATTCTTGTGATTTCTTAAATTTTAAATAATCTTTGCTTGAGTGGTCTAGTTCGTCCACTTTATCTTCCAGACTTGATACTCTCTTTTCCATTTCATTCATCCTATTGGTGAGGCTTTCTCCTGTGGTTTCTAATGGGCTTATT
>NW_008346548.1:1290004-1300478 GCF_000622305.1 Nannospalax galili
GGGGGTTCTTCTCATTGTACTCTTCTAGAGGACTACTGGTATTTGGTGGCGATATGGTATTTTGGTTTTTCATGTTTTTTCTCTGTGATTTTGACATGTGAATTTCTTTTGTAGTTTCTGATTCTTGTGTGAGACTCAAGCCTTCAAGTTTAGGTCTGCTTCTTTTTGTGAACTTTATGTGTCTTTGTGGTTTAATTTTAGGGCATAAAATGCTGGTTCCTCTAAGCTTCCAGTTCTCTCTTTTGATTTTATACTGGAGTGGCCAGATTGCTTCTGTCTTCAGGATTTCCCACAGAGACCCAAATCAGATGAGGATCAGATGCTCTCAGGCTTTCTCTTAAGGTCTGGAGCCCTCCAGGATAGATTTTGGACTCAGGAATTTGGGTATTGGAGTGGCCTGGAAGCCGGGCCCAGGAAAGATGCTAGTCTAGGGCAGCTGATGGCTGTCCCACCCAGAGATGCAAAGGAACATGGGGGCAGGAGGTGGCTCCAAGGGCCCCTGGTGACTGCGCTGAGGAGCTGGGTTGGTCTGGATGCAAATGACCAGGAAGAGGAAAGGTCAGTCCCAGATTCCAGGAAAGAGGCTGGCTGGTTGTGCAGACCTTGTGAGGCAGAGGGAGGTGAGGGTGGGGCCAGGCTCAGAGTTCCCCTGGGGACCCAAGAAGAAACTAAGTTGATCTGGATGCACAGCATCAGGAAGAAGCAGTCATGGTTCCATAGGTGTCTGTGGCGCCAAGACAAGGAATGGAACAGGGCCCAGTCTAGGAGGAGAGACTGGTGGGGTAGATGGAAGGGTGAGTGAGGCTAGGGGAGTCAAGGCCTGGAGGGCCCAGTTGCCTTACCCTGGAGAGAGAATCATGTGGCTGGGAGAGAGGCCTACAGGCCCTGCAGGAGAGGCCTACAGGCCCTGCAGAGAGGCCCATAGGCCCTGTTGCTGGGAGAGAGGTCCTGCAGGCCCAGGAAGCAGAGGGAGGTGAGGGCAGGGCCAGACCCAGAAGCAGTGCTCCTGGGGACCTGAGAAAGAACTGAGTTGATCTGGATGTACTGGATCAGGAAGAAGCAGTGATGGTTACCCAGGTGTCTGGGGCACCAAGACAAGGAATGGGACAGGGCCCATTCTAGGAGGAGAGACCTGCGGGGGAGATGGGAGGGTGAGTGAGGCTGGGGTAATCAAGGTGTGGAGGGCAAGATTGATTTACCCTGGCAAGAGAGGCCTGTGGTTTGGAGAGAGGCCTGAGGGTACTGCAGGCCCAGAGAAGCAGAGGGAGGTAAGGTAGGGGCCTGGCCCAGAGTGCTCCTGGGTACCTGGGAAGGAACTGAGTTGCTCTGGATGCACAGGATCAGGAAAAAGCATTAGTGGTTCCCCAGGTGTCTGAGGTGCCAAGACAAGGAATGCAACAGGGCCCAGGTAGGAGGAGAGACAGGTCGGGGAGATGGGAGGGTGAGTGAGGCTGGGGGAGTCAATGTGTTGAGGGCCCAATAGACTTACCCCAGAGAGAAAAGCCTGCGGGTCGGAGAGAAGATGTGGTCTCTATTTTTATTTTTATTTTATGCATATGAGTGTACTGCCTGCAGAGATATAAGTGCATCCACATCATGTAATAACCAGGGAGGTCAGAAGAGGCCATCGGAATTCCCTGGAACTGGAGTTATGTACAGTTTTTAGCTGCCATGTGGGTGCTGGGAACCAAACCTGGATTCTTTGCAAGAGCAATCAGTGCTCTTAACTGCTGAGCCATATCTCCAGCCTGTGGTCTTTTTTTTTCTTCAAACCACTGGGTCCACAGTGCCGCCTATATGTGCATGGGTGTAGGTGCTGCATCTCTAAAGAAAATTAACTCTTGTTCTCCTCACAGCTATCAACTGCCAATAGCTTATCATCTAGGATAGGACATCATACGCCCCTCCCTATCAATGCTGGGATTCTGGGTGGCTTGAGCCTGTATAGGACTTATGCATGCAGTCAAAGCCACTGTGAATTCATCTGTACAATGGCCTTGTCATGTCTAAGAAATAATGTTTGGCTGTAGATGATCACTACTACCTCTTATAGTCTTTCTACCCTCTTTTCCACAGTGATCCTTGAGCCTTAGAGATAGTGGGTGTGATACAGATACCCTGTTTAGCTTTGAAGGTAAATACTTCAAAGTCTCTTATTCTC
Source organism: Nannospalax galili (assembly GCF_000622305.1). NCBI lineage: Eukaryota > Metazoa > Chordata > Mammalia > Rodentia > Spalacidae > Nannospalax > Nannospalax galili. The sequence goes on from NW_008346548.1 coordinate 1,292,166, forward strand.
TGCACACTGACCAGTTGTGGATCTCACATTGATCACCATTTACTGCAAAAAAAAAGTCCCTCTGATGAGGGTTGAAAAATGCACTACTCTTAAAAAAGCTTGAAGGCAGTTTAATATTATGTCCACTTAACAAAATGCAGTTTAATACTATGTCATTTATCAAATTAATAATACTAGATTTTCTACTAGGGACTAAGACCTAGTCAGTCACAGGTTGGGTCCAGTTAAGGATAGCAGGTATGAGTTCTGTATTATGAAGCATGCTTTAAATTCAATCAGAAAGTAGTTGGTAACTCCCATAACATTCTTGCCACTATTGCACCAGTGACCATTATCTTGTCAGGCCAGTCATTTACAATTTATTCATTTTAAAAATCAAGGTTCTGGTGTCGTATCTAAAACTCTTACTAGCACAAGCTCATGAAGATTTTCTTCTATGCTTTCTTCTAGAAGTTTTATAATTTTAGATCTTATATTTAGGCCCATGATGTAATTTGAAGCAATTTTATGGATGGTGTTGGGTAAAGATTTAAAATATTTTTATAGTCATATAGCTTTGGCACCAATTAACTAGCAATATCAAACTGTTCTGGTACTTTATCAGAATCAGCTAACCAAACCTAAAGTTTAATTTTTTGGACTTTCAATTTCATTCCATTGATCTACATTTTACAAAATATATTACAACTTGGGCTTCCTTTTTCCCTTTTGGCAGTTGTTGATATGCTTTATTGCTGTTTTTTTAAGACTTACTTGACCTAACTCTGTAGTGTCTGTCTCCCTAGTGCTGTGCAACTCCAACGTCTCTGTTCGGTTTTATTAATTACTAATTTAATATTTAAGTAGGACTTTTCCTGGTATGTACATAATTTACAAATCAGTCAGTGGTTGGTCAGAGGTTGTGCTCCCATACCTCAGCTAAGAAGGTCACAATCCTTGCTTCTGGATATGAATAGCCAGCGGTTTCTGAGTCTTTCTTGATGTTTACTTTCAAGGAATATATCTTCTTTCATTTTCATGAACACTATGCCTTAAGAATGATCATAGATAGATGATAGATGATAGATAGATAGATAGATAGATAGATAGATAGATAGATAGATGATAGATAGGCAGGCAGATAACTTTTACCCTCTGTGTTCTTATCCTAAAGTAGGTATACAAACTCCCAGACAATCAAAGATATGTGGTAGTTTATTAAATCCTTTATAGTAGTCTCCTTTTCTAAATCTCTCTGTCAAATATATGGCCCATCTGCCTATCTATCGCCTGCCACATTCTGAACTGCAATGTCAGTTTGGATAGACTGTTTGGTCTTCTTCTTTGTTTGCCACAGAGAGTGTTACTGTTTTGACAACACCTAAGGGCATGAGTTTCTTCTACATTCCAGTCCACCAAATCACCCCTCTCAGAACTGTGAAGCTATGGGATTTCATGACTTGTCTTGTCCTTATAGAATTATTTTCCAATGGAGATTTAGGAAGCAGTAAGGGATGGAAGCAGTCCTGGATGAAACATCACAGTCTCCCAATTATGTTAATTGTCCCACAATCCTCAAAAGTATACAGTTTGGGTGATCTATCTTATGATTGTTATAGTAAATATAAATAATTTTGGCATTCCTTCAGTAAAGGAACATTGCCCAATTCTTTTCCTTCCAATTCAGCATTCCAGGTTTAGGGGTGTGTGTGCGCGCGCGCGCGCGCGCGCGCGCGTGTGTGTGTGTGTGTGTGTGTGTGTGTGTGTGTGTACACGAGGAATCTTACTAGTATGGAATGAAACTTTCTATGATGGTTACATGTGTATAGGAAATCATCTATGAACTGTACATCTCTCAAGCGTTTAAAAGTTTGGGGGAAAGTAATAATGTCTTTCAATCCTTAGAAACAGTTAGGATGAGTCTGAATATTGGAAGGTGGATGGTATATATTTAATAAAGATGAGGTTGTCAAACTTCTGTTATGAAAGATAAAGAACATTTTTATGGAACTGAGAGGATGTACTCATGAGAAGGGCTAGCGTTATCTGGGTTCTTAATGGAATGCTGATAAATTTGGAGGTGTTCTGAGCACAAATAAATATTTTTAAACAATTTGAAGATCATACTTTCCGTACTTAATAAAATCATAGATCTAAAATCTCTCTCAATAGACTGAAATACTTAGTTGGATCCTGTTCATACTTACCAACTTATTCTTACACCTCATGATTTCCTGTGCTCACCCATGGCATATTCTTCAGAAATACACCGAGGGGAACTAAAATTTTATAAATTAGAAGGTTCATATATAGAAAGGGAGACTAATATTTACTGTAAAATGACTCTTTAAATGAAGATCCACAATAAAACTCCTTGAAATAGATCTTGGTAGAAAATTTAAATTATAGATTTACAAATTCATTGCTATCACAAAATGATATAAACATGTAGTTTATGTTTCCAGGAATTTTCAGAACTCTTATTTCAAAGACACCAAGAAAGATAGGAAAATAAAATCAGCAAATTTTGTGTAGTAGGAATTCAAAATATATGAAATTTTAAATTTGAGTACCTACTGATGTTTCTGGGTTAAAACTGATGTTTCACCATACAAAATGTCAAAAAACATTCTTAACTATAACTAGGAATGTACAACAGTAAGCATTGCTGTTTCCACTTGGAAAACAAGAAATCTAATTCACAGTAAAACCCTGAAACATCACATACATTGCTAAAAGTTATGAGTAAGTGTGATCAGAGGATATTATGGAACTCTATTTCCATGTAGATGTAGTTATCACTTAGTCAATATCCAAACTACTATGAAGAAACTTAAGAGCCTCCACCTCCCATTTACCTTTATGTTGGGTAGGAGTTAAGGATGAATATTTAAATGGATTTTGAGTGCTCCAAATGGAACTTCTGTGGGTAGTCTCTCAGGTGAAGTAGATGGACATTTCTTTCCTATTCTGTATTTTGTTAGGCTTTGCCATGTCTGTCAGAGTATTTCAACTGGATTCCAAATTCATAGCTGTTTCTAATATTTACAAAGAATAAGTGTATTCTCGTGATACAATATACAATTTGCTATCATTTAATAACAGCCAAAAGTATATCATGAGAAAAAAAAACATGAAAAAATTCCTGAAGTATATGTAGCCCTTCTACTTCAGTTTAGTACCTACAACTATTCAAAAATCCAGCTCTGAAAATCCAGAGTAAAGTGAATCCTGTAAGAGTGAAAATGCTAAATTATATATTAATAATGTATTATTCATCTGAATTGAGAAAATAAAAGTATTCCTACAAAAAGTCTTGTTTCTCATGGAAATAATTATTTACCACGATACTTACAATATTGTCTTAGTTTGTTCTTCATTGCTGTGACAAAACACTCTGACCAGTACCAACTTGGGGAGGAAAGGGTTTATTTGTCTTACAACTCCCAGGTCGCAGTTCATCAGGGAGCCCAAGGTAGGAACTCAGGGCAGGAACCTGGAGGCAGGAGCTGGAGCACAGGCCATGGAGGAACGCTGCTCACAGGCTTGCTCCCCTGGCCCCTGTTCAGCCTGCTTTCTTATGCAACCCAGGCCCACCTGCCCAGGGGTGGCACCACCCACAGTGGGCTGGGCCATCCCACATCACTCATCAAGAAGATGCCCCTCAGACATGGCCACAGGCCAGTCCAATAGAGGCAATTCCCCAATTGAGGCTCCCTCAACCCAGGTGTGTCAAGTTGACACTAAAGCTATTCAGCACAAATATCATACAATGATACTTTTACACACTGAAGAGCATCCTATAAACATACTACTTTCTACCCTTAATAATCATAGTGCATTTTTCAAAGTATATAGTGATTCCAATGTTTGTAAATGTATACAGTATTATGTATAGGAAGTGTGGTTTGTTTGTGTGTATTGTGTGCATGTGTGTGTTTGTGTGCATTTCCCATGTACATGCAGGTGGAGGCAAGAGGTTGTCATCTGGTGTCTGCCCCTGTCACCCTTGATCTTAATTTTTATAGACAGGGTCTCTCATTAAACTTGGAGTATGCTCCTCAAACTCTCACTAGTCATTTTGATTGCCCACTAGAGTTAGATGATAAAACTCTATTTCCTAAGATACCAGACACCTTCATTACAAGATACAGAGAAATCAAGCTGAACTGAGCTGGAAGCCTCCTCCCTTCCGTCTATCTTTCATGGGCCAAAAGGTGCTACAGAAGATGCTAGATGATAAAATTTATCAACAGTCTTACCCACAGTGAATCTTTCAAACTATATAACACCAACCTACCCAGTGATATGTCCACTGGTGCAATAGCAACATGACAGTTACGGTAGTAACTAGCCACTCTCTGATTGATTTGAGGCTTGCTCCACAGAAGTGAATTAATGCTGGATATTATACCAGTTTAAAAAAAATCATCATCATCAACAACAAAAAACATAGTTGATGAGGCCTTAGGCACTATGAAGGGAACTTACTGCAGTTGTACAGCAAAAGAAGTATGGTACCAAAGTTCTTCTAAATAGTCGCGTTTCTATCTAGACAAATGCAACACCCAGCCTCACTGCAGAAGCTTCTCTTTGCAATGAACTGCAGTGAATTTAGAAACTCATAGGTGCTCAAGGTACTGAGAGTAAGTGGCAATTGAGTGCTCAGCCCTAAACAAGACACTTACACAGTGCCCTCAAAAGCTTAGGAAACATTGCAAAAGAAGCGGCAGAAAGAACTTAAGAGCAGGAAGAGAAGGAAAAGGATGGGAAAAGTCATTTTGAGGGTATGACAGAGCCACTGCAATCATGATCTCAGAGGTACTATAGTTCCCTGTATTTGACCTGCATTACACTGTCATCAATCAGGGACTGAGGAGGTAGTCACAGGATCATACATAACTCTACTGAATTATTGGTTTCTCATGGATTCTGGGGAAGAAGAAATCATTGTCTTCATTTGTGTACCCACATGTGACTCCAAGTTTCCAAGGGATAGTTCAAAACCCATGATAACATAGATGGCCCTGGTTAAACTCAGTGGGTCACAATACGAAACAAAAGACAAGAATCTGAGAAATGGGCTTGTAAGGGTGAGGGGCTTTGAGAAGGATGGGAAAGAGAAGAGAATGTGGGAGTGAGAATAATCATAATGTGTTATGTACATGTATGAAATCCTCAAATAAGAAAATTAATAAAATTTTTATCATCCATACTGGCTAGCTTTCAAAATGCTGGAAGTTGCTATGCATGCTACTGGAGGAGAAAAGCAGTCTTCAACCTGACCCAGCTGTGAAACCTGCAAGCTACAATAAGATGGGACTGACAAGATATGGTCACTGGTGCAGACATGCTCCAAATGGGAGTAACCAATCACTTATTGGTTGGATTTAAGGCCTGCTTCACAAGATAGGACTCATGTCTAGCACATTGGGATCCAGAACCTGTGACTAGTTGGTCATAGGCTCTAGGGGAAAACCTATTATTATCATTCTGCTTAAATGGGCATAATATTAAACTGACTTCTGATGACTTATCACTGTTCCCATAGATTAGCGCATCACTCGATCCTCATCAAAGAAGCTTCTTTTTGCAATAAATGAGGATTAACACAGAGACCAATAATTGGGGAAGGCACAGATAACGAGAGACTAACAAATGCTTAGTATTAAATGGGACATCCATATCACACCTCCATATTCCAAGGGCTAAGGGATCACTGCAGGAGTGGAATAGTCATACAACCCAGAGGTGGGGATGACTATAGAAACAATGTTTTCCAGGCACAAAAGGAAAATTATACATGTGAACTCACAGTGTTTGTGACACCATGCACAAGACCTGCGCAAGCTCAAGTCAGGCAAAATCTCAGTATGGAAGGTGAGGTGGGCACAAAGTCCAACCCCTAGCAGAGGAGCTATTGGAAATTAATAGCTGTTGGGAGAGGGAGAGCCAGTTTTCTTTAAGGGTGTGGCCCCTGGTAGGTTGACCATGCTCAAGTGGATGACATGCAGAAATTGGACTTCATGGGTTAAAAAAAGAGAACATAAAGTTGTGTGGGTTTGGATGGGGGAGAGGTACTGGGAGGAGTTGGGGGGAAAGAATATGATCAAAATGCATTTTATGAGATTATCAAATTATAAAAATATTTTTAAATTATCATTAAAAGATGGATGAGATATACAGAAACAAATAATTATAATCACCAATAATTTGATCACAAAAGATAATCAACTACTACTGTACTTTAGAAACCATCCAAGTGAGATAAATTTAGGTGTGTGTATGTATCTGATTATGTGAGCACATGTGTGCACACATGTGTGTGAGGTGTCACACGTGTGTGCAGGTGTGTGCACATGTGTGTGCATGTGGAAACTGGAGGTCAACATCCAGTATCTTCCTCAATCATTTTCCACCTTGTTGTTTAGTGGGGTCTCTCGTTACACCTGGATCTCCTGCACTGCTCACACTGGATGACACAAATGACCCTGAGGTATTCCTTTCCTGTTTCTGTCTCCCCAGCATGGGGATTCCAGACATCCACTGCCATATCCATCTTTTTACATGGGTGATCCTCATGCTTGTATGGCAGGAATATCATCTACTAAGCCACCTTCCAGCCCCCAGTAACATAAATTTTAATTCTGGTTTACCCATTTTATACTGTACATCACTAAAGTACCTTCCATTTTCATTATTTTGTATGTGCTCAAACAAGTGAAAGATTTCTAAAGTGATTATTTTCTATGAACTTAATAATTAATCAAGTAGCAATGTATTCCATAGTCTTGATATTACTATTTACTTTAGATTACTTATTATCACTCACTGCATAATTTTTGCTTGATCCAATCTTTCATTGTGGACAATTCTTATTTTGTGTGTAGAAAATTGTGCCATTATACAGGCATTTAAAAAGTTCTCTAAAATAACATGGATGTTGGAAATCACTTCTCAAGAGAAACAAAATGGCAAATTTGACACTAAAACAGAAAATAAAAAATGCATATAAAGGTAAAGATATTATTCTAGGTAGCATATTTGTTTCTGTATTTTCATTACTACTATATTTACCACAAACATAAAATAGCAGTATGCACAATTAAGTGTTAGATATGTTTATAAAGTTAAAATGCACTAAGAGCTCCAATCGGTATATCTCAGGAGTCTAACCCAATTCTCTCAAAGGAGTTATCTTCTTTCTGTGAACTCTGTTATACAGAATTACATCATCTCTCATGGCTCAGGATACAATTCTAAAAATACTTTTAAAAACTGTCATGAAGTAGGTCTTGTTAAGTATTCGTAAAATCACTTCTTTGGTTTATTACAGAAACACACAATGTATCAGTGTGTGCTTCATCAAAATAGTTGCTTCAGTATTATAACAAGCTAGATAAACAGAGGAAATGTGCTGTGTAAAATTTATTTACATTTTAATAAGAACTTAGACAAATGATACCACACAGGAAGCACATAGTGAATGAAGAAGAATTGGTGGCTGAAAAAGGCCTTCAGGTGTTGAAGCTGCATTTCCTAATCAATAGTACTGCTTATGCATTAAGATAGAATAACAGTTCCAGAGGAACAAGCATTGTAATTCATGACAATCTTCATTCAATGTCAGCATCAAAATTTGAGAAGGTATAAAATTTTATAAAATACAGTAATTTTTTGAGGTTGTAACTTGAAATATGTACTGAAATATCATTAACATATATGTTACAAGCTTAACATATATGACAGAATGCATGAAACCAGTGAAGGGGCTATGGAAGAGTGCAGACAAGGAAGGAAGATAAATATGAGATGCTGTATGAGAAACAAAAATTTAATAAAAATATATATTGAAAATAAAATAAAATGCGTGGACTCCGTGGAATACAAATTTGATCAAAGTACAAAGGATGAGAATCTTTTCCCTTAATACAACAAAATTTCCTTCTAAATTCTCTTTTACTAGATATACTTTGTGTTCGTATACAGATTTTTTTTCTATTAGTGAAACAAAATAGAATTCTATCTACTTTATCAATAGAACACATTATATCTGTCTTTAAAAATGACTGAATATCCATCTTAACCCTGAAAAAAATCTAGAGGCATCACTATACAGTCAAGAACAAGAAATAAGCTTCCTGTCATGATGATTACTTAAATGATTGCCAAATTCTACTTAATGAAATAGGAAATTAACCAGAATTGAAAGGGAGAAGAGTAGATACTTAGCATTGTTGGCTCATACTTTAGAGGCCTTGAAAACCCAAGAGAACTTACAAGAAACTATAACCAAGATAAATAAAAATAGTGACGTTGTAAATACTTTTAAAA
>NW_008346548.1:1300516-1332334 GCF_000622305.1 Nannospalax galili
ATAAATGGAAAATGTGGTGCAATTCTGAATATGAATGCTAAATATTACAAATAAATGAATACTAATTTATAGGTTTAATAAAATTCTATTGGAACATTTTTATGAAGTCAGTGAAATAAATGAATCATGAATAATAAGTAGGCGACAGTAGTAAAAGCTTCTCTGAAGAGAGAAAAACAGCTGGGTTTGGGGTACATGCCTATAATCCCAGCACTTGGGAGATAGGAGTATCGGGATTGCAAGGACATTGTTATTTAAATGGCAAGTTCAGGTACATTTTCGGCTACATAAGACTCTGACAGTAACAAGTGAGGAGCGAGGAAGGGAGGGAGGAGAGACAGAGAGAAAGAATGAAGAGAGGAAAAGATAGGAGCAGGGAGGGAGAAAGGGAGTGAGGGGGGGAGGGGGAGGGAGGGAGGGAAAATAAAGTATTTGGCTTAATAAATACATAAGCTTACTGAGAAGTTATAACAGAGACAACACAGAACTAGTCAAAGAACCAAATAAACAGTACTCAGAAATAGATTCTAATGTTGCTAACATTTGTATGCGTGATGCAATGATATGGGAGCCAATAGGTAAATGGTGCTAAAACACTCGACTAATCATCAGGGCAAAATTAAATAAAGTACTTATTTCATATCTTAGGCTGAAATGAATTTTAAAAAAATAAATAATCAAATAAACCTATCATTCTAGGAAAAAACAATGAATATTTACCGAATTTCAAGCTATGAAAAAAAGAAAAGCAAAGGAGAAAACAATAGAATTAACCACACAAATATTTGAAGTTCTTCTGATAACAACAGTAAACTAATGAAGTGGCATATGACAGCTAGGACAAACATTTTTGCACCATGTTTGACAAAACAAGTGACTGAACATTTTGAAAAATCTTAGGAATCAGGAAAATGACAACTAAAAACATGGACAAACAAGTTTTAAAGAGGAAGCAGCAGCAGCAAGGAAGTATGAAAAACACCCTGGCTCCTGGTTAATCAAACAAAATGCAAATCAAAACGAAATAAACCTGGATTTGGCTTGTCCAACTAACAAACATTTATTATACTACTCAAAGCCGGTGAAAAAAGTATTTAGGAAGCTACTTTGACATCTAAGGAAAAGTTGTACAAAGACCTTAAGTTCACCTAGACCAGAAGTTCACCTTCTAAGGATGAAAAGTTGGTTTTCAGAGCAGAAGAAATGGTTGAAATCACATGTGTCAAGTATAGAGCTGACTTAAAAAGTTATAGTATACAAGGTACAATATTTTGAAGGTATTAACAGCACACAATTTATAACTATCAGTTAATAACTGATTCTAAGCTAAGAAAGTAGAGTATAGATCACATGCTTTAAATTTTATTTAAAATGTACATACAAACATATATACAGTAGAGTTGTATATAAAATTTGAAGGAGGTAGGACAAACCTTAGAACCATTCCTTACTGATGATGACACCTGATTTAAGTTTTAGTTATTATATAGTTTGTTTCCAGAATCCTCCTAAATGTGCATATTTTACCTTTCAATTGTGGAAATTTTTACTTTGATCTCAAAATTGATTTCCATGTGTTCTGAATGCACTCAAGGTAAAATATTAAACATTAGTTTAAAAAATCACTTGATATATACATGTGTAATTACTATAAGGTTCTTTTATTTGTATATGTAAACTGCTTCTATTGAATCTTTTGTTTTTCTGAAAAACAGAATACTTCACCATAATTGGAAAACAAAGAAAACAGAGCCACTCTACAGAATCATATTGTACCACAATATAGTACTTGGACTTTCTAGGGCTCTGATTGTCCTTCCATTGTCTATTTACAACTAGGATTTGTTGACATTGGTAACAACTGTTTTGGTACTGAGTTCAGGAATATACAATCTGAAAATGTTTATTTGACCCATGTAGCCAACACCAAGAACTCTCCCCAACCAAATGTGACCAATAGAGAAAAGAGTGTATTTGTTTTGCACATTTCTTTTGCCTGGAACACCAACAAGTATACCATTCTCAAAGTAACAATTGGATGTGAATTTTTCATCAATGCTTAAAAATAGCTGCCAAAGTCAAGACATGCAATAACCTTCTAAGTTTGTTGGCTCCATTTTGTGTTTGAAGGCACACCCTCTCCAAACGTCTGCACTCACCATCTGCTACTGATCCACAGAATAATACAATCAAATCTGGCATTGCTTGGCATAGGCAAAGATAGTCAATGTCCAATTCCATCCTGACATGTGCACCATATCAGGAACCTTATGACACAATCCTCAACATCAAAGCAGTACTTTCAGACCCCACTGCACATCAATCAAATATGTTTGACAGTCAAGCTGATAGACAAAATCTAAGCCAACCCTAGATACCTACTGTGTATGGATCTCTCCAGTTTGCCTGCAGCTCACCTTCTATTAAGATGATAGCTTTGGTTTAATCTTCCATGCCAAAATAAGTCCATGGAGTCACTCTGGCAAGAAGAAGGGTCTATATCAATGTCAACAAACAACTTTCTTGCTGTCGACCCTACCATCTGTCCCCCTGCTTCCCACCTATCTTACTTTATGTGGACCTTGATGAATGGAATATAAATAGTCCAAGATTCTAGTTTAGCCAACCTTTGCAGATGGGGTCAACAGGACTGCCCTCTGGGCCAAACACCCAAAGTGACATAACTGATGGGCTACCTGCAGACTGTCTTTTTGTGAAATCAGTATCATGAAAAAGTGAATGAATTCCAACCAGTTTTTGAAATTCGCGTTAATGAAAAACATGATATGTTCTATGCTTAGTGAAGATGCTTTTCCTTTTAATTCTTAGAAAATTTGATTTTTAAAGTATAAATAAAATTCCACTTCAATAATATAGGAAAGAGAAATAAAATCAATGAATAAAAATAAATCTCAGGTTCTTTTCAAGTATTTGCAAACTAGGCTTGAGTGACTAAAAAAAAAAACCCTCAGAAATACTTAGGAACAACAGCTTATAGTACATCAGGGTGAAAAACATTTCTTTGTGCATTAGAGTCAATAATATTTTAGGATGTTATATAAGCTGAATGGATAGTGGAAGATTTCATGTCTACCTTCCAGAAGTTGCACAGCATTTACAGACCTCAGGTAGAGTGGCACATTTAATATGCTCTTACATATCGGATATGAATAGTTTCTGAAGAAATCATGCCACTTATAATAGAAAAACTATGGAAAGCAAAAAATTAATATTCCCTTAAATGTAGTAGATAAAATACTTACTTTTGACTGGATGTACCACCAAACCTTTTCAATTAGATCATTAAAAAATAGCCATAACTGAGCCTAATGGCAAATGAAACAAACAGAAAACTTCAAGAATTGGCATTAGTTCAAAACCAACTAATTTAATATGACAGAAAACTGATTTATCTTTATTTTTCCTATAAGGAAGCTAAATGTATTTCTATAATGGTCCCTGGGATCACTAAAAATAAAAAAAGAAAGAGTAATTCTCTACCCAAATTCAATGTATAACATTTTCTGAAACTCTCAGTAATTTATGTAAGCAACAATTAAAAGGTAAATCCTCACCACAAAAATGCAAAAATACCTTATATGCCAAACATTATGCACAGAATTATTCAATATATCTAACATAGTTCTTTGTAGATAGTAAAAACTTTAAAAATGTTTGTAGAATGAGTAGAATTTAAATGAAAAGAGAGTTATAATGAGATTTCTATAAGAAAAGTTCAGGCTCTTTCAAGACCACGGGGAAATGTTTCCATCAAATTATTTTAACAGGTATATCAGTTGTGTGATTACGAATCAAGATGAGCTCTTATCGTATCTAAAAGGTACTTTGGAATTCTCTTTGGAGAAATCACATTGGAATAAAAATCTGTTCTTAATCTCCAAGTATTTCCAAATTTTCTAGCATTCTTTTGTCAACTAAGATAATGCCAAGAAATTGTACATAAAACCTGAACTTACAGTGTCCTAGCCTAATCATCTGGCTAATCTCCTTGAGTTTTACTGAAATATGCTTCCATCCCATTTTCTATGGGAATTCTCCCACTGATTATCACAGAGAATGAGAATTTGGCCTGTGCTGTATAGGCACCATTGAAATGTGGCCACCTGAGGCATGTAGGGAGGGCATCCAGCTGGCACACCACATGTTGCCCTGGAGTAGTGTACAATGAGAGGGAGATTTTGGCTAAGAATACCTGGGCAATCTCTACAAAGGTCCTGATTATGAAAAGGACTTGGGCATCACCATTGTCTCATGAGTATAATATGAGCCAGGGAAACTTCTGCTTCTAAGTTTATATATTATCAAGAAAGAAAAAAAAAACTCTTATAAGAAAAATCAAAGAACTCTATGAAAGAGAAAATCTAGTCCACTGATACTAGATTTGAGTTTGAGCATTTTCCATATCACTGAAGAGAGTGTTCTGAGAACTCTAGATACTTTAAAAATTAATATTAAAGTATATTTCAGGCTTGAATATAAACTAAGGTGTAATGAACTCCCTTAAACAAAGGATGCAAAAACATACTACAAAAATTTATGTTTGCTGTATAGTTGTTATACTATTTATTATAATATAATAATACAATCTAATGCACATGTACTACTCATTTCAGAAGTCTGTTATTATTATTTTTATTTTACACAACTTGTGCAAAAAGAAAATCTATGCATTTGAACTGTAATTACAATAAAACAATTCTGTCAATTTTGGGTCTCTTTTTCAAAACACGGTATGTGATTAGAACACATAATGCACTAGTATTTTTGCCAATTTTTGTTTTTAAACTAAAGCTGTTTTTTTAATTACACAAGCAAGCATAAAATCAGAATTTCAAAAGCAGCAAACATATTTAAGGGTAAATTTTTTAAATAAACCCACTTGATTCTTTGTTAGGCCATCTTTTAGTGCACGGAGCATTTTTTTTTTTGAAATTCCATTGGGATATACAGGGTAGCTAGGAAACGATCCTCATAGTGAGAAAAAAGCATATGCATTATTTTCAACAAGTTTTGCTTAGCGCTTTAACCCTCCTACTGAGTGGTTCTGGTGATATGTACAATACAAAATATGAGCATATATCTTAAGAGATTTATGATGTCACCAACTGTTAAGCAATAATGTTACTTTGCACATAGACTCCAAAACCAATGGAGAAAAATATCTGATACAAAACACATCCTGGAACTGAAAGACAGATTCCATCTATCAATATAACTAGTTGATACTATTTTGAAGACAGCGTTTGACAGTAAGAGAAACCTACAAACACAATGTCTTAAATATGCTGTTTCAGCCACTCAAGCAGTCATTCAAGAGGCTTTTTCTTTGTGTCATTAATTCAATGTCACATGCACAGGAATTCTAATTATTCAATGAATTTTTTTGTGACAACATATCTGTATAAAGTAAACTAACAGTAAGAGAAACCTACAAACACAATGTCTTAAATACGCTGTTTCAGCCACTCAAGCAGTCATTCAAGAGGCTTTTTCTTTGTATCATTAATTCAATGTCACATGAACAGGAATTCTAATTTTTCAATGAATCTTTACGACAACATATTTGTATAAAGTTAACTAATAGTAAGAGAAATCTACAAACACAATGGCTTTAATACAGTGTTTCAGCCACTCAAGCAGTCATTCAAGAGGCTTTTTCTTTGTATCATTAATTCAATGTCACATGAACAAGAATTCTAATTTTTCAATGAATTTTTGTGACAACATATTTGTATAAAGTAACCTAATATCTAACACTTCTAATTTTTTATCATCAATGTCTATTTGAGCTTGCTTAAAACATTGTAATTGTATGCTCAATTTACAATTTTCCTAAAAGCTAAAGCAAATCATAAAGATCACATGTTCGTATGCCTGAGTCCCAATTTATATCAGAGAAAATATAAGTGCGGAGAGCTACAAAGAATGGGCAGAAGATCACACTGCAAGTCCAGTGCTGCATTCAGTGCAGTTACTTGAATCATAGCAAAACCACAAAAATTATCACTTTGTTTTTTACTAAATTATCATTTTACTTTATTCAAATATTTAGATTGATTGCTATGGTACATAGTGAAATAAAATTTTTTACTGGCTGAATTAGTCTTTATAATTAGTGATCAAGAAGTTTTGGCTTGCATCATGTCTTTTTCTTAGGGAATTTAGGTATTTTAGGATTTTAATTCCCTTATGCCAATGTAAGTTCTAGGAGGGCAGAAAATGTTACGATTCTGTTCATTCCCTCTCCCATCTTGCAATGATCCAGAATGCCAAAACCAGCACTGCTGGGTGCTGATCGTCATATCTAAATATTGATTCTTATAAAACTTGTATTTTGAGATTTCCTTCATTTCAGAATTACAGGTGGAAAGTCACTTTTCTTTGATACAAACTGCATGCAATAAGGAAGGAGGCAGTCCTACACAATAAATATGTAGGGAATGGTTTTCCACCTCTGCATGCTGCAGAAAATCCCACTGAGTTAAGTAGGGTTCTACCAAGGCCACTTAAACATATTAGCCTATTATGCACCACATTTCTTTATTGTTCTCAAAAAGCTAATGAAATGTTCCAGTGTAATGTTTATGCTGGAGTACTTTTAAAGGCATTTTAGAAGTGATGTTTCTCTCAGAACTCCAGAAGGGGTTTCTACTTCCTAAAAATATTTAGTAGACCATGCAGAGACCATGCAGTCTTATTACTCAGACTGTTTAGACTCATAGCTGGAGAAGAAAACCTTAACAATAATCATTTACAGGTTTCAGTGTGGGCGTTAACATCACTGCAAACTGACAGGAATTAGAAAACTGGCCAGGCAGACATGTCACACTGTGCTACTGAATAGACAGGTTCAATGTAGTGTATATTGTCTATATATACAAAACACTGATTTTTGTTGAACAATCCTTTGATCAGCGTTATCATGTAAAATTGTTTCACCAGAGTCAATTATTTTTAGAAAAAGGAATACATCTATTACTGAAAGTCAAATTGTAGAATAAAACACCAGTTTCCTTTTTTCTTAGTGTATCAGTTTTTTCATTTAAAAATTGAACTGAGGGTCTGGTGAGATGGCTCAGTGGTTAACAGTGCTTGTTGCTCTGGCAGAGGACTGGAATTCAGGTCCTAGCACCCACAAAGAGGCTCACAATTGTCTAGGGGATCCAATGTTCTCTTCTGGTCTTTGCAGGCATTGCAGACAGGTTGTGTACACACATAGATACACACAGGAAAAATACATATAAAAATAAATAAATCTTTTTAAAATGTAATTTTCTAAATACAAAAAATTATAAAGGGGTCAGACTTCTTAGTATCTATGATCATTTTCAGCCATAAAATTTGCGGACTTTATTATTCTTAATGAAAACACTATATTTATTTGCAGGTACATAATACTTAGGTGAACACTAAGCAGTAAAAACATCAGGACACAGATACGATTCTGAATCATAGAATCAAAGGAATGGAATCAGAAATACTAAAATGTTAATTTGACTTATGGATTCAGTTTCAAAGTAAACTGTGTGGTATAGGAATAAACAGGATTCATTAAATAACCATGTTTTTTACTTCTTCTTAGTGTTATACAGGAAAGTAACTTTCTCCTTTCTACAAGAATGTGTAGACAGAAAAGACAGAAAATTGGAAGGTACACACTTTCTTTTCACCCCAAGCATAAAGACATGTCCATAAGCAATGAGAAGGAACCTATGGCATCACATTACAAACTCTTCAGTGCCTGTACAATGGTGGTGTATTGGACACCAGAATGAGCACAAGGTAACTATGCTCTAGTCCTAATGCTGCCATCATCCAGCTGTGTCACGTTAGCAAGCTAACTCACATTTAGTTGCATCAGAACTTTGACTTCTGTTTTTTTGAAGTGGAAAGATTTAGATCTCCAAATTCCCTTCCAAAAGTAGCATTTTATACCAAGCTTCTATAAAAATCAAGTAATAATTAACCTTGCTTCAATTATTATGTAACAGTTACTAATCTAAGTAAATTATATACTCAAAGCCTAAACTAATTAGCAGTCAAGACTAAGACTACTTTATACTCATCTTTGTAAAAAAATGAAAATGCATACACAGTAATCCTTCAATTTTCTACATTTTAGAAGTACTTGAATGATGAAAACACACAAATTTTAAATATAAATTGAATTCAATGTGCTCACTGAATACATGCATACAGTGTACACTGGTCAAATTTAGCCTTCCTTTATCGACCCCTTTCCCAACCTTCTCAACCTCTAGTAATCAATCATCTGTTACCCTTGATCTTATTCCTGACATTGGAACTACTAAAAATGTTCCAACTGAAAGGCACCAAAAACATGGGTGAGGGCGAGATGTACAATTGAGTAACAAACTTCCTCTGCTTCTATTTTTTTCATTAGCTCTGCTAACTACTAACTATTTTAACAAACAGTAGAGTAGGTTTTATGTGATAGACTGGTATTTTATAATAAAAAACTAAGAATACCATGAAAACAATGGAATACGATATCATAGCAATTAAGCATTTCTACCACTTTAACTGTTTTACATGCACAGCACATTATTTATGATCTAAAAATTGATGATAAAGTCAAATGATAGGAATTCAGTATTTTCATTTGCGGAAATCAAAGGTCACTGGAAAGGAAGTGCTAAGGTCAAAAGTAAGCCCCCTTAGGCCTATTCGAGAAGTTTCACTAGAGGGTGCTCTTGGGCTTTTGAGTGCTCCATTCTCCAGAAAAAACTAAGAATTAAGAAGCATCAGACTAGCATATGCCATATCTTATACCTCAATATAGATGCCAAGACTAACAAGGCAATGTTGGACTATTAAAAATTTTTGCTTTGTAATCATCTTGTTTCTGTTGGTAACATACATAAAATTTCAGAAATTTAAGAGCTACAAGAGATCTTCAGAGGTCTCTAACTCTACTCCTAAATCAGACTAAATATATATTCAATATTTCTTGGCCCTTCTTTGAGTATAGAAATTTTTATCGTGCTTCTAGGAGGATCCCATAGTGAACTATAATGCCAATTGCATATGCTAGAATTTCCCTATAAAAGTAGTTTTGTCTTTCTCAGAATTTAATATTATCTTCTAATTATTTCTAATGATAGTTGCTTCTGTATTCTTCCTGATAATGCTATAATGAGAAAATAGAAATTATTTATTACTATATGACTTTTAATATTTTAATACTTTTTAATTCTTCTGAGGTTAGGACATGAGTATTGTATTTTCACTATTTCCACCCCTCAACCCCCCTCCAACTTCTCCCATGACTCTCACTCCCTCAAATTTTTTGTCTTCTTCTTTATTATTGTTACACACATATTATATATATACATAATATATACATATTATATACGTATATATATAAAATACTGAGTCCATTTAGTGGTGCCCATGTGTTTAGGATTGTCCACTTGGGATTAAATAACCTCTCTGAGAATTAGTCCCTGGAGAAAATTTACTCTCCTTTCCTCAGTATCCACTGATCGTAGCTCTTCATCTTGAGGTTGGACTCAGTGACATTTCCCCCATCTGTTTTTGCATATCAACTGTTTTTGTCATTATACTAATCTTGTTAGACTTCCATACAGTGAGATTTCATTGGTGCAGCTTCCTTATGATGTCTAGAATGCATTAACTAGAAGCAGATGTCTTGTCCCTCTGGCTCTTGCAATCTTTCTGTCCCATCCTCCATAATGTTCCCTAAACCTTAGATATAGAAGTTGCATTGTAGACGTATTACTTAGGGCAACACACAATCAGTTATTCTCTGTATTTTTACAAGTTATAGAACTCTGTAATAGCCAATATGTTTCCAAAAAAGATTATTTGATGAGTGGTAAGAAGTACATTTGTCTGTAAATATGAAAATGCACATTTAGTATACAGTGAGAAATTATGTTGGTCTAGGGAAGTAACAGAAGTAGATTTTGCTCTACGGTCTATGACATCTCTAACTATGTATACTTGGCTATGTTTACAGCACCATGCATGACTGCCCTCCTAGTGAGCAGGTCTTAAGTTCAATTAAACAGCTGTTGATTACCCCCAAGATAAAATTGCCACTATTGCACCAACAGAGATTATTTACTGAGCCGGGCATTGTTGTGATTCATAGACTTTAGGGTTGGGTAGGACCATTGTTTGGTTGTCTCCTTTGGCAGTTTGAATAGTGTCTTCGGGAGGAGGCTTCCAGGTAAGCTCCAGCTCAATTGCTCCAAATTCTGTATGTTGGGTCTTCACCAGTCAGATCTCAATTTCAAGTTCTGGGAGGCAATCAAGGGCTGTGGTAACAGCCTGTATTATTTTGGGAGTTTCTTGGACGACTCCACCAACAACTCAAAGGGAGGTTTCCCTTACCTGGCACTGTGATTTTGTTATACAGCCTTCAGCTATACACATGCACTCATAAACACACACACACACACACACACACACACACACACACGTATTTTTCAGTTGGCTTCTGAAATAACACATTTCCCTTTGTGTGTTGACATCACCCAAGCATTATTTATCTCTCTTTTTATTATGTTTCTGATAGGATGCCATAGTAAATTGTAATATCCACTGCTTATGTTAGAATTTCTCTATAAATGTAGATTTGTTTTACCTAGTTTTTACTATATGTTATCTTCTAATTATTTATAAAGATAGATGTATTCTATATACATCCTGATTTTGTTATATATGAGAAAACAAATTATTTGTTACTATATACTTTTTAATATTTTTTTAATTAAAGATTAAGCAGATTTGCCTATACAATACAAATTAGAAATGGCATATACCCAAGAGCATGTTTTCTTCTGAAGAACTGAAGCAAATAATTGAGTAAAATGATTTCTTCATCTATATAATGTAAAGATTGTTCTAAACTGCTTATGGTCACTAGTCATTACGCATGGCACCGTGGAGACCTGTCACACCATCTTTCAAACTTGATGGCATACCAGCTTTAGGTTTGACAGTATAATTTTGAATACGGTTTCAAATACTCATCTTTGTCAGCATTTCTAATTTGGTTAAGTTGAATTAACTTCCTGAGTTTCTCTTTAAATATATACTTAAAGTTTTAGATAAATAACAAATTCAGGGCCTGAATAGTAGCCTTTTACAATGTACGAAACTATATGCAAATGTTTTAAATTCACAATTGATGAACTGGTCATTTATGAATTCCAGTTCCACTCAACACCCTGAGTGTAATGCAAAAGCATGAAAAGCTGGAAAATTCAAATAGTCTCCAAGTTCTGACAAAGTAGTCATCAGTATTTGTAAGGAACTGCTGTGGTAAGTACCATATAGTTTAGGTTTGAACATTTGTAAGGAGCAGCTATGGTAAGTACCATATAGTTTAGGTTGGAACATTTGTAAGGAGCCGCTATGGTAAGTACCATATAGTTTAGGTTTGAACATTTGTAAGGAGCCGCTATGGTAAGTACCTTATAGTTTAAGTATGAGCATTTACTACATGGTGTTGCTCCATTCATCGTGCAAAAAACAGAGTTACAGGCATATATTTAAAGTGTACTTCATCCAAGTTAGTTATGAATGAGCTTAAATCACTCTATGAAGAATTGGCAAAATTCCCATGGATACTGTGAAAATAAAAAGAATCAATGAAAAGATATAATTATTTTAGTCCTAGATATAATTAATTTGTGGGAGAGGTCATTTTCTCTCAAATACATTCAAGTTTCTCCAAACACAGGTCAATGTTTGCTGACTAATGGGAGAAAAGACCCATTTGGTTTGAGTTTGCCCACTTTGATATTCATTTCTATACCATAGCTAAATAAAATGTTTTATAAATCTGCACATTTGCCACAAAGGGCTTAAGCTGAGGCAGAGTGACAAGCATTGTTGATTGGGATAAGAAAGCCTCTTAACTATTCATAAGTGTGCTTTATATGATTTCTTCTTCTAATCTTTTTATTGAAGTTAAAGAAACAAAACAGTTCACCTCATTTTATGAATCAGATTAGTAAAAATTTTTAGGTAGACGTTACATCAGAGATGCAAATCTAACTTGATTAGTTTATAATTAGGAAACGAAGACACAGAAAGAATAAGTGACACTCTATCTGTATGCTATGCAGTTAGTAAGTGGCTGCTCTTATGTAGTGATTTCCCAGTTCTTAGTCCACTGCTTTTTGTACTGGAAAACTTTGGTTTTTCATAGGAATCTGTGGTGCATGCCATAATTTTAAGTTGACTTCCAATGAAATTTCAGAGATAGGAGACACAGGAAAAATTGTTTTTCAATAAGTAGCTCTTCAACTCACACAACACTCGTAGGCTTCAATGATCCTCATGGCAGTCTAGGTCTACTGACCTCCATGAGTATGCATGCTCATTAAAATGCATGTACCACAAAGTACAATTAATGTTCTTCCTGACAAAAGGGGCCTTGTGTGTTTTTGCAGTTACTGACCTATGCTATCTTGAATCCAAGAGGCACCCTGTATTTCTCTGAAAGTCTTCCCAGCATGAAAGTACTGCCTACCTTGTAGGAACAAGAGTGCAGGTGTACTCTTTGCTTTAAGAAGACACACTAAGCCAAATTCTGAACTTACTAAACAGAGAAATTAGCGGATGATTATTCATATTATAAAAGGATTCACCACAGGACGCTTTTAAATCATAAGCTTCTCTACTGCATTTTAAACAAGCTGATTTGCAAAGCTTCCTTTATAAGCACTATTCACAATTCAGAGTTCAAGGTCCCTTATCCAAAAGCAGAAAGAGATTGATAGACAGTAAGTCCCACTACCTGCTAGGCCATGCTTCCTTTCTATATAAGAGAGCACTATAGATCATTTTTGGAAAAATTAATGAATTTCTCATTCTTAAAAAAATTTGACAGTACTATGTGCCTGGCATAGTGTTGAGAATTTTGCATACTGCTATCATTTATTCACCCTCATCACAGTTCTGGCACATTAGTACAATTATCCTATTTATGGATGAGGAAATTGGGACTCAGAAAAGGGTCAGGTAAATAAATTCATGAGATTGATAAAGGAGGGTGTTAAGATTCAAAGTCAATTGTGTGCAGCCCTGGCCTTTACATGTCTTATAATATGGTTTTGGATTAAATTTAATGATGTTCCTTACCTCTGGCCTAACTGAGTGTCATTGTTTTCCAATGTACTCTTCAGAGTGGCAATACTATCCCTAGCATGAGGGCCCAGTCTTGCAGCCTGAATGCACAAAGACAGGGGCTGCAGTAACGAGGCTGCCTATTCTGATTATGCTGCACTGTGGTATCCTGCCAGGACTATGTCCTTTCAATCCCACCCCTCAGATCTGACGGGGCTTGCAGACATCGACAACAATTAAAGTCTCATTTCACCATAGTTATCACAGTTCTCTCATGGTCCCTTTCTGTTCTAAATTATCCAATTTTTCCAACTTTTTATTTTTTATAACAGGTTTCCTACTATTCCGGTATATTTTGTTCTTTCATAGAATTGTTTTTTTCTAGAGCACACAGAACTTATCTGTTATTTCTAAGTGGTCATGTAACTAAGTGCTTAGAAAACTGCATAGCATAATAGTGAAAGGTATAAGCTATCAAACTCCCAGGCATGTGTTTAAATCCAGATTTTACCACTTAATGATCTGTTTCTTTCCTAGACTTACTTAATTTTTCTGTGCTTCAATTCTGACCATTAACCATTAACTCGAAAAAAAGCCTTACCCTAGTACATAGCTCATAAGGTCCTTCAGATTTAAAAGAGAGACTACAAAGAGCAATTGGGGAAAGGGCTATAGGAATGTTTCTCAGTGATGCTACTGGAGTGGCTGAATACTTAAGTTATAATGACTATATCATTGAATGAGAAAGGTGTTAATGTCTAGATATGGAGAAGTCAAGCTCCATAAAAAATACATTTTAAACTAGGGGACAGAGACTTGCTTCTATTCTAGCTTTTTTTATAGACCCTGGTTGAAAGATCCTTGGCTGGTTGCTTTACCTACCCTCATCTATTCAATAGGAGAATGGGTAGATACCTTTCCTTTCAGAATAAAATGATTCTAGAATTCTAGAATCCTATGACCCTATTCCCCCAGGCAGATCCTGCTTAAAGTTTATTACTAATTATGCTTGAAGACTGATATTAATTACTAACTTTTTATCTGAACATTTAATGTTAAATCTGTTGAGATTTCATGCAGCCTAAATGCATTATTTCCATTAAACAGACTAGGCCTCTGAGTATCTACAGATAGGTCTCCTGAAGCAATAACCCAAAGTTCTAGTCTATCTACTCCACGGAATCTGCCCCCTGCCTAACATGTTAGCCTGGTCTAGTCCGTGTCATCTTACTGAGTCTCAATGAAGCCATTTTATTACAAGTTCCAAGTTTAAATGGAATGGCAGGTTGGTAAAACACTCAGGTTTTTGTTTTTGTTTTTTTTTTAATAAAAGTGCATCAACTACAAGTTATTGGTCAGTGAGGCTTCACAGTGCCCCCTCCCCTGGCAAACAACAGAGGCTATTTGCCATTGTTCTTGGTTGCCCACTATAACTAGATGGTAAGACACTACTGCTGAAAACAACACACATTTTGGCTGCAGGAAGCAATCTATAACTCAGTGAGAAGCTTCCTCCTTGCTGGCTACTTTTGACAGTGCTATAACGTGCTATGTATGCTGCTGTCGGAGAAAACACATTCGTCTGATCTAGTGCCGCACAATGAAAGTTATAATACCAACCTGCCAGGAAATATGTGCCCACTAGTGCAATGATGGTGTGATTGTTATGGGGGTCACCAACTGACTTTTGATGGGATTTGAGGCCTGCTTCACATGAGAGAATCCATGTGTGGTACTGTAAACCTTTTCAAAACTTGTGGTGAGGGAGGTCATACTGGGGGTTGGTAAGCAGGGCACTTACTATTGGTTTTGCTAAATGATTATGTTGTCAAACTGTTTACTTAATATTTATGCTTATACCTATATATTTGTGCTGCTCTCAACCTTAGTCAGAGTAGCTTCATTTTGGAGTAGACAGTGGATAATGCAGGGACTCAAAACTGATCAAAGTGCTGAGAATAAGTTACTTCCAAGTACTCAGCTCTAAATGGGACATCTATACCAACCCCATTCACATAGGCTCAAGAAACATTACTGAACAGGAGGGGGAAAGAATGCAAGAGATGGAGAATGAGAAGAACTACTGTTAAATGCTGTCCTCTGGACATGGCATGGCGAAGGCACTCAAAACACACAGCAGCTGTGGTTACCTGAACAGGATCAAGCAAGTCAAAATTCTTGCATGGATGAGAGAGAAGTTCATGAAGCTCCACCCCTAGCTGAGGAGCTACTGGTACCTGAAGGCTACTAGGGGAAGGAGAGTCATTTTACTTTGAGGAATGGCCATTGGTGGGTTGCTCATGTGTCAGTGGATGACCCCACACCATGTGCGTATGGGCACCATTAACTGAACACAGTGAGTCATTAAAAAAAATGGATATGAAGCTGGGAGGGGGACATATTTTCAGGGCAAGGGGGTATGGGAAAAACTGGAGGGAGGGAGTGGGGGATGGATATGATCAAAATACACTGTATACATGTATGAAATCTCAAGGAATCCAGAAAAGGTGTATTCAGTTTGGACTGTTTTCCCTATCAATTCACTTACTCTGACAATATCCCAAATGGATATTTATGCATATATGAATATATATATAATTTCAGCTAGTTTTATTATGGCTTAATGTGTCAATATTCCCCATGTAACTTACCAGATCTGAAACGTCATGATGACTGATATCAATACAAGGCAGTTCTTATCAAACATGTGACAATTGGGACTAGTGAGATGGCTAAGTGGTTAAGAGCACTGGCTGCTCTTGCAGTGGACCAGAGTTTGGTTACCAGCACCACTTTGTGGCTAACAACATTCAATACTCCACTTCCAGGGGATCCTACATCCTCTTCTGGCCTCTTTAGGCATAGCATGCATACATTTACATACACACCAGGAAAATACTCAAACGAATAAAATAAAAATAAATTATTTTAAATAAAAATGAAATGAACTATTTCAACAAGTAACTTCACAAGAGGCTAAGTGAACAACACTGCAAATTCGCTAAACAATTCTTTGACATGTAAGCACAAGGCATTATTCTACAGATAAAAATGACATCATTATATTTCTATAAGATATGAAAGGTATCATTTCAAAAATTCTCTAATCTGGGCATGGTGGTGCATGCCTTTAATCCCAGCTCTCGGGAGGCAGAGGCAGGAGGATCTCCGTGAGTTCAAGGTCAGCCTGGTCTACATAGTGAGTTCAAGGACAGCTGGGGCTACAGGGAGACCCTGTCTCAAAAAGACCAAAAAAAAAAATCTCTATGTCCAAGTTCAGTTGAATTATGTGTTTTTGTGTCCATGTGTGTGTGTCCGTGTGTGTCCTTGTATGTGTGTGTGTTTGCACACGCACATGTTTGTATTTCTGCCTGTGAGGATGTGTGTAGTTACGTGAGGAGGTCAGAGAACAACTCTGAATTTTGTTCCTCACATGGAGTCCACCATTTTTTGGATACTGGGTCTCTTACTGACCCGCAACCTATCAAGTAGGCTAGGCTAGCTAACCAATGAGCACCAAGGATCTACCGGTCTTCACTACCCAGACCTAGAATTAAAAGCATGTGCCACTATGACTGGCTTTTTTTTTAAAAAACAAAAAAATCACAGTCGTAATGCTCCAAATCTTGAATACTGTATTTATCCATCAAAAGGGAAACTCCTTCACTCTCCTCATACTTGGCCATTCATACCCCTCCATAAAAACTGACTATATTTTAGGCCAATATTCTGTTTGATGACTGACTTACAGAATCAAACTCAGCTGGTAAAAAAAAAGTGATCAGGCTCATTTTAGGACAAATATAATTTCATAATAAGGTCTTTATGTGATGTTTAGTTCTCTAGACTTTGCATTATGAAGAGAATCTTAATGTAAAATTAACACTAATTTCAGCACAAAGAATGTGAGCCTCACATTCTAAAAGATGTCATAGAAAAATCAAAGCAATTCAATGAGAAATTTGGGGGTCTCTGGTTTAATTTCTTGGTTTTCAACAAAATTCTAAAACGATATATCTTTTCTATACATGAGAAAATAGTTATGTATATTAATATACTAAACTATCAGTATAATATAACTTATGTTGCCTGATACCAACATTGTTGTGACAGCTTCATTTTGGTTAATGTTTGCATTATAATTCTACTTGTGTTGCAGCAAAGCGCTCAGCAGAAATGGAGTTACTGTTTATACATAGTACACTACATATGCACAGTCACCGTTAAAATGCAAGGGTGCTTGCTTTGAGAAGCAGAATTTATAAAGTATTCATTAGAGGATGAAATCTCCATTTTTATCACATTCAAATCTCTCCTAAATTTTCCTATATTTCATTGAATGTTAACAGAATCTCATGAACTGGTATTGTTAACCCCATTTTACATATTTAAAACAAAAAGACACAGTAAGAAAAAGCTAGGCGTGGTGATGCATGCTTCTAATCCCAGAACTCAGGAGGCAGAGGCAGCAGATCTCTGTGAAATCAAGGCCACCTTGGTCTACATAGCAAGTTCGAGGCCAGCTAGGGCTACAGGGAGACCCTGTCTCAAAAAGACCAAATTAAAGAAAATAATTAAATAAATAAAATACACAGTAAAGTTAGAACAAATTATACAAGGTCATCAATTCTAGTAGGTAAAATTCAACTAGACTTTGAACTTAGACCTTTATTACTGGAAACCCAATGTTCTTCCAATGATTTTCAGAGCAATCTCACTAAAGTACATATACAGACTGTCTGAATACAGAGGATGAAGTCTCTCTCTCTCTCTCTCTCTCTCTCTCTCTCTCTCTCTCTCTCTTCGGAGCTGAGGACTGAACCCAGGGCCTTACGCTTGCTAGGCAAGCGTTCTACCACTGAACTAAATCCCCAACCCCATATCTCTGTATGTCATTACCCCAGAAAGATAAAGATAGCCACTGAACACACCACCCCCACTAACAGTTTGGCAATATCTATTAAAGATTTAAAATCTCAAGGTACATGACAATTTTTGTGTGTGGGGGTTGGTGCAGTGTGTGCACGTGTTATATATATGTCGTACTTGCACATAAATGTGAAAGTATATGAGGAGACCAGAACATAAGAGGTTTCTACCTCTACTGCAGTAAGACAGGGTGTCTAACTGAACTGTAAACTCACTGTTTACAGTGAGTTTACAGTTTGAACCGGCCACTGAGCTCTGGGATCTGCTTAGCTCCATTGTGTAATGCTGCAGTTACAGGTACATCCAGCCAGCCATGCAGTGCTTTTTCACATAGTGCTGTGGATTTAAATTCAGGTCCTCATGTTTGGAGAGCAAGCACTTTTACTCACTAAGCCATCTTCCCAGCCTTATATTGTGTTTCATATTTTGAAAAGTTAAAGAAAAATAGCTCATTTTTGGCTTTTTCAAATTGTAACTCTCTAAAATCTGTAAGAAATTTCTTACTCTTTACTTATAACCTAATAAGAAGGAAATATTTAACAAAACCAGAGGCAAGCCCTACCACTGGTGCTTCTGGCATCATGGGTATACAAAGCCACCCCATTTTACAGTACACAAAGAAGACTGGAATTCAGCTGTTATCACAGATAATAATAAACTTCTTTGTGTGAGTCAGTCTCTTAGACTCAGATTTACATTCCAACTGTCAGCAAGAGTTTTAAAATTAAACATTTTTAGGAGTAAAATTTAATAAACATTTATATTAGTCAGAATTGCTTTTATTGCTGGTGATAGACTATCAGATTCTCTTAGATATTACTCTCTCCTCTCTTTGTCCATCTCTTCATTCTCTAGCTCCAGTGCCTGGCCCACTCCACACCTGTTCTCTCTGATGCTTCAAAGAGTGTAGCAAATTACTCAGATGCTTGAACCCTCATGCTCCTGAGATTAAGCTCAGCTCTGGTTATGGCTTCAGTCCCACTATTTATCTGAAGACAGCATCTCATTAAGTCAGACCTGGACTTATTCTCACATTGAACAACAAGCTTATTTACTATTGGTATAAAATGTGTGATATTTGTAAAAAATGTCCATCTAATAAACTCTTCCAGAGAAATTGGCCATATACTTTCACCTTATTTTCTCATTCTTGTCTTAAAGTCATAGTGAAAGGAAAATCATTGAGGTCACCTCAAATACTTTTTATCAGTTCCAGTCAAGGTTTGATTAGGACAGAGTTAAACAATAATTTTAGTTTCTATTTAAGGGCACTATTTGCTCTTTGTACTGTTGCTGTAAGTACTGTTTGGACTAGCAGTGGATGTGTGAAGTGAGAGTCTGTGCTCCTCTCTTCACTGGCACCATGTTAGGAGTACAGGAGGGACTCTAAAGGGTCATTTTCTCCCAGTGCTCCTTCATCCCCACAGAGATCAAACAGATGGGAGAGTTTGCTTTACTGAAAATAAGGATTCTGGCACTGGGCATTTAAATGTATCTTTACAATCCTCAACTTGCTCTCCCAGGAACAGCTTTTATAGATTTAGATATTTTTTGTCATAAAGTATTCTATTTATTTCCCAGCAGCTGGTATCAAAAAAGTTGTTGTTGTGGTTTTTTTTTAAATATTCCTTTTAAATAAATAAAATCTGTTTTCATATTGTGTAAAATTAGTTTTGCCTGCTGTGAGTTTGTGGCATTATAAAGTGATCGTTTCTTCCCATGAATTATTTAAAATGAGAATATAAAAATCTGACGGAACAATACAATGAACTACACAATACAATTTAATTTTATAATATACCAGCTCATACTAGTATCTCATGATGCACAGCACTTATAGTACATTAGATCATCTGTACTTTCTCACACTGTGGTATGTGAATACATACGTGACCTGGAGAATCATTCATATTTGGCAGCACACAGACACCCAAGGGCATTTTCACCAACACTGATGTCAGGCACTGATGTTACATGGTGCTAAATGAGGTTTACCTTTTTTCTTTTTATTTCTTTCCTCTCTTCCTTTCTTTCATAATTTTAAAAAAGTTTTTAAAGACAGTTTGTTAACTGTTTCCCATCATCATCAAATGTTAATGCTTTTAATAGCATTTCCTCTGGATTTTCTGATCACTCTATCATATAGAACAAATACACCTATGTAACCATAATTACTCACACTAATTATTCTTACTAGAGAGATCACAAAAGGATAGTAATCCACAAAAACTCCCAAAATGCTTACAGGACTTGTTTCAAAGTTGCCACAATCTTTTAAGGTGAGTAAAGTGACATGAATGAATGAATGAATGAATGAACTACTAATGAATAGTGAGGAAAATGATTAGACATTATAACATAGCCTGAATCAAGAAGAGACCAAGAGTTATCTTATATTTGGTATTTATGCTTTAATACAGTATACTCAAAATAAACCTTGATTTTTCCTCAGAGGATTTTACAGCATTCTATAACAGAAATTATGTTTGATTAACTCAAATGTGTTGAGTGAGTCAGTGTGTATTATTTTAGCATTCTAGTAGCCTCTGACAAAATTTTACCACACAAAAAAATGAAACTCATCAGAAAACAACATTCTCTGGGATATCACAGATGTTTCTCAAAGCAAGTAACTAACTTAAAACACAGAATAGAGGTTAAGGAGAACATTTTGGGTAAGTTTTGCATACTGTAGAATAGCATATCCCAAAACAAAATTCTTGATTCCACAGCATTCTTTTTACCATTGACTCTTCTAATCAAACTCCACTTCCTACATCTCAGTGAAAGATATCACCACCCACCTACTTGATCAGACCAAAGTCCAGGGATTCTTTTGACTTACCCCTACATCAAAACTAACCTCAACAGGCCCCATTAAACCAGCTATCAAACCACATTCTCAAACCATCTTTCATCATCTCTGCTATCACCAATTCAAATCACAGTTGTCTTCTCTCTGGTATCCTAACTGATTTTCCCACTTCCATTGTCACTCATTGTAATCCAATAACAAAGTAGAAGCCAGAGTACTCTTAAAATGAAGGGCACATAATATAGTTCCCTTGTATAAAATCCTACAATATGTAACAATGATGAAATTCAAACTCGAAACCACAAATAATCAATCTCTCCATTATTTCTTTCTGCCCAATCTCTTTTATCTGATCTCTTACCACTGTTCTCTTAGCCAATGTGTTTCTTTGCATATTCTGTCTCTCAAATAAGACAGGCCTATTCCCAACATTAGACTATAGTCTAACTATTGCTCCTTGTTCAGACTCTCATTTTCATAGATCTTCACATGGCTGATTCATCTCACTCTTCTTAGATCACCTCCATAAAGAGGTCTTTTGTTTTCTGATCATGATATACAATGCATATTCTATTTATTCTACCCCGCCACATTTTTCTATATAAAGTAATTACTAGTGTTATCCTTATTTATATCTTGTGTATTTATGTAAATGTGTGTTGCTTCTCTTTGGGGGCAATTTAAAAGAGGCATATATGTATTGGATACATTCCGTGTCAGTTTTCTATTATTATATAATAACTTTTCTCAAACATGGCAACTTAAAAAAAACAACAAGACTTAGCTCATAGTTTCTTTGTTTCAAGAATATGGGTGTATAACTGCTAGGTGCCTCTGACTTATGATGTTGTTATCAAACTATCAGCTAGAGCTGGGTCTTACCCACTGTCTCTACTAGAGTGGGGAAGCCACTTCCAAACTCACTCTTTAGGATGTTGGTGGCCTTGATCTCCTCTCTGTGGGTATCATGACTTGGGCATTTATTTGTCTTTCTCATGAAAAAAACAATTCAGGAAAGTATAGAGAGGAACCATGATGAAAAGTACAGCCATTTCTTAAACATGGTTTTCTGAGTGACATTCTATCATTTTTGTCCTTTCACAGAAGTGAGTCACTAGCTCCAGCCAGTAACAAAGGAGAATAAATTATATACAAATGTATAGACATAGGATATAGAAATTATTGAATGATATAATATGTATCAATAAAAAATAAATCGAATTTTAAATATCTGACTTACGAGCTTTCAAACAAATTTAAAATGCAACAAACCAGCACTTTTATCACAGCAATATGTAAAACCTTATTTACTTACTCAGCAAACCTTCATTAAATGGTTCTTCAGTTTTCATGTGAAGATATCATTAGAGATATAGCTTTGAAAATGATATTCTATATCTTAAAATAGATTTAGATAAAATAACAAAAATAGAGCATATCAGGCTGGGGTGTGGTTCAGCTATAGAATCATTACTTAGCATGAGCAGAGCCCTGGATTCAAAAGGGTATGGTGGCACAGGCCTGTAACTCCAACACTAAGGGGGTAGAGGCACGAGAATCACACTAAGTCATCCTCAATTACACTGCAAGTTTGAGGTCAACTTGAGTGTGGTGATTTGAATGTGTCCCCCATAGGTTCAAGTAATTGAACACTTGGTTAGTTGGTAGTGCTGTTTGAGGACGGCCATGGAACCTTTTAGAGATGTGGCCTTGCTATAGAAAGCACATCATTGGGGATTGGGCTTTGAGGGCTCAAAGCCTTGTCCCATTGCTAGATTGAGGCCTCTCTGCTTCTTGCAGTGACTGAAGATGTGAACACTCAGTTTTCTCCTCTAGTCACCCCTCTGCCATGCTGACCCACCATGAAAGGGTCTTACCTCTCTGGAACCATAAACCAAATCCTTCTATGAGTTGCCTTGGTCATGGTGTTTTATCATTTATCAACAGAAAAGTAACTAATACAGAAATTGGTACCAGAAGTTGGTATCTGGTGTTGCTGTGAAGAACCTGACCATGATGAATTTTTTGAGAAATGTGGAAGACTTTGTAAGTCTGGACTAGAAAAGCAGTTGAATGCTAGAAGCACAGTCTAATGGGTCATTCTCATAGGAGTGTGGAAGAAAGTAGTGCTGACAGCAATACATTTCCAGGGGGAAGCAAGGACTTAGGATGGCAACTGAGTTAGGAGACATCCTGTGATATTTTGGTAAAGAATCGGGCTGCCTTCTGCCCTAGGCCTAAGAACTTGCTTGAGGTTGAGTTAAAAAAATAACAGACTAATTTCTTTGGCAGAAAAAATTCAAGACAACCTAACAAAGAATCTGTGGATGGGATATTACTGCTAAATTTTATGCAGATGTACAATGAAAAAGAGCAAGTTGGCAGAAAGAATTACAAAATGTACAGTTTGAAGAGAAAGAGAGAACTAGTGCAGTCAAGGTGTGTCCTGGAAGAGAGGATCTCTGGAAAAAATAATGCACCAGTGAGAGTAAAGATAAGCAGACAAAAAAGCAAAAGCTCCACTCTTCACATTGTAGTTGATTCTAGATCCACTCAAGCTGACAGTCAAGATCAACCATCACAATTTCTAGAGAGAATGCATTATCTAACAGTTTTTGCTAGTTTTTCCACATCTTCACCAATACTTAGTAGTGTTATTTTTCTTTATTTCAGCCATTCTAATAGGTGTGTAGTATTATCCCATGCCTTTAATTTGACATGCCATTTTTCTAATAGCTATTCATGTTGAACATATTTTTATTTTCTCA
The DNA here is from genome assembly GCF_000622305.1 of Nannospalax galili. NCBI lineage: Eukaryota > Metazoa > Chordata > Mammalia > Rodentia > Spalacidae > Nannospalax > Nannospalax galili. The sequence goes on from NW_008346548.1 coordinate 1,324,175, forward strand.
TGTCTTTTACTGGTGGTGTGTCTGCTCAAATCTTTGACCATTAATAACATAGGGTACAGTTTATCTATTGAGTTTTGAAAAGTTTCTGTCACATATAATCTTTGCAAATATTTTACAGCACTTGTTTATTTTCTCTTAATTTTTTCAAAGAAAAGTTTTAATTTTGATAAATGTAGTTTAGCAACTGATTATTTTTATGGCCCATTTATAAATGAACCATGTACTAATCATCTCCTGGCAAACTACATGGCTCATCCTTTTTACTGATGGATTCTAAGTATGCAGAGCAGAAACTGACACACAGTAGGGAGCAATATCGATAAATATATGATGAAGAAAAAGTAATTAAAAGGATTGAGAAGCAAATTATAGAAGCTTAGTACATCAAAGTCTAGAAAATAAAATGATCTTCAGTGTGAAGTTTATTCCATTATTTTAATCTGACGTAATCAGAAGGTTGGTTGACAGCAGGACCCAAATTTTTAAAATTTTGGCAATTTAAGAACCTGACTTATTTCCCTAAAGACCCTATTTTCTCCCCTAAACTCTAAATTTGAAATTCTGTGGAACTTAAGTTGAAAGCAGTAAGCCCCCTACACACCTGTCCCCTCTCATTCCCCCTGACTCAAGTCCTGTGTGAACCCTTGTAAATAAATCAAGGCTGCTGAATTCTCGAAAACTCTAATTGTGCCAATTATAAATAAGCCTCAGGATGGATTTCAACCAGCAGCATCCCCCAAACCATTATCTGCTACTATAATCCATTATTTTTCTTTCATAATTAATTTTTTCTAAGTAGGTCAGTACTATCCATTTTATTTAAGTGCTGTTCCAGCAATCCAATTTTCCCAACATCCAAAGCCAGTTGTAAGTACATATGTATTTTCTATTAAGAATACCAAAAATATTCTTAGATAAAACCCTAAATTAGGCAGTGGAAGTATCCTTTTACAATAAGCAATAAGATGTATTATATTACTCCTAAACTATGCATATCCTGTCAATATTAAGGGCTGAGTGACAACATACATACCTCAAGGAGTTCTATGTATTTGAGTGCTTATGCATGTTCTCAAAAAATAAGTAGACAGATGAATGAATGCATGAAAGAGACAAAGAAAGGGAAGAAAAAGAGGAAGCAGTTGTTCATATTCAAGATTTTGGCATCTAAATTGCTGGGAACAATGATCACCAGCCCTGCAGAGCGGTAGCTACATAAGCACATAATAGACATGTGTGCTATATTCACATTTATCATAGATTTTAACAGAATAGTGTTGTATGTATAACATGTATATGTGTGCATGTGTCTGTATGTACATGTGTGTAGCTCAGAGAACTGATGATTTTTAACCCTAAGACAAAAGGTTCCTCAGGCCTGATTTATTCTTCATTTAGACACAATTCAAAAAACTTTCAGTATCAGGGCTGGAGAGATGGCTCAGTGGTTAAGAGCGCTGACTGTTCTTGCAGAAGACCCGGTTCAATTCCCAGAACCCAAATAACAGCTAACAACTGTCTGTAATTCCATTTCCAGGGGATCCAATAGCCTCTTCTGTCCTCCACGGGCATTGCACAACATGGGTGCACTTACCTACAATCAGGCAATACACACATGCACATAAAATAAAAATAATAAAATATTTTAAAAAAATATTAAACATTGGAACTGAGGTACATAGCTGGCTTAGGACTAAAGCTTGGGAGAAGTGACATAAACAGTACTTCAGGAGACCTTTTTGATGGAAAGCTGAGACCTGTTGGTGGGAGAAGCCGTAGTAAAAATAGGAAAAATTAGTTATATGAAAGAAAATCAGTCATGGCCTAGTTCCTTTGGAATAAATTTTTGCTAATTCAATGGCCAGAGGATGAAGATCCAGTAGGAAATTAATAGCAAATATGAATTCATTATTTTTCTATACCACGCCAGTTATATTTTTAGTAATTCTTTGGGAATTTCTTACAATGTATTTTGATCACAATCACTCACCAATCCTTACCCTAACTACTTGCAGATCAACCCACACTTTCTCTTTATCTGTTTACAAAATCAATCCAGCAAGTCCAATTCATACTGCCCATATACTCAATGGGTATGGGACCACTCACTGAAGCACAATTTACCAGGGATATACCCTTAAAGAAAACTGACCCCCACCTCTCCTTCAGAAGCCATCAATTGACAATAGCACCTCAGTTATGGGTGAGGACTTATGAAACTCCCCCCCCCCAAATAAAAAGGTTTAACTGAATCAGTCTGGGTGAATTCCATATTATTTGAATTTTTAACCATTTTCAACACTAAATTATCCAGGTCATTCTCAAAAGATAATGAGCAGATGAGGCCTTGCTTTCTCATGAAAAGAAAATGACATCACCATAGAGCTTCCACTGCACACTGCCTAGGCGTGAATTCAGAGAAGACCAGATAACTACAGGATCCTTCACCAGAGTTCCTAGTTCACGTTTACTCTTAATCTAAAAATATCCTAGTCCAAAAAACCTGAAGGATTGTCCCATAGCTGAAGCATATTTAGTGAACTGAGAATGAAATTTCATTTCAACAAGGAAATGGTTTTGGTATCTCGATCAACGAGTAGCTTCGTAATGTGGGAACCATCATTAAAAAGGAATGTGAATGGAAATTTTAAACAAATGGATAATAATAGAAGCTATAACAAGGGATATTTTTCATAGCAATACTGTCATTTCAAAGTTGAGGCTTTCCTTTACAATAAATTGATTAGGAAAAAAAAAGTTTTTTTGCTTCACAGTTACCCTTTATGCCTGACAACTCCTACTTGATCGTGCCTCATTTAGGCTACATAGCCCAGCACTTACTGTTAGACTCAGGTATCAGGGCTTTGTTGAAGGTTGAATAGAGTTTATGGGAATTAGGAGAGTCTATTTTTTGCACTGTATGTGTGATACATATGAAATTCCTTTAGTCAAAACAGCGGCATACAACTGAGATTATCAAGAAAACTTCCTGGAAGAAAAAATTCCTGGTGAGATGATGGAGAAAATTTAGGAATCTTTTACTTTCTTCTGAGGAATATGTGCACATGGGGAGGTGGGAATCCTCTTCTTATTTAAGAATATCTTAACCATACTCTACTACAGTCATCTGGTCCCTGGAATCTGAGGGAGAACTCTGAGCTCACCCTGGCATGTGTTGCAGTTACAGTGTGGCATACCCACTAGTACAAGTGGAGCACCTTCTCTCTGGTTATTTGTACTCTGTGGGCCTTCACAAAGTACCTGTGCAGACTGAATGTCTGACTCACATCAATGCACATAAACCATAAACATCCTACAAGTAAAACAAAACAATCAGCCCAAATACTTTGTAACTTCTGAAGTAAAGCATCTCATTGGCAGAATCCCTCTTTTCCTCACTGATCTATACTCCCTACGAACCAGTTCAGAGGAAATAAAAGAATAGGAAGAGAGAGCAAACATAAGAAAAACAATTAGCCAGTGCACTCTACAAAGCTTGTAACATTATCTAGAACAACAACATGGCCATTGTTTGTGCTACCCAAGCCCTGCATGTTTGCTAGCTAGCCTTATGTCCTGAGAGAATAATAAACTAAGCAGATTAGATGTAGACTGATGTGTCCACACCATCGCCTCCTCACACAACAACACAGATAGTGTTCTGAGTGTCTGAACACATGCGGGCAGGTAAACTCAGAAAACGGGCACTCCATGTTGGCAGGAGGGGAAGAGGCTGCCAACAAACAGGGCCTGTTTATTATTTAACAGTTGGTACTGCTAGAGGCCTGGCACAGCTATAGAGCACTCTCTGTCTCACTGCAAGTCAGCCTGATTATGAGAGCGTGCGAGCCAAATCGTGTTTACCATAGTCTGTGAGAACCTCAGTGCCCCCAACAGACATGGAAATTCTTACAATAGCTCTTATCCAAACAGAGAAAATCATTCCTGAGATGAAGGCAAAGGGCTCCATGTGCTTAAATCTTGTCAGATCAGCTGGCTCAGTGTCTATAGATGCACTTGCTTTTCCCTGCTCACGATAAATCATTCCTTGGTAGAGATTCTAATCCTCTGCTTTTGGTTGCTTGACTTTTGAGATCTAAATCAACCAAATACTGTGTGAGTCACCCATCTACTCATATTGCTTATGCCATCCTGCAAGTGCTAGCTTTCCAGCAAAAGACCCTGTTGCCCAGGACAGCTACCTACTACTCCTTTGCCAGGGTGGCCTCTGCAGGCAGTCTCTTCTCTGCCAACACGGGCCACAGGTGGATGCCTTCCTACAAATCCAATCAGCAGGATAATGCGTTTCTATCACAAGAGTGGACCTTAATGACAAAGAGCCCTGCTTAGACGGTCACCCCATTAACTCTGATTTGATTATTCTGCCCCAGCAGAACACTTGGCTTCACAACCATGGATGGCATTGGCCCAACAGGAAACCTGTAGAGAAAGTACTTACACTGGGTTCATACATTTTCAAAATATTAAATTTGATATAGAAACATAAACATGATAATACTGAGATAGCTTCTGGCTCCTTAGGAAAACAGGCACTGTGTTTTTAAAAAACAAACTGAGGTCAGAGCACATGAGACAACTGTGATAACTAGGCGATCTGGGTAATCTAATTATTTTCTTTGAAATGCCACATAAATCAACATTTCTTTTAAGTATAAGAGCCTTGACTTTTATCTTCCATATACAAGTCAGATAGCCTGTGACATTTTATATAAGTCTATTCTATACAACTGTTTATAAATTCAAGCCATATAAACAAGCTCAATATTTTGAAAAACTGAACTGTACCTTGGATATATTTTCTCTGTGGCAAAAAGTAAATCACCAAAATGAATGCAAAAGTGAATCTTCTATATCTTGCCTGAAACTATATATATTAATTTATGTTCTTTCTTTCTTAATTACAGGTGATATGTATATGCTGATGCATAAAAGTATGGTTGTTTCTGCTGGGCATGGTGGCGCACGCCTTTAATCCCAGCACTCGAGATGCAGAGGCAGGCAATCTCTGTGATTTCAAGGCCAGCCTGGTCTACACAGTGAGTTCCAGGACAGCTGGGGCTACAGGAAGACCCTGTCTCAAAGAGACCCCCCCCAAAAAATAGAAGTATGGTTGTTTCTAATTAATTTTTCAATTTTAAGTGGTACTCAAAGAAAACAATTTTTATAATAAAGTATAAACATAATTTTATATTTCACACTATTGTAGTATTTAAAGAAAGTAGTTATCAATTGGTTGTAGATGATGTACAAATGCAGAGAAATAAGTATGAGATGCTTAACCTTAAGTTACACATCTTCAATGCAAACTCTACACAGGATGAATGCATCTCTTGACTCTTACCAGAGGTTTCCTTATGCAGTAGATGGTGATTAACACAGAAACCCACAACTGGCCAGTAAGAGGCCACAGAGTGCTCATCCCTGAATAGGACACCTATTTTAAGCTTGTCTCCCAAGGTTCAGGGATCACTGTAGAAGAGGAGGCAGAAAGATTGTAAGAGCCAGAGTGGGTGGGTGACCACAAGGAAACAGAGTCTTCCAGACAACTGGTCATATACTCATATGAAGTAATGGCCACAGTAAGAGCATGCACAAGTCGCATGCAATCTCAAATCAGACAAAAAAAAGTCCCAGTGTAGTCAAGAGGAAGTGTATAAGAAATCCCAACCAAGCCTAAGAAACTTTGGGCAATTGATGTCTGCTGGGAGTGCCAAAGACAGTGTCTTACAGTGATGGGACTCCTGGTAGGCCCACTGAAGGACATTTGGGGAAATAAATAAGACTCTATAGGTTGTATTATTTATATAAGAGAGTACATTAGATTGGGCAGGGGTAGTAGGGGGAGGGAAGGTTAGGGGAGAAGATCTAAATACCATCAAACTGTACTGTATGAACATAACAAAAATTTGATAAAAATAAAATCGTTTAAAATTAAATAAAACTTTACAAAATAAGAAATTTATGAAAAATTCTACAGCTATCATTGAGTTCACCTTTAGTTCAATCTCTTCCTCTACTGATGGGAGTGGTTAACTCTAAAAGTCAAGAGCCGACTCCCCAATTCTCCTTCATGGAACAACACTTACATATACCATATAGCAATAGACCCTGTCACAGTCATGAAGACAAGGTGGGATTTCAGTCATGAGCAAAACACGAACAGGAACTTTTCACAGTGGCTCGATAAAGAAAGATGAAGCATATTTGTCTGTGTACTGAGATAGTGCATCTTAATAAACAGGAGACCTTAGTGATAGGTCACTCTTATAAGAGCTTTACATGTACACATTCATTCATTCTTCATAACTCTATGGGTACTACTATATTCTCCACCTTAAAGATAAGGAAACTGAAGCAGGGAAAGATTATCTAATGTGCCAAGGACCTACAGTAAGTCAATAGGTGTTGAAACTGAAATGGAAGAGCTCTGACTTCAGAGTACTTGTCATCTGTTCTTCTTATCACAGTGATGACCTTTCTCTCTCTGAGTCTTCTGACAGGTGGTTACAACTGAACTAACACAAAGAAACCCAGTCTACAGCTGTAGAACTCAGCTAAAGAAAGTATGTTTTGAAGACTATGTAACTCACAATTTGGTAGACAGGCACACTTCCCTAGGAAAGGAGTAACTACCACACATCAACTGAGAGATTAAAACCAAAATTTTACAAAGCAATGGCTACATATGTTACCTATTATTTAAAAAGTCTGAGAAGGACCAAATTAAAATAAAAAATAAAACAGGCCTCTTCATGACTCCTTCTACCCTACCTTTTCTAAGTGTCTGGCCTTGGAAGCAGAAGAAATCAGGTTAAGGGATAGAGTCTATCTTAACTTGTGCTCAGCTCCACACAATTTAGCAAAACAAGGAGATAGGCACCTGTGAAAAAAAGAACAAACCCTCTAGTATAGTCATTCCTTGACTACTTACTATATTAAGAAAAAAGTGGGGACACACTTAAATCATCAAAGGTAGGGCTGAAGAGTGTTCAGTGGTTAAGAATACTCGCTGCTCTTCCAGAAGACTGGAGACAGGATCTCAGCATCCACATTGAGCAGTTCACAGTCACCTGTAACTCCTAACTACAGCTCCAAAGGATCCAATGCACTCTTCTGGCATCCAGGGGAATGAACACACACATACACACACACACACACACACACACACACACACACACACACACACCCAAAAAAAACCCATAAAAAATGAGGTAAGAGGTAAATTGTAAACTTGTCTCTTCCAAAGCTGATTCATTAACCTAATACACACAGGCATATCCCACTATATATGTATGTATGTATGTATGTATGTATGTATGAATGTATGTATGTATGTTTGTATGTATGTGGTGGTAGTTCTTCAAGCTTCTGAATTTCTTCTTGTTTCACTTGGATATCTTTTGGTGATTTACATTTACTTTAATTCACCCATCACACTGAACATTTAAGTTTATGTGGAGTACATTCATTATAGTTGTTTTAATTTTCTCCATTTCTTTAGTTATTTCTCCATTTATTTCTAATTTTGTGCGTTTTGTGAGCTTTCTAGTTTGGTAATTAACTCGTTTGATACTGGTATGTTTATAGTTCTTTTGTTTTCTTGGAAAGAAAATGAACTCATTAATGTGTCTTTTAAAATTTTTCTTATTCATTAATTTCTAATTTTGATTTTACAACTTCTTTCTTCCCATTTTGCAGATTTTTTTTGTTCTTTTAACCAGCTTGCTGAGATCAATGGTAATATGTTTATTATAATTTCATTCCTATAGTCACAGTGGCTAAAGCTATGGATTTTCCTCTAAACAGGCTTTTGAATTCATTTTCTATAAATTTCATGTTTTTAAAATAAAATCTCATTTTAAAAAGTTTTTACGTTCTGAAAGATATATACACAAAAAAACTCAACAAATTTAAAAAAGAATTATATTTGAGGAGGAAGTATGAAAATCTATGTCATGTTAATTAGTAGAGGTGATAAACATTACCATTGAAATCTACCCGATGACTATAGGAATACACAGGCGCCAAGGATCCAAGTGCAACCGATTATGAGTAGTAATAACCAGATGCATACAGATTAGAGATGCATGGGCCAACATTTCAGTGTTAGTAGCAAAAACAATGTAGGAAACAGCATGT
>NW_008346548.1:1332508-1352697 GCF_000622305.1 Nannospalax galili
AGGTTAAAAACTCATTCAATTTTATGTCTTACAGTGTTTATACTGAGTTCAATATTGTATAACTGTATTAATTCAACAGTCAACCTAAAAATTATATAGCCACTTTTGAAAGAGATGTATCTTTGCTCTGGAAACAGTTATTGAGTATGTTAAAGCTGTAATGAAATGCTTCTTCTAAAAAAATTAAAAAATTTCTAAAAACATATACATAAAGTTTATACTAGGGGCTGGAGGGATGGTCCATTAGTTAAGAGTGTTTGCTGCCCTTTCAGAGGATGCAAGTTCAGTTCCAGTGCCCACACTGAGTGGCTCACAACCACCTGTATCTCCAGCTTCAGGGGACCTGATGTCCTTTTCTGGCATCTACAGGCACTTGAACACATGTGGACCCCCCAATCCTCCCCCCACATACAAATAAACATACACCCGATATTTTTTAAAAAGTTATTCTTAGGTGCAGAAGTTCTCATTATTAGGAGCTAGTATTTTGTCTGAGATATGAGTTACAAGTCATAACTGTCATTTTCCTACATGATTTTAAGACTGCTAGTTTTGCTTTGCCTGATTATTTTGCTTTGCTTTTCAGTATTGAGGACCTAACCTAGGGACTTGACATGTTAGGCAAGTGCTCTACCACTGAGCTACATCTCCACCCTTTTGAAAATGTTTCTTAACTTCTTACTTTGTTTGATTTTCTCATATCTGATTCTGATAATATTTTTTGAAGTTATTCTCCCATATCCTCAACTCTTTGCTTATAAAGTGGCCTTCGGTTCTATAACAGTTTTATTTTATGACTCCATTTATTTCTTATTTCTCAAAGCCAGTTTTAAGTTTTATTTCTCTATTACTTGCTGTCCAGGTGTGCTTTCTGTTGTTGTGAGAAAACACTGACCAAAAACCAATGGGGAGGAAAGGGTTTATTTCAGCTTACAGATTACACTCCATAATCTAGGGAAGCCAAGGCAAGAATACAAGGTAAGAACTTGAAGTCATGGAGGGACACTGCTTACTAACTTGCATACTCTGACTTGATTAGACACTTTTCTTATACAGCTCAGGCTACCTGCTTAGGGATGGTACCACTCACAGTGGGCTAGGCTTTCCTGTATCAATCAAAAACAATTAAGAAAATGCCTCACAGACATGCCCACAAGTCAGTCAGATGGAGGAAATTCCTCAATTGAGGGTCCTTCTTCCCACATGATTCTACTTGTGTAGCACAATTGTTGCTGGTTCTTTGATCCTCTATACCTACTTTTGACTTTTCATTTTAAAGAGATCACAATTCCTTCTCTGTCTTTGCTACTACCGGGAATATGTGTTATTTTCTGGTACAGTTCCTCTGCTATACATCTAGTTTGTCTTTGTTTAATATTACTTATGTCTTCCTGTTAATTATGTATGTTCCCAATATGGGTTCCTTTTTGTTTGTTTCTGTTTTCAATGAATTACATCTACAACTGCTTAACAAAGAAAAGAAGCTGGCAGAGTGAACTGAGGCACATGGGAAGTTTTGTTCAATGATGTATTTGCTTGATTTATTTCACCCTCTCTCTCATCAAATTGACTACTTTGCTCCAGAGATTTGCCTGTGTTCAGTACTCTTAGTGCCCTGCTGTGTTAGACTGCTTTCTGTTGCTGTGATAAAATAACAGAAAATCCACTTACAGAAGGAAAGATTTATTTTGACTCATGCTTTTATACATGAGTCCATGGTCCATTAGTCCATGGTCTACTGGCCCCTTTGCTTTCTGTCAGAGATGAGGCAGAATAACATGGAGATGGGAATATGTGGCAGAGAAGACCACTCATAGAGGAGAGGAAGGGGGGGAGGGGAGGAAAGAGGAAGGGGGAGACAGAAGAAGAGAAATGAGTGGGGGAGAAATAAAGAATTGAGTTTATACTTTAAAAGTACACTTCAATGAGGGGCCGGGGAGAGGGCTCAGTTGCTAAAGTGCCATGCAAATGCAAGGGCCACAGTTCCATCTCCAGGACCATGTAATTGGGATGATGGTAAGCACTTATTATCCTAGCACCAACTGGTGAAGACAGGAGGAACCCTAGGACTTGCTGGTCAGGGTGCTCTTCAAGTTCAGTGAGAGATCCTGTCTCAAAAAATAAGATGGATAGCAACTGAGGAAAACACCCCATATTAACCTCTGACTTCCATACCTCCAGAGAGTGTAGGGAGGAGGTGGGGAGAGAGACCTTTGTAATGAAAACTGAAATCTCTGGGTTCTTAAGGTTTTTTTTTTTTAAAAAAAAACTTTTTTGGTCCCTTACTGAGAACAATTTCACAAAGTGTCTTACCTAACCAGGCCTCATTTCTCAAATCTGTACAATAGGAAGAGTAATACCTCTTTTCTTCCCATACAAGATTTCTGTTGAGTGGCATATGAGAAAATGTTTTGTAAACCAGAAAAGAGTAAGGAATTTTAATAACACAAGATAATCCATGAAAAACACTGTGACATGATCAAATATAATAGATGTGTACAGGGCAGTTCTTCTACACAATGAGACACTTTCATGATTCCTTTGTGTGCTTTCTAGATGTTCAGCTACACACTGAACTGCAATTTTAGTTCTCACTATTCCCAAAGAGAGTTTTAGGAGAAATGACTTCTTGCCTCCTCTTCCCCAATACATTTGCATAGCTCATGTGTCCTGTTTGTTGCAATTTTCGCTGGTTTAAGTAGTCTGTGAAAGATCCCAGAAAGTAGCAATGAAAAGAGAAAGCAGCTTGGGATTCAGACCACGTTTGAATCCTGCCTTGCGGTCCTCGTGTTCGTCACTGAACATCTCTGAATGTTTGTTCATCTGCAAAATGTATGAGCATTGTCAGGAGAAAAATACTGGATCAAATCTACATAAAGTCTGATATATGGTCTGGCCTTAATACATAGATTTCAAAATCAGAGATGCCCTGAAGGCTACTTAGTGTGTAAAGTTCTTGGGTTTCAATGACACTTCACAATTGATATATTATTGTATGTTTTTGATAGCTTTTCTGTTCTGATTGATCATTTCCAATCATTTTACTTTATTTTTTCTAAATGTCACCACATGATCCCTTTTGCTAAAAACCTACTTTTCATTGCTTCTCTTGACTAATGATACAGTTTCAATAGTTTGGTTCTACTGACTTCTTTTAACTCATTTTTTCCATTGCAAATAATATATCCTAATCTTAAGGCTTCAGGACAGAGACCTTATCTTCTCTGGTCATGATGGACTGGATACTCTCAGAAACCATACTATATTGAGTACTGATAACTAACCTGTGGAAATGTTATTGATTCCATAGAATTCATCCACTCTACCAAGCTCCTTTGTAGAGTATCACAGATCACTTTTAAAAAGCATTTATAGGATGCTTTATCATTTTTAAACATCCTTCATAGCTAGTATCTTTAAAATACCACTATATGCTGATCTGCAACTGGAAAAAATAGAGAAAACAAATTAGAATGATGAAGCTTTGTCAGATAGCCTACCCTGCCTGGCAAAAGAAACAGAATTTATACTCAGCCTTATTCTATGATTGGCTAACAGCTACTGAGCTACAGTTTTTCTCATCATCACAGAAGAAACAACAATTTACTTCCAAGGACTATTTGAGGGAGTACTAATTATTACTATAGAGCTGGTTTTCTTTATTTTTATAATAAATAAAAAGCAAGTCCCAGTGAAAACTGGGACATAGTGAAGGAAGGGTAAGGTCAGGAAAACCAAGGGCAGGGGAGGGCTAGAGAGCAGGAAGGCAGCAAGAAGATAAAAGCAGTGATCCTTGAATCTTCATCCATCATTACAAGAGAGAATTATTTTAAAAGGAAGGCCATTGCCTCCTCTCTTCTGCAGCCTCCTCCAAAACCCTGTAGGAGAGGAAGGTGACTGCTGCGTCTTCATTTGGGGAGCAGCAGGAGAAGGCAGTCTCTCCTTAGCTAAATGAGCCCCTTCCTGACAGCTGTGGGAATATGTGTTTGTGCCACCAGGCCCCATAGAAAATTATGCCTAAAATGACTAATATTTAGTTGATCCAAAAATAAAATAAGATAAAATAAAATTCAAATACACACACACACACACACACACACACACACACACACGGGTTTCAAAGCCAAAATAACATTGATAGAATAACTAACATAGAAACCTTGATGCAAACTTTCTGGTATTTTTAAAAGGGGAAGACATTGGAATACAACCTTTGAAACACCCACTGTTAGGATTTTTGGGTCCTGATTTTAATTTTAGCAATTTCACTGTCTAGCTGTGTGGCCTTACTCAAATGGCTTAACCTCTCTGGCTTTCTGATCCTTTATATTTAAACTGAGGGGGGTGATTACCAAATGATGTCTAAGAGCCCTTCTAGGGATACAAATTTCCTAATCTATGATATAATAATTAGCATTATATGAGGCTTTACCATGTACAAATGATTTCTACATGCATTGCCTAATTGGTTCTGCATGCCAGTGCTGACGTAGTATTACTATGATTATGGACATTTTTAGAGGCAAGATTAAGAAACCACAAAATGGTAGAGCTGGCATTGAAGAGATGTTCCCAAGAGGAAAATACCCCTTCAGTAGAAGAAGCAGCTGATGCTAACAAGGATAACTAACAGCAGATAATTTAGACTGTGAGCTCCTGTTTAGGGGGTATAACAATTTTTAGTTGCTGCATTGGGGGAATGATAATCTACTGTGTGGAGTGTTATCTGATGATATATTTATCAAAAAAACTAATAAAAAGAAAATTAAAAAAAGATACAATAATTGTTACTGCACTACACCCTAATGAATTATTGTGTTCAAGGTTCCCACAAAAAAGTAATATTATACTCGGCTTATGTTTTAATTGATTTATTAATATTTTATCACAGGAATGTAATTTAAGCTCCTCATGATTTAGATCTCATAAACCTTTAGCATTTTGCAAATTCAAATTCCAATTTAAAGCCAGGGCGAGCAATTAACTTTTCTATCATCTTGTCAGGGGAGAAGGTTCGTGTTTAATTTGAGACAAAGTGACAGAAATATATATACACTGTATGTATTACTCCAATTTAATTTATGAGTCAGCACCATCCACCTTCAAAATGTAGATTTAATAGAAAGGGAGGAAGAAAAGACCATGCTGTCATGATAGGGCTGTGATATCTGCCCTGAATTTCTTACATCAATTTTTTTTTTTCTAGTCCCTAGTTTGTGAGACAGCAGGGTAGCTGGCTGCAGGCTGATTTCCAGTTCTTTTAAGTTCCTTTGGCTAATTCGCTTTTCAGACAGCACATGATCTGGAGGCTATCACAGGGATAGCCTAGCCTACTTTCTCCTCCACTCCTACCCCACCCTACATTCTGCCATTCTGTTTTATGCACAGATGACCCCCAGGTTTATCCTAAACCTACATGTGTGAGACACACCATGGCAAACACTTCCACGGAATCATTACTTCATTGTTCTCATTTTTCCAAAGCAATCTTTTAAGTGCCCACTACATAAAACAAATTAACAACAACAACACCCTTCGTCACAATGCAGTTTTCATTTGCATGTTATTTATTGCAAATAAAACAGTGGGGCTTCTCAGTGATCTTTTAAAAATTATTTCTGAACAGCATAGGGATAGATGAGCTAAAATGCTGAAGACAGTCAAGTAAATGGTGGGCAAGGACTCCCCTTTGGAGGTTATTAAGCACTGGAATAGGGCTGCAGAAAGAGGTTAAGGACTTATTCCTAGCTCTGTTATCCTATAATTCACCAAAGGCGCACAATGCTCTATGCTGATGAGATGAGTTACATGACATCTCCTCCCTGGTTCAATCAAAGGGAAGCAATTTACATCTCAAACCAGTTCTCTCATCAGTGGGACATAAAAACTGCAGAACAGAGACACAGCAAATGTGCTTATTTATACAGCATCAACTCGGTTGCCACTGTTCTTTATTATTTTCCTTCACTCCCTCCTCCCCTCTACGGTGGCCATTTTGAATAGGATGCTTTAAATTCTACAGTGAGGAAAAGATAGGACTAAGAACAATTCCGGAAGAAAATTAAGTAGATGTCTCATGATCCTGAAAATCACTGGTCCTTGTGGTACTAGGCCAATCCTTTTGTTCAATTTAAAAATAAAATCTGATTCCTTTTGCAGGCCACATGAAAAGAATTAGAAGAAGCTTAATGGAAAATTCTGGAAGGTAGCCTGACAAATGCGTATTTGCTTCCCAGGCATACAATACTGTGCTATATAAGTGCATATAGTGCATGTGTTAAAAAAAGGCTATGCTGGCTTAGTGTGGGGGTTTCATTTATAAAACAAATTTATTTTACTAATAGTCTCTATGAATCTTAGTTTAATTATGTCAGGCATTTTGTACTTGCACAAGACAATGAAAATGGCCCAAATGCATTTACTGCACCTGCTTAAATGCAGTCATATCTCTAAAATTTATTTCAGGGAAGAGGAACAAGCACTCACAGACATGGCTTTTAGGCAGAATATGGGATTATGGCAGAGGGGTTTAAATACAGGAGGTAAAAATGGTAATCATATTCATCAAGTACACAAAGAAGTAAAAACAAGAAGCTCCAGATAATTCTTTTTAGTGGACTCACTAAAATAACAATAACAGCTTGATGAAGAGAACATGATTGTCAAAAGCTTGTCCATTTTACATTTTCTCTTTACATCATGCAATGAAAAGGGAGCACCTGCAGTTTCTACTTGGGAGTGTATTTCTCTGTGTGTGTAGTGTTAAAAGAAATCATGGGACATCATATTTGCTTTAGGAGTTCCTAGTAATGCCCATACACACTCCCTACTATAAAACCACGCTGAGCCCTCTGGAGGACCTGTGCAGAGAAATGCCCTCGGCAGCCTTCTTTGCTTTCACCCTTCCTCTTTATTCAAAAGCACCAGCATCTCATCTCTTTGGACTTTCAGGTAAAAGAGACTTCTTTGTCCTGAGTCTTTTAAGACAAATTACACCAAAGTATCTGTGCCTTCCATTGCTCAGTGGATCTGCTCTACTGGCACACAAGAGCCGGTTGCAGGATCTCTGTTGTAGTGTCCTACTCCTTATGGGGCGGGGGGGATGTTGTTAACAGCACATCACGGGTCTTTGAAGTGTCTAGGAAAACCATAAACTTAATTACCTTGGAGGGCTGGTGTGAGATTTCACATGAAATTTGAGCTATAGTTATTAAAAATAAAAATTGCAATTACTAAATGCTTCTTACAGTAAACCAGTCAATTTCAAACCTTCGAGATTGTACGAGATAAAGCAGTATTTTTAAAAACAGAAAATCCTCAGGTTTATCAGAAGCATTTCATAAGCTGGAGAAATATGATCTCTTTCTTCTTCCCTTCTGCTTATCCTTCTTTACTCCTCTGATTCTCCCATCTCTCCTCCTTCCCTCCGTTCTCTCCCTCTCATTTGCCCTTCCGTTTTCATTCCCTCTCTCCTCACCCTTCCTTTCATCCTTTCTCCAACTTCCCTCTTTCCTTCCCTTCCTTTAATTGGGAGGAGGAAGTAATTTGAGTATAAACAACCATATTTTTGCTTCAGAATCCACACAATTTAACAAGTTAACCTGGTAATTCTGAGGGTAAGTTTTAGATGGATTTATATGGCTTCTTTTATTTTATAGTTTGAAGATATCCATCAAGGATCAAGACATTTCTAAACATTCCTAGAATAGCCTGTAATATTGCATACTAGAGCTAGTGATATGCTCCAACAACAGCCATCTTTTTAAAATAGTTGCAATAGCTTTTGTACAGGTATGGGGTGAAGAACAATATGGTATATAAAAGTTTGTGATGTACTTTACCACTGCAGTGTCACCAAGACATGATCTTCCTTGCTAGTCTATATGTCTGGATTAAACTCTAAGGCTTGAGGCAATCTTTCACAGATGACAGAGGTCAAAGGACAAATACTACTCTATAGTTCTTTGTTATTATTAACATTTATGTAACATTCAGAAATCTAAGATCTGATTGTTTTATAAGATATTTTGTCATAGGCCTTTGTTGAGGAGGAGGTGGCGCACACCTTTAATCCCAGCACTTGGGAGGCAGAGGCAGACAGAGCTCTGTGAGTTCAAGGCCAGTCTGGTCTATATAGCGAGTTCCAGGACAGCTGGGGCTACAAGGAGACCCTATCTCAAAAAAGACCAAAAACAAACAAACAAACAAACAAACAAACAAAAAAACCCCCTGAGGTTTACATGTTTTAACTTCACAAAATCCTTCAAGGATATGTGTCATTATTTTAGAAGACTCAATATTTCAAGACAATTAGAGATTTCCAAGAAAGACATCAGAGAATACAATAGCACAGCAGACAGGTCTTATGACCAAAGCCCTCATGGCAACATCCCTCATGGCTACAGCCTTCATGATTTTAGCCCACATGGCCAGAGCCCTCACGGCCAGAGCCCTCATGGCCGTAGCCCACACCGCTGCAGCCCTCACGACCGCAGCCCTAATGACCACAGCCTTCATGATTACAGTCCTCATGGCCACAGCCCTCATGGCCGCAGCCGTCATGCCACAGCCTTCATGATTACAGTCCTCATGGCCACAGCTCTCATGGCCACAGCCCTCATGGCCACAGCCTTCATGATTACAGTCCTCATGGCCACAGCCCTCATAGCCACAGCCCTCACGGCCAGAGTCTTCATGATTACAGTCCTCATGGCCACAGCTCTCGTGGCCATAGGCCTCATGACCGCAGCCCTCACGGCCACAGCCCTCATGCCACAGCCTTCATGATTACAGTCCTCATGGCCACAGCCCTCACGGCCACAGGCCACAGCCTTCATGATTACAGTCCTCATGGCCACATCTCTCATGGCCACAGCCCTCACGGGCACAGCCCTCATGGCCATAGCCTTCATGATTACAGTCCTCATGGCCACAGCTCTCATGGCCACAGGCCTCACAACCACAGCCCTCACGGCCACAGCCCTTACAACCACAGCCCTCATAACCACAGCCCTCATGGCCACAGCTCTCATGGTTACAACATTTGCTATCCAGGTGAAGGAGGCTGAAAAGAAAGACAACCCAACATAGTACTTCCCTCTCCTTCTCTCGTGGATATGTGCTAAGATGAAGACAGGAAACAGAACTTAGCTGAGCACTTTAAGGACAAGGACTTGAAAGTGAACAGCTTCATTACTGTCTTAGCCAGAAGCAGGAAATATCAATGGTTCTCCGGCCTAAAATGCCAAAGGGGAGCTCTGATTTATTTTCTCTCCTAAAAATCAATGCCTTTGCATGGAAGCTATAGGTAGCTATAACCAAACTCCTTTAGATAAAAAGTTTTAGAATTGGACCTCTAGATTTTCATGTTGAATATGGGTTATATCCATCTCCAATTCTGGCCCATCTCATTTATGATTTTAGGGTTACTGCTTCACAAGAGGGACTGTTACAGTGTCCTTAATGAGGGCCTTGTTGAGGTCTATTTGGGCAATGCTATTTCCTCCTGGTCAAAAGAATGGAATCTACCTCTGCCTTGAGTGGAGGCGAGACATTCTGAACTCCTCTAAAGGCCAGACCACTCCATACCAGTGTCTTCTCTCTTGCCAATTCATCATTCTAAGCCTAAATAAGGAACATCCATTATAGGAAGACTGTATTCAAGATGGTTTGAAGTCATAGCTTCTTGATATGGGGTTTTTATGGTCTGCCTTTTTAAATAAGGCTAACAAACAGCTAGAATTAACGAAGAGAAACACACACCTAAAAGCAAACCTTTACCATCTCATCAACAAACTCTCCTTAGAATGAGTGATTGTTGCTTTGCTCCAAGCCAAACATGAGCTAAGAAGGAGAGGCAAGAATCAGAAGAACTTTGGAACCCATTTCACTGGAGGTGCTACCTGTCACTCCTGTAACAAGATGTGATCATCCAAGTATCCAGACAGGTGAATCATAAGGTTTTAAATGCCATTTACTTTCCCCCAAATAGTGATTTGTGGCAATTTTTAAATGACATAATAATTAAAGAACATGATCTTTATTTGTTTTTCATTTAGATATACACAGAACATCTTTTTAAATGTGGCATAGAGCTTTTACAATATAAACACCAATTCACGGAGGCCTTGTTTGGGGGGAGAAAAAATTGTCTACCATCATAATTTTTGTGGCAATAATAGTTCTGTACGTTTCTCTTAGCAATATCCAACCTCATATTTCTAAGCACTGTGCAAACATTAATTGACTAAGTTCTGCTGTGTTCTCTGTGTGAATTAGAAATATTATCACATCTTCATTATTTTTAGGTGAGGGTCCTATGACTCTGGCTTGTCATGGCCACACAGCTAAGAAAAACATATGTAGAAAGATGCTTCTTGTTTGGAAGTGGGCGCCCAGGAAGATTAGTGAACTACAATAAGAATATGTCTAAAAACAGCATATATTTCTTACCTAATATTTCCACTTAAGTTTTGCTTCATTCAGAGGATATGGACTCTAAAGTAACATGCTTGAAAACAATAGGGTCACTCTTAAGATTATTGTTTGGAAAATACTGATCTGCTCTATGTGTTAGACACAATTCTAAGAGTTACAGTTCTAAGAACAAGAGTGTGTGAATCCACGTGAAAAGAACTCTGTGTTTTGTTTATTACTTTATCTACCTGCACAGCCTAGAACTGATCCTGGCCCATAGCACATGCTGAATGAATCAGAATTTTTATAAGTAAATAGAGGAATGAGAGATCAATTCTTTATTCTGAATGAGTAGCCTGTCTGAATTTTGGAAAAGATTATGTTTCTAAGTTGAGGACATCCTCTTAAAAATAAAACAGAGACTTTACTGGATCATGTGCTAGTATATCTAGAAGAACCATGATCAAAAATGTTTGTTTAGCAAAGTCTTATTGAACACCTACTATAGTGCCATGCATTGGAAGAAGTTCTGGAAATAAGGTCTAGGGTGTTGTTTTAGAATTTAAATTGTTTTCTATGAGTTCAAGGAAATAAGTTTGAATGAAATGCAACTGTAAGCAAGATCTACCTATGAATCTTTGAATACTGTTGGCTCTTAGCATTTTCTCACTTAATTTGCTGATGCCTCTACACCTCAGTTTCTTTCTTAGTATCTATAAGACTATAGAAAAATATAAGCGTAGTGACTAATTGGAACACATATCCATAAAGTAAAGTGGATGTTTGACAATGATCTGGATAACTGGGTCAAGTCTTCAATTTTTGTTCATTGAAGAATCAGGTTCTGAAAGATTTGGGTTTTGTTGGTTCTCATACCATTAGTGCTTATCTTATACAAATGCACCCTCAAGCTTCACACAGGCTACATCAAGTAGGAACCTAGCTACAACTCTTTGAAGAGAAGTTCATGAATAATACTACTTCAAAGAAAAAGAAAGAATACCACAAAGTATTACACTCAAATAAAACTTTACAGACTCCCTGTCCCTTATGGGCAATTCTGAACAGTCACTGCTGCAAAGGCTGACAACCTCTGTGGTGATCCTGTGGGCCTATGACATGTACTACCCAAACATCATCCAACTTCTCTCAAAACACAGTCCACTGAAGCATAGCTTACCGAGGTGTATGCATATATGAATTTATTTTATCCTTAGTTACTTCTTTCATTATTGTGATAAAATACCTGACAAAAGCAACTTATTGAAAGAAGCGTTTGTCAGTTCTGTGCATTAGTAATTTACTTGTCTAACTGTGGTTTATTTTGGCTCACAGTTCAAGAGTACAGTCCAGAAGAGTACAGTCCGGAGAAGTGATAACAGCAGGAGCCCGAGACAGCTGGTCTCACTGTAGGGGCACTCAGGAAGCATAGTGATGAACGCCAGGGTTCAGCTCACTCTTTCCTTTTCACCAGTCTGGCAATTAAGGTGAGCCTTAACATAAGTTAACCTCATCTAGAAAACCCCTCAGAGACATGCCCATAGGCTTGTCCCTTCAGTGATTCCAGATGCTATGGAGTTAACAATAAAGATTAACCACCATACTCTCATAATCTACATCATATCTTTGGCTACTTCAAAGTAACCTCAGTTCTTTAAAGTTTGTACTTAGGACAGAAAATGTGCTTTTGTAAATATTTCTGCATGACAACTGATTCTTCAGACATGTTACAGAAGCTTCACGTAACAAAAAAGGTATAGGCATTAAGAACACCTAAATTCAATGCTTCACACTGGTACTAACTCCACACTAAGGCTTCATTCCTATAAATATGAATTGAAAGATGTATTTTTAAGGTAGAGGTTCAGCAATGTGAGGAGACTTCTAAGCACTCCTTGTAAAAGGAAAGCAAGCTAAAACATGATACTGATTTACTGAATTTCTAGAATACTAAAATAAGAAACTAGATACAGAGATCAGTGAGATAGCTCAGAAGATAAGGGCAACTGCTACCAAGCTCTATGACTTGAGTTCAATCCCTGGACCCCTATGGTGGAAGGAGAGATGTGACCCACGTAAGGTGTCCTTTGATCTCCACACATGTGCCCTAGCATGTGCACTAGCACACACATACACAAAGTCTTTTTTTTCTTTTTTTAGACACAGTCTCTCTGTTATCCTAGTTGGCCTGGAACTGATTATGTATAGCAGGCTGGCCTCAATCTCACAGAGTTCCTCCTATCTCTTCCTCCCTAGTAATAGGATTAAAGATGTGTACCACCATACCTAGCCCACATACACAAGAAATATAAAAATGCAACAATAAGCTGGGCGTGGTGGCACACACCTGTAGTCCCAGCACTTGGGAGGCAGAGGCAGGTGAATCTCTGTGAGTTCAAGGCCAGCCTGGTCTACATAGTGAGTTCCAGGACAGCTAGGGCTACAGGGAGACCCTGCTTCAAAAAGACAAAAAAAATGCAACAATAATAATAAAACATGAGAAACTAGTTATAGATGACAGCTCTGCTTCTACCTGCTGGCTCTCTGAATCTGTAATCTAAAATGCATTTATACTCATATTATATTCCTTATTACACTCAGAATTATATAGCATTCCTTTTCTGATTGTATTCCAAGACAATGATACAAGAGCCCCAGGCCATTCTCATCTACCGGTTCACTGACTGTGTCTCTACCAAATCCAATCCTACAGGATTCAATGGCTTTCAATACAAATGAGTCTGGTAGACCCTCAGTATTTCTCATTTCTTAATATACTATGCCTCATAACATTGCTTGTTTATTTCATCAAGTCAAAAAAGAATCTTAGGATCAGTAACATTTCTTCTTGAACTTCATAAAGTTCATTTTTTCATGTGTATATACACATGTATATGTGCACCTGATTGCATACATGCACTGATGTGTGAGTAGGTGTGAATACACTTGGGTACAAATGTTTGTGAAGGCCAGAGATCAGTATCAGATGTCTTCCTCAATCATAGTCCATCTTGTTTTCTGGACCAGGGTCTCTCACTGAATCTGGGGCTCCAGGATTTGGCTAGCCTGGATGGCTGGCAAACTCCCAGGATCCTCCTGCCTCTGCCTCATCAGTGCTGGGATTATAGGCATGCATCTCTGTGCCTGACTTTTCATGTGGGTACTGAAAATCTGGTCTTCACGTTTGCATAGCAAGTGTTTTACTCACTGAGCTGTCTTCCCAATCTCTAGATTCCTATTTCTTAAGTACTTTTCCCCATTTGAGTAATGTTCATGTCAACTGCCAAAAGGAAAAAAAAAAGTAAGTCTCATAATTCTTGCACAAATTTTTTTTTTAACAAGTAGCTGCTATCTTATGGAAAAGACAACAAATCCATCTGATGTTTACCACACAATTTCCATCTGATTCTAATAGTCTTCACATGATATACATAATTGTTGGCTACTTGAAAAGACTCCAACTTGCAGGAGGCAAATGGGCTATAGGTAATTCAATTGGTAAAGAAGACAAATTTGTATCAATGACAATGGGTTTTAAGGATTATACCAAAGTGCTAAAGGTAACATAATATACACTCAGCTTACAATTTTAACCCTACAGCTTTCTCCCCTCCATTTCTATAGTCCATTTAACATTCAGATGGATGCCATATTGTTCTAAAAGCCTACTCTTAATGTTCACTTTAATTTTATTCAATAAATATAAAAGTAGAAGAGTAATATATACACTATGATTTTCTCTGGAATTTTTATTCCATAACCAATAGCCAAATGACAACCAGCCTCTCATTTACCTCTTAGAAATAATAGTAAGATTCTTCTCCTTCCTATGGAATCTTGTTTATTACAGAGTGGTGAAAGAACCACCACCTCCTAACACAGCCAACTAAAGCATGTGACATATAATCCATCACACAGAAGGACCAAGCACTGGGTCAACACTAGGCTTCTACGCCCCAACTCTGCATTTCCATGGTGCTTATTTCCACAGTGTTTAAGCTTTCAAACAAACACATTTGTTTAAAAACAAGTGCATATGTAGAAAAGTGGTTTTTGAGCACTATTGCCTTTTCAGCCCCTTTTATTTTACAGATTAAAAGTCAGACAGGACACTCTAAATTTCTGGGTCTTCTTGTCTAATGCACTAATGAGGAAAATTCTTGGTTCTAGGTGGTGGATCTTCCACCATATTTCTATTCCATGGGCAATGCTTTCATTCTATAACGGGTTCCTCCTACCCATTAGTTTCAATTTTATCTTAAAGATACACATAAATATTCAGAAGAAAACTGTAATTTTCACTCTCTCAAAAAAGCTTACAAATATGTTGTAATATAAGCCTCTCTACAGAATATTCTCAATATGTCTCTATATTTCCTAAATCTTACCTACCTTTTCAAGTGCCAACCACATAATTTGAAAGGACATGAAAAAAACTTCTCCCCAAGCCTTTTTGGTCTGAAATTCTATCATTTAAAATTCATGAATAAGGCTAGGCATTTAATCCCAGCACTTGAGAGGCAGAGGCAAGTAGATCTCTGGGAGTCTAGACCAGCCTGGTCTACATAGTGATGTTCAGGTCAGCCAGGATTACATAGTGAGACTCTGCCTCAAAAAAAAAATTGCTCTATTAAAGATGTTATTTCTGTTTTAAAGGTGAGGAAACACAAGAACAGATAAGTTAAGTAACTTGCCTTTTGGCAAGTGAGAGATTCAGAATCTTAATACACAGGATCTAACAGGAGAGGTGTAGCCATTACATTATAGCCCTTACCTCTAAAGGTTACAAGAGGAATGACATTTGATTTGGGTGAGAGACTACTTAAGATCAAATCTCATTCTCACCATTTACTGAGAGGTCTTAAGGCTAGATCTTAACTATTATGAACCTTTATTTTCTATGTACATAAATTTTATGTTACCATCACCACAAAGTAATTTACACAAATTAATTGATTTAATTCTTAAGCTCATCAGCTCTTCATATCCTGCATCCAAGGATTTATCTGGCCATGGACCAAAAAAATTTTTAAATAATGTTTCTTTTCTGAGCATGTACAGACTTTTTATCATTATTAAACAATCTAGGAAAACAAATATTTACATAGCATTTATACTCTATTAAATATTCAAAGTAATCTAAATATGACTTAAAATATTCAAAAAGATGTGTGTAAGTTATACACAAATAGTAGGTAGGCCATTTATATAAGAAACGAGTATTCATAGGTTGTGGTATTTGCAGGAATCCAATCAAGAACCTGTGGATTCTAGCATTGGCACTGAACATGGGCTTTACACAGGGATAGCTGAGTAATATAAGTAATTTTTCAATTGCTAAATACTTAGTACAGATAGAATTTGAATAAGAGATATATCACTCTAGAAACCATACATATATCATTAAACGCTGTAGCAAGAGCCAACAGTATCTACTTGAGAATATTACAGACTATATTTTGGTCAGGATTTAATGTGTGGGCCTCAGACAATCAATTAAAGGCATGAAAAACAAAAAGCACTTACTTTCTTGCAAGTGAGAGGGAGATTTCCTGCTTGGCAGCCTTTGCTAAGGGATAACATTTTCTTTTTTCTTGTCTTCTAACTCAAACTGAAGCATTGGTTCTTCCTGAATCTTGAGTCTGCTGGACTCAGACTGCAGCAACACCATCTATCCCCTGTGCCTCAGGCCTTTGGACTAAGACTAGAAGCATGTGGTTGGTTCTCTTAGACGTAGTCTGCTGTCTGAAGATCTTGGGACTTAGCAGACTCTATAATCACTTCATTTCCCTTTTCAGTATCTCTTACTATATCTGTGTATATACTATTGGCTCTGCTTCTTCTAAATACTCTGAACTATTCAGCATATGAAATCACATAATACCTACAGACAGAAATAGTCAATGGATGTTTCTAAAACAATTCCTAGGAAAAATAACAGAAAAGAAGTCATAACAACAAAAAAACTGTGTTGCTCTGTAAATCAAGAATAAGACCTATCTTCCTGAACTGGGAAGGGATTTTGATTCTTCTCATGATGGCAAGCTCACTTGGAATACTGATGTGACCTTCCAGTTTGGGATATAAGAGGTTACAGGAAAAGCAAAGGAATTAACAGAAAAGGTCAGGCTTGTTTAATGCCCTACTATGCAGTAATCCAAAAGATCCAATGTCTACATATGCACTTTGTTCCCAGCCACAAACTACGAAAGAAGAAAAATACTTCCTATATAACAGGTTGGGCTCCTCATGTTTTCAGGAAAAACACTCAGGTTTATTGAGGATGGAAAATGAGTTTTCAGTTACACAGGAGTAACATTGATATTCTTTAAATACTCCTCAGAGACAGACTCTCTGCTAAGTCTCCAGAATATCTTTATTGAGTTAGGGTTAGGGCCACAGTCATGATGTCAGCAAGTATGCATAGGAAGAAAACAAGTGGCATTTAATCTGGGCCTCAAGGAACCTGTATTCTTCCCATCCTCTAAGCTGCAAACCACAGAAGCTGCAATGCTGGGACAGGAAGAGAAAACAAATTTGATTTTAAGAAAAATGGAAAATAAAAGCAATTTGAGCAAATCCAATACATGGTATCTATTCTGAATTTTCTCAAAGAAAACTGCATGATTGCCAAAATCTCCTAAGTAACCACAGATGACACACTTCTAGACATTGGAGCAGGAAGAATGACAATAATACCTGGTTCTTCCTCAAGCTGATAAATAGCCAAGTACTCTCCAAGGAGAACCAATGCTGCTTTTCTTGACTTTTAATATGCTTTTATGTCTCCTAAATATAGCATGTCTTATGCAATACAAGGTTCATGAAACAAACCTATTTTACCCAAAGCCTTAAAACTAGTGCAATGAATTTTTATATTTCCTTCTGGCTACATTTACTAAAATCTTACTCTCATTATGCAGCCAATATATGCTGGTGATGTGTACATTATAATTTTACAAAGGTCTAAGGAGTACCATCAATAAACAAAAAGAACCCTGCTAAAGAACATCCAAACAGGCAAAGGAATGCAGCTAGAAGCTCTTTCCACGCAGCCTCATTGCTTGTACTTGTTACACGTGCTCAGTGGAAGTGGAATTCACAACACTGTTAAATCAACCAATTATCAGCCTTTCATTAGCGGGTACCAATAGGATTGATCAAAGTTTTTTATATAATAAAATAAACATAGACTAGTTTAATTTTTTTTCACTGTAAGAGTGGCAATGCCATGTAAATATTTTATAGGAAGAAAAAGGAACCAAAGAAAGGAGAGAAGGTGCAGATAACCATCCTAATTACTTTGACAGTCACTTTTATATAGGTAAAGCTTTAGAAATAAATGTTCTGATTAAACATCTGAATTATATCTTGGCCTTATGACACTTCCTCTACCGTGACTCCATGCTACTTCTCCATAGTTACTAACAACTGTCCATCATTTTTAGAGCTAAAACCTCAACCTAAGAGGTTACTAGTGACGTCAGTGTCAAAAGAAAAGATTTCAATTCCATCCATTTTCTTGTAATTTCATCATTTCATCCTACTTAACAATTGAATGATGTTTCATTGTGCAAATGTTACGTTATCTATTCACCAGCTAACTGACACCTAGGTTGTTTCCATTTTCTGGCTTTTGTGAAAAGACCAACAACAAACATGATGAACAGGTATCTCTGTAGTAAGATATACAGATGTTTGGGTATATGCCCAGGAGTGCTAAAGTTGGATCTTGTGACAGATCTATTTCTAACTTTTGGAGGAACATCCACATTGATTTCCATAGTGGCTGCCCAAGTTTGCACTACCCCCAGCAGTGAACAGGTGCTCTTTCTCCACATTCATATTAGTATTTGTTGTGATTTTTTTTCACTTAGCCATTCCGACTGGGGCAATATGAAATCTTATAGCAGAATAATTTACATTCCCAAATGGCTAAAGATGTTCAACATTTTTAAGTGTTTCTCAGCCATTTGTGTATCATATTTTGTTTTGTTTTTGTTATTTATTTATTTATTTTGGTAGTCTTTTTTATTTTTAATAACGATATGATTAGAAGAAGCATTTCATTACACCTTTAACGTATTCAGTAACACACTTCAGAGCAAGAATACATCTCTTTCACAAGTGGCTGTGAGTTTCTAGGTTCACAGTTGAATTAATACAGTTACACAATATTGAACTCAGTATAAGCCCTGTAATACATAAAATTGAATGAGTTTTTAACCTTTGAAAAAGATCCCATGATACATTACATGTATTTTGACAATTTTTAAAATTTTTTAATAACTACATGATTAGAAGAAGCATTTCACTACAACTTTAACATATTCAGTAACACACTCCAGAGCAAGAGTATATCTCTTTCACAAGTAGCTACAAGTTTCTAGGTTCACAGTTGAATTAATACAGTTACACAATATTGAACTCAGTATAAGCCCTGTAAGACATAATATTGAATGGGATTTAACCTTTAAAAAAGACCTCCATTTCATTTTAGAATATATTGTTCCTTGGAGAAAGACTCATTGTTTTGGCTACTAACACTGAGATGTTGGCACAACATACATCTCTAATCTGTATGTATATATTACTAGTCATAATGGGTTGCACTTGGATCCTTGGCGCCTTTGTATGTCTATAAAGTCACCGGGTAGATTTCAATGGTACTGTTTATCACCTCTACTTATTAATAAGACATAACTTTCCATGCTTTCTACCCAAATATAATACATTTTTTAAATTTGTTGATTTAGTGTGTATCACACAGAACATCCCAAACCGTCTTATTCAACTATACAATCCACTTCCCAGATGGCACCATCCCATACCCTCCCTCCGCCCACTAGAGCCCTTATACTCTGATATCTCTAATACTGTCTGCTGTGTTGTAGGAACACCCAGCCATTCCCGACTACTTGCCCTTCTGGTGAATCCAGTAACCTATCTAAAGGTCTTTGTTTTAGGAGGGTCAGCTGTTCCTCATCTAGCAGCAATCAGCTGTAAATATTCCTTTAGAAAAGATTGGGGTCTGCTGTTCATTTTCCCAGTTCTATGCTGGGTTACTATCTGGGAGTCCCTTTGGCCATAGGTACCTAGCTGGCCCACAATTCACAAGAAAGAATTTCCTATCTGGCATTGTTGTTTGTTATGTAGCCTTTAGCTATGCATATGGACTCTTAAGAAATTATATTGGCCCCTTTAATCTTTGGTTGTACTTTCCTTTTGGATGTTTAAGGCCATACCCTTGGCCCAGATAAACCAACATATTTTTACCCGTAAGAGCGTTTGAGGACCTGTTCCTCATGAGTCACATGGGCTTGGGAGGAGCCCCTGGCTCCTTTCTTTTACGACTTCCGCCTATGTGAAGATAAGTCAAAGGTCCTGTTCCACCATGGTTGGCTTTCCTTGGAAGCATGGAGGAAATGATTCCTCTGTGTTGACTCTTCTCTTTGTAGACTGGACATTGGTTCAAGCCCATCTGGTGGGGTCTGCTCGGCCTCCTTGATCAAGAGGACAGGGAACCCACCACAATTACAGGACATTTTGAGAGATGCTCATAGTCCCCTGGAACTAGTCGACCTAGGAGGGCAGGAGCAAAAAGCGTCCTTTATGTCCCTCTGACCAAATTATTATAGACCTCAAAGTATGTATGTTAAACACCCAAGAAGGTTAGTTCCACCAGTCTGGTATTTTTAGTTATTGTGTGTCATGTAAATAAATCTTGGGCAAAGACCAGTTGTTCTCAGATAAACCTTACCTAGACATATATT
>NW_008346548.1:1352811-1357485 GCF_000622305.1 Nannospalax galili
CTTAATAATACCCTTCTCCTATGGTCCTGCCTCTCTTGAGCTCCTTCTTTCCCTTTATCCCCTAGGTTCCTTGTATACTCTTCCCTCCCCCCTCCCTTAAACTAACCCAATTTTTATCCATATCTCCCTCATTAAGGCTGGTTTCCTACTGTTCTCTTTGAGGTTCTTTCTTCTCCTTTACCTCCCTGCTTCCTTTTCATTATCCTGGTTCCTGGAGTTATGTCTGGATACATACTCACTTGTCAGGGTTTGGCTCTAGGATCCACATATGAGGGAGAACATATGTCGATTTTTTTTCTGAGTCTGTGTTACTTCACTTAGAATAACAGTTTCTAGTTCCATCCATTTACCTGCAAATTTCATGATTTCGTCTTTCTTTACTGGTGAGTAATACTCCATTATATAAATGAACCATACATTCATTAACCACTCGACAATTGAAGGATACTTGGGTTGCTTCCATCTCTTAGCTATTGTGAAAAGAGCAACAACAAACATGGATGTACAAGTGTCTCTGCAATAGGATGAGTTCTTTGAGTATATGCCCAGGGGTAGGTTCATTTGTACTTTTTTAAGAGTTCTCCACACTGCTTTCCATAGGGGTTGAACAAGTTGGCAGCCCCACCAGCAGTGGATGAGTGTTCCCTTTTCCCCACATCCTCTCCAACATTTGGTATCATTAGTTCTCTTGATCTTAGCCAGTCTGACTGGGGTAAGATGAAATCGTAAAGTGATTTTAAGTTGCATTTTGCTAATTATTAGTGATGTTGAATATCTTTTAAGATGACTCAGAGCTGTCTTCTTTTGAGAACTCTCTGTTCAGCTCCTTAGCCCATCTTTTAATTAGGTCACTTCTTGTCTTCTCTGTTTTTTGAGTTCGTTATGTATTCCTCATATTAAACCTCTGTAAGATGTGTCGCTTGCAAAGATTTTAGCCCATTCTGTGAGTTTTCTGTTCACTTCCCTGGTTACCTTCTTTAAAGTACAGAAGATTTTTAGTTTAATGAGGTCCCATTTGTTAATTCTTGCCCTTTTTTCCTGAGCAATTGATGTCCGGTTTAGAAAATCCTTTCCTACAGCTATATCTTGTAGGCTTTTCCCAATGTTTTCTTCTATTAGTTCCCGGGTTTCCAGTTTCACATTGAGGCCTTTGATACATTTGGAGTTGACTTTTGTGCAAGGTGAAAGATAACAATCTAGCTTCATTCTGCTACAGGTGGAGATCCAGTTTTGCCAGCACCATTTGTTGAAGATGCTGTCTTTCCTCCATTGTGTGTTCTTGGCCCCTCTGTCAAATATCAGGTGGCTGAAATTGTGTGTACTCAGGTTTGGATCTTCAATGATGTTCTATTAGAATGACTATAGCTTAAAATATGGTATAGTAACCCCCCCGGCATTGCTCTTAGTGCTCAGGGTAGCTTTGGGTATCTGAAGTCTTTTTTTCTTCAAATTGAATCTTAGGATGGTTTTTTCCAATTCTGTGAAAAATGTCATGGGGATTTTGATTGGCATTGCACTGAATCTATAAATGACTTTTGGTGGGATGGTCACTTTCACAATAGTAATTCTTCCAATCCATGAGCATGGGAGGTCCTTCCATCTTCTGATGTCTTCCTGAATTTCTTTCTTTAAAGATTGAAAATTTTCATTGTAAAGCTCTTTAATATCTTTGGTCAGGTTTATTATGAGATTTTTTTTTTTTTGGCAGCTATTGTGAAGGGGAGTGTTTCCATGTGCTCTTTCTCTGATTGCTTGTCATTGGTATATAGAAAGGCTACAGACTTTTGTAGGTTAATTTTGTAACCGGCCACATTACTGAATGTGTTAATAATTTCTAGGAGTATTCTGGTGCAGTTTTTGGCATCTCTTAGCTATAATATCATCTGCAAAAAGGGATAATTTGATCTCTTCTTTTCCAATTATTATGCCTTTAATTTCCTGTTCTTGTCTTACTGCTCTTGGAAGAGTTTCAAGCACTATTTTAAAGAGAAGTGGAGATAGTGGACAGCCTTGTCTGGTTTCTGATTTCAATTGGAATGCTTCCACTTTTACTCCATTTACAATGATGTTGGCTGTGGTTTTGTTGTATACACCTTTAATTATGTTGAGGTATTTTCCCTCCAGTCCAATTCCCTCTAGGACTTTGAACATAAATGCATGTTGAATTTTGTCAAAGGACTTTTCTGCATCTATGGAAATGACCATGTGTTTCTCGTCTTTGAGCCCATTTATGTGATTTATGACGTTTATTGACTTACGTTTATTGAACCATCCCTGCATATCTGGGATAAAGCCAACTTGATCATGGTGGATGATCTTTTTGATGTGCGTCTGCATGCAGTTTGCAAGTATCTTATTGAGAATTTTTGCATCTATGTTCATTAAGGATATTAGTCTATAGTTTTGTTTTTTAATTGTACCTTTATCTGCCTTTGGTATTAGAGTGACACTGGCTTTGTAGAAGGAATGTGCAAGTTCTCCCTCCATTTTTATCTTTTTGAATAAATTAAGTAGTATTGGATGTAGATCTTCTTTAAATGTTTGGTAGAATTCTGCTATAAATCCATCTGGAAATGCTTTTTTTTTTTTTTCTTCCTTTTTGGTCTTTTTGAGACAGGGTCTCCCTATAGCCCCAGCTTGTCCTGGAACTCACTATGTAGACCAGGCTGGCCTTGAACTCACAGAGATCCGCCTGTCTTTGCACATTTCTTTTTTCAAATTTAGTAGCATATAGGTTTTTAAAGTATTCCATTGTAATGTTCTGATCTTTCTGGTGTCTGTAGTGATGCTTCCCCTTTCATCTCTGATTTTGTTGATTTGGAGGTACACTTTCTATTGGTTAAAGAGGTTAGTGGTCTGTCAATCTCGTTTATCCTTTCAAAGGACCAGCTCTTGGATTAGTTGATTCTTTGTATTGTTTTCTTGGTTTTGATTTCATTAATTTCTGCCCTGATTTTTGTTATTTCTTCTTGTCTGCTGGGTTTGGGTTTCATTCGTTGTTGCTTTTCAAGTGTGTTGAGTTGCAATGTTAAGTCATTTATTTGTGTTCTTTCCGATATTTTGATGTAGGCACTTAGAGCTATAAACTTCCCTCTAAGGACCGCTTTCAGCGTGTCCCAGAGGTTTTGTCGTGTTGTATTGTCCTTTTCATTTAATTCCAGGAATACTTTTATTTCTTTCTTAATTTCTCTTTTGACCCATTCATCATTCAGGAGTGTGTTGTTTAATCTCCATGTGTTCATGTGGTGATTAGGGCTTCTTCCAGTGTTGATTGTAAGCTTTATGGCATTGTGGTCTGATAAAAAGCATGGAATTATTTCAATCTTTTTGTATTTCTTGAGGTTTGTTTTGTGCACCACTATATGGGAGATTTTGGAGAAGGCTCCATGGGGTGCTGAGTAGAAAGTATGTCCTTTGGTGCTTGGGTGGAATACTCGGTAGATGTCTATTAAGTCCATTTGATATACAGTATTGTTTAATTCAGATGTCTCTCTGTTGACTCTCTGTTTTATTGACCTATCTATTGGAGACAGTGGGGTATTGAAGTCCCCTACTATTAATGAGTTGGGATTAATCTGGGTCTTAAAGTCCTGTAGTATAGTTTTTATGAAGTTGTGTGCACCAGTGTTTGGTGAGTTCATGATTGTAATATCTTCTTGATTTATTGTTCCTTTGATCAGAATGAAGTAGCCCTCTTTATCTCTTCTGATTAGTTTTAGTTTAAAGTCTATTTTGTCAGATACTAGAATTGCTACGCATGCTTTTTTCTTAGCACCGTTTGCTTGGTATATTTTTTTCCATCCTTTCACTTTAAGATAGTGCCTTTCCTTGAAGGTGTGATGGGTTTCTTGCAGACAACAAAAAGATAGGTTTTGATTCTTAAATCATTCACCTAGTGTGTCTTTCTACTGGGGAGTTCAGTCCAATAATATGTAAAGTTATTAAGGAAAGATGAGTATTGGATCCTGTCATTTTTATTTCTATTTAAATTGTTGATATAGCTGTACTTTTCCACAGTTATGCCTTCATTGACTTTCTTTCCACAATCCCTTGGGTATAGTCACTCCTTTCTTCAGCTCTTTGTATTGCTTCCAGAACTCTCTGAAGGGCTGGTTTTGTGGACATGAATTCCTTCTGCCTATATATGTCATGGAAGATTTTTCTTTTCCCTTTGACTATAATAGAAATTTTGGCTGCGTATAGTAATCTGGTCATTTAAAACTGGGAATACTTTGGTCAAGGCTCTTCTGGCTTTCATAGTTTGCACTGAAAAGTCATCTGTAATCCTAATGGGTTTCCCTTTATATGTGACTTGTTTCTCTTTTGCAGCTTTCAGGATTGTCTCTTTGATTTGTATGTTTAGTGTTTTTACTATGTTGTGCTGAGGATAGTTTCTTTTCTGGTCCTGTCTGTTTGATGTTTTGTATGCTTCTTATGTTTGTATGGGCATGTCTTTCTTTAGTTTGGGAAACTTTTCTTCCACAATCCTGTTGAGGATCTGGTCCATGCCATTATTTCTGGATTCTTCTCCTTCCTGTATGCCTATGATTCATAAGTTTTGTCTTTTTATGGTGTCACACAATTCCTGCATATTCCATTCTTGTGATTTCTTAAATTTTTCATAATCTTTGCTTGAGTGGTCTAGTTCATCCACTTTATCTTCCAGTCTTGATA
>NW_008346548.1:1357554-1395784 GCF_000622305.1 Nannospalax galili
GGGTCTCCCTGTAGCCCCAGCTGTCCTGGAACTCACTATGTAGACCAGGCTGGCCTTGAACTCAGAGAGATCTGCCTGCCTCTGCCTTGTTCTTTAAATTCACTGAATTCTTTTCTCATGTTTGTAATTTTTCTTTTGAGTTCCATGTCCTGCATTATCTCTCAGGGGTTTTCATTGTACTCCTCTAGAGGACTATTGGTATTTGGTGGCGGTATGTTATTTTGGTTTTCATGCTATTATTTTTTCTCTGTGATTTTGACATGTGAATTTCTTTTGTACTTTCTGATTCTTGTGTGCGACTCAGGCCTTCAAGTTTAAGTCTGCTTCTGTTTGTGAACTTTATGTGTCTTTGTGGTTTACTTTTTGGGCATGAAAAGCTGGTTCTTCTAAGTTTCCGGTTCTCTCTTTTGATTTTATATTGGAGTGGCTGGGTTGCTTTTGTCTTCAGGAGTTCCCACAGAGGCCCAATTGCTTCTTTTTGCAAACTTTATGTGTCTTTGTTGTTTACTTTTTGGGTATGAAAAGCTGGTTCCTCTAAGCTTCTGGTTCTCTCTTTTGATTTTATATTGTGGTGGCCAGATTGCTTTTGTCTTCAGGAGTTCCCACAGAGGCCCAGTCAGATAAGGATCAGATACTCTCAGGCTATCTCCTAAGGTCTGGATCCCTCCAGGAAAGATTTTGGCCTCAGGAGTTTGGGGGTTGAACTGGCCTGGGTGCCTGGCCCAAGAAAGATGGTGGTCTAGGGCAGCTGGTGGCAGGCCACAGAGATGCAAAGGAAGATGGGGGCAGGAAGGGACTCCAAGGGCTCCTGGGGACTGCACTGAGAATCTGGGTTGGTCTGGATGCAAAGGACCAAGAAGAGGAAAGGCCAGCCCAGGCATCCAGGAAAGAGGCTGGAGGGTCCTGCAGGCCCAGGGAAGTAGAGGGAAGTGAGTGCAGGGCCAGGCCCAGAAGCAGTGCTCCAGGGGACCTGAGAAGGAACTGGGTTGGTCTGGATGCAAAATATCAGGAAGCAGTGGTGGTTCTCCAGGTGTCTGGGGCGCCAAGACAAGGAATGGGACAGGACCCAGGTTAGGAGGGCTAGCGGGGGAGATGGGAGGGTGAGTGAGGCTGGGAGAGTCAAGGCCGGAGGGCACTATGGACTTACCCTCGAAAGAAGTCTGCGGGTCAGAGAGAGGCCTGTGGGTCATGCAGGCCCAGGGAAGCAGCCATTTTTGTATCATCTTTTGAGAACTCTCTGCTTAGTTCCATGGCATAATATTAGGGGAGGATTAGGAAACTAGGTGCATCTCAGAGGAAATGGAGGTGGGGTCTCAATGTGAACAAAATACATTTGTATGAAATTCTAACAAAAATTTTAAAATGTTATTTTAAAAAAGAAGAGAAAGAGTTATAAGTCTCTAGTTCTGGACTCATGGACTATTATACAATTGCTTGAATAATAGGAAAACAAATCACCCCTCATTGTTTTTCAAAATTCTAGCTCAAAATCTTGCTTTAATTACGTTTACACAACATAAATGAAGTTCTGTTGTGTATTTCATCAATATCTGTCAAGATTTTTTATCCAGAACAATAGTCTTTATCATTTACACTGTCTTGCATCAGTTTTCCTTGACATTAAATTAAGTCCAAACTTTTCAATTGTATTTCATGACTATCATCTTATCATTTTGGCTACTTTCTGACAATAACCTTCAGCTGAATTTTCAAACTCCTTATTTTTAATTTACTCATATAATGGCAGTTACTATATTTCATAAAGCCATTGTCAACTCAAATAATATATAATGAATTTTTCAGAATGACCCTCACACATATTATTTTGTTGAATTTTCAATTTTTCCATTTTTTTTTTTTCATTTAGATTCAGTTATGGGACCACAGGCAGCATCATTGCCATTTCTTTTTAAATTGTTATTTACTTATTTATTTTATGTATATGAGTGTTTTTCTTGTATGTATGTAAATATACTACAGGCATGAGCTATCTGTGGAAGCCCAAAGAGGGTAACGGGATGCCCTAGAATGGGAGTTAAGGATGGTTTTGAGCAGTCATGTGGGTGCTGGGAATCAAACCTCAGTCCTCTGTAAGAGCAGTCAGTGTTCTTAACTGTTGAGCCAGGTCTCTAGCCCAAACAAAAGAACCTTACTAACCAGGAGCAGTTTTGCTGAGGTTTAAGAGACTGCCTTCCTGCACTCCCTATGAGCTGAGGCAGAAGAGAATTAAAGCTAAAACTAAGAGCAACAGCAGCAGCAGCAGCAACAACAACAAAGAAACCAACAATAACAAAACTCCCAATGCTGTCCTGCTTTGGATCCAGACATGCCATTGCTGCTTTGGTTTTTCATAATATGTAAGAGCTTATAGTAGTAGTATATTTTTATATTCACATTTTTATCGATTTAAAATATTTACCTGCTATAGAAGAGTCCTTTTAAAACAATATTAAACACTATTAATAAAAATATAAAAAAATGCATCTGACTTAAGGTGGCTTCTCCTAAGGAGAAGCAAGAAAACAGGATACCACTTTTTAAAATTTTTTAAGTGGTTTTTTTTTTGTTTTTTTTTTTTTTTTTTTTTTTTTTTTTTTTTTTTAAAAAAAAAAAAAAAAAAGAGGACGATAAATCTTTCACTGTGATTTTTTACTGTATGTGTATTGCCTGCATGTATGTTAAGTGTTGTGCAATGCCTACGGAGGTCAGAAGAGGGCGTTGGATCCCTTGAAACTGGAGCTACAGAAGGTTGTTAGCTACCATATGGGTGCTGGGAACTGAACCCAGGTCCTCTGCATTTACATTTTCATTAATTAGCAAGGTTATTTTCTTATCTAAGTTCTGTACAGGCATTTCTTCTTTTCTCACAATA
This sequence comes from Nannospalax galili, assembly GCF_000622305.1. Taxonomy (NCBI): domain Eukaryota; kingdom Metazoa; phylum Chordata; class Mammalia; order Rodentia; family Spalacidae; genus Nannospalax; species Nannospalax galili. The sequence continues at coordinate 1,360,427 of NW_008346548.1, forward strand.
ACTATATGTATGAAACTGCATCAGTGTTATTACCAATATTTATTTCTGATGGCCACAGCTTTTCTAATCTTTGTGTAGCCATATGCTTAATGTTGCATTACCCATTCAGAATTCCTTCTTAAAATTATTACAAAAAATATAAGTATGTGAATAAAAATTTCTTTTTTAATGCTAGTATTTTTAAAGAAATAAATATTCAAAATGGATATTTGACATTATATAAAATCTACCATGTAAAAATATGCAGTGCATGTTAAAAATACATGATAGAATCCTTAAAGTCAGCAATGTGCTAGCACCAAGTTCTAGGAGACATCAATTAAATTATATCAAATGTCAATAGTGGTTGATCAGTCTTGAGAACAATTTCATGGCTCAAGAGTAGCCAAGATGAACTTTCATTCCTGAATAACATTATTGGCTAACACTGTTTTAGTGGATGTATTACTTGCTACCATTTCTTATAGGAATTTTGATTACTTAGCTATATAATCCTCTAAAGATTATGCCAGAACATAATAATGCTGAGAAGGAGAAGACCTTTCTCACCTAAGCACAAATTTGTCATGGTTAAGATGAAATTGTTTTGTTCATCAGACTACTGAAAATTAAAAATACATGAATTAAAACTCCTATGTAGGAAAAGTACAGAAGAAATCAGAGCTTTATTCAGGGCACTGCTGTCTGGTATGAACCCTATTCTGGTTGGATATCCTTCCACCTCCATATTTGTATGTGGTTAAACTTAACAGGAGCGACAAGTAAGAAACAGACCATAGGTCACAAAAATATGCCACTTAATTGTGAAAGACTGAAATTCGGACCCTCACTTCTTCATTGCATCATATGGTGATGGTGGTGGGAATGTGAGAACAAAGCTGCATGCTATGTACTGTCTACATACTGCCTACATTAGATCCAAAGAAAGAGCAGTCAAACAGAAACATATAATGAAAAATAATTCCACTTATCATTCAAGTTCTCAAGAAAGCATTCAGTAGAGTGAAATGAGTCTCTTTTCTCAGTCTTGATCACTTTAATTATTCTCTGCATGGATTGTCATGGTGCTTTGCAAATCTCTCTCTACCATTACTTCCCCTCTAACATCTCTCTTCAGCCTATCATTCATGGCTATGATTTCTGACATGTTTTTTTTTTCCCTTCACATCTTTCCTTTTCTTCTTCTTTTTTAAAAAATATTGTATTTATTGCTGGGCATGATGGCACATGCCTTTAATCCCAGCACTCAGGAGGCAGAGGCAGGCGGATGTCTATGAGTTCAAGGCCAGCCTGGTCTACATAGTGAGTTCCAGGACAGCTGTGGCTACAGGGAGACCCCGTCTTAGAAAGACCAAAAAAAATCTTTTTTAATTTATTATTTTTATTTTGTGTGTATGAGTGTATTGCCTGCATGTTTGTGGGTGCACCCATGTCGTGCAGTGCCACGGAGGTCAGAGGAGGGCTTTGGATTCCTCTGGAACTGGAGTTAAGGACGGTTCATAGCTGCCACGTGGGTGCTGGGAATCGAACCGGATCCTCTACAAGAGCAGTCAGTGCTCTTAACCGCTAGGCCATTTCTCCAGACCCATTCCTTTTCTTCTTAAAATGTTGACACTCTATAATGAACCATCACTCCCATAGTTGTTTCCAATTCTTTCCCCATTCTAATTATTCTTCATAGGAAGTCCCAACTCAAACAGTTCTCAAAAGATATGAAGAACTGGCAAGAAAATCCTATGATGGAATCAAGGGGAAAGATATGCACATTCACATGAAATGATCTCTCTGCACACCACATCCATGTAGATCTCAAGCTTTGCAAATTACTAGCCAGATCATTCTTATTCTGTCCCCTGTGCCATCACCTAATATTTCATTTTCAGTAAGAAAGTGCCATATTCAATTATAAACAGAAAGGGTGAGTGAGACTCATATATGTTTCAATGAAAGACATAAGTGATATTAAAGGATATGTGGTTTAAATGGATAAATTGCCTGAGATAACAAGTATAAGCAAAGCTAAGCTTCAGAACTGGGCCTCCTTTCTTGTGCCTTCATTGTCCTTTTTCCTATGTTGCTCTGTTGTGCAATCTCACAGTTTCTTTCTTCACAGAAAAAAAATCCATATTTTTGTAACATTATGTTCTCTGTGTTACATCTAATTATATATGTGGTGTGGGTGTGTTTCTGTGTGTATGTGTCTGTATGTCTGTGTCTGTGTGTGTGTGTATGTAAATAAGCATGGCATGCCATGGTGTGTGTGTGTGTGATATTCAGAGGACAACTTTAGGGAATTAGGAGGAGAGTCTTCTTCTTCCACCATATGAGTTTCAGGAATCGAACTCAGGTATCAGACTTCATGGTGAGTACTTTTATCTGCTGAGCCATCTCACCAGCCCCACAATGTTTTCTTTACCACAAATATATACATTTTTTGGAAAGCTAGGGTTATAAACACAAGACTTTGAAATACTCACAGGTCTCTCATCATAGGTTCCCAATCGCCCCTTCTCATTTTGCTTTCTGTTCCTTGATCACCTTACCATCCAGCTAACAATTGGCTTTTCCTATCCATTAGTCTTTCTTGTTCTTCTTACTGTCTATAATTCATTTTCTTCCCCTTTTCTCCATAAAAAATTAATTTTCAAAAGGTCAAATCCAAGCATTATTTTCTCTAAGGTTTCCCAGTATTTGTTCCATTAAGCTTCTCCAACATCTCCATTTCCTGAACAATTTACTCAGTAGCAGATCAATGTATCTTGCAGCTTTGAAACTCCTGCTTGTGGCTATACTGTGGGATTCCTGTGGGTAGAGCCCATGCTAGTCAATGAAAATACAAGGATTAAAGATGTTACCTTTGCTCTCAAGAATTTTCCAGTACAATAAGAAAAAAAAAAAAAACACATAAACTTTGATAGAGTTCTGATGAAGACAACACATTTTTACTTAATTGACTTCAATTACAGCTGTACACATTCTCATTGCTATAATCAAGACTATGCTATATATCATATGGGTCTCGAGAGATGGCTCAGGGATTAAGAACACTGGCTGCTCTTGCAGAGGACTTGGGTTGGATTCTCAGCACCCACATGGTGGTTAACAACAATCTAAAACTCTAGTTCCAGGGGGTCCAAGAGCCTCTTCTGACCTCCACAGGCATTGCATGACACGTGTGCACCTACCAACATGCAGGCAATACACTTATACACATCAAATAAAAATAATAAGTAAAATATTTTCTAAAAGACTGTGTTATATGACAAATATTAGTAACAAAAAAAATGACTAATTAGGGATGTGGTCTAAGTATGTAAGAAGAACAAGAAGAAACAAAACTGAAAAGATGTAAGAGAAGAAAAAATAGGAAGTTTAAGTACAGGCTTACTGCAGGAAAAAACAGACTAAGAAAAAGAAACTGCATCAGTTCCCAGTATTTCTGGTCACAGGGTCAGAGAAGTTAAAATTGTGAGAAATAAAAAAGAACTGACTATGGAGTCATTAGGTTCCAGTGAGGCACTGGTAACTCAGCATAGTGGATTACAAGGTTCATCTCAACTAATACCCATAACCATCCTTTGAGGTAGAAACTATGAAGTAGAGATCAAATAAATTATGACATGCTAAGCTAGTAACTGATTCAAATCCGAGAATATTCCAAAACTCACCATATCTACATTCAATTTAACCTAAAATCCAATGTGAGAGTATTCACAGAATTAACCAAAAATCACGTATTTCCAATAAGATCACAGTCTGAAAGACCTTGATATAATTCTAAAGCTTTTCCCACGTTAATAAAGGATAAATTAACTTTACGGCCAGCTAATCAACTCTAGCACATCGTATATGAGATGAAAGCACCTTTGGAATAACTTAGTCCAACCTCCTAATTTTTAAACACTTGAATTTTGAAGCTTAGCAGTTGACTCCTAAGATTTCTATGAAGAGAAAATTTTAGGACAAGTAAAACTTGAAAGTCCTGTCCTCAACAGGCTTTTAAACTTTGTGGGTGTTGTCCTCCAACAGGCAAAAGATGATGGGAAAAATACTCTCTCATCCTGTGTTGCTAAGCTCCCCAGTGCTAGCTATCTGCCTTAGCTTTGGCTGACTTTATCTCCAATACAGCAGAGAGTTCAAAGTATTCTACCTAGCATAACAAAGACATTTTAGCAAACCGGCTGCTCTAACAGCAGTGGTTTTAATGAAGGAATGACTAGGTTTGCTTACAAGTATGTTTGTGATGTGGGTATAAATTCATAATTAGTCAGACGATTGACCATATTATGCTAGTTACTAATTCATTTTTGTTGCCATTTGGATCATACCATTGGCCCTTGAAACTTTTCAGTGGCCTTATATGTGTCTATGTAGCAATGTCTTTGGCTTCAAATGCCTTCATGAGGAATCAGTAGTTTGGTATACCATCAGAGAGTAGAACTCAAAATATTTTAATAAAGTGGTAATATGAACTTTACATCTTTATCTTAGTTTTGAGGGGTGGGAAAACACATAAACAATGTTTCATTTTTAAAACCAAATCCCCATGAGGCTGAGCAGAAGGACTGCTTATAACAGAATTTTCCAGCCAAATTCCCGAAGGGCCCCCAACAGGCTGTCTCAATTTGTGGGCGCTGTCCTCTAACAATCTATTTCTTTCCAGACTCTCCTTGGAAACCAAAGATTTATGTCATTCTTTTCATATTTGAAAATGAAATTGGTCCTGGTTTAAAAAATGAAATAAAAGCCTGCCTTATCCTGGGGTGCATGCTGGCTGGACAAACATGTCCAGCTCTATGCTGGAGGCACCACCAATGATTATCTCTGTAGTATTGTTATCTTTGTTTGGACTCATGGAAATCCAGTTCATAAGAGGCATTAGTGAAGATGAGTTGTGCTTAGGCATGTGCTTTAAAAAAAAGAAGCAAAGGTAAGTGAGCACTGCTGGATAATAAATGGGGAATTAGACCCTCCTTTTCACAAATACTAAAAAATCTCCAGCTCAAATTCCAGAGTCAAGGAAAAGTCCTATAGACTGAAAAAATTTCTTTACAAATTGAATATTCACTTAGCATCCTGAAAGGCTTTCTGTTCTTTGAATACATTCAAACAAGTAGGAATCTCAGCATTTCATTGATAGCTTATCAAATCACAGAATAGAACAGGAGGACTGAATAAAAAGGGTTGTCCTAGGGGAGGTCCATGGTCATTGTTCTATAAAAACATGTGAACATACTGCTATAAACCCATCTTCACAGGAAGTTACCCAGCTTAATAAGCACAGACCTACAAGTTAATATTAAAATTCACTTTGAGTTCTGCAGCAACAAAGCTGATCCAACTAGGAGCTATTACATAAAACCCTTATTGTCATATTCGTCATCACCACTCTCAACAGAGACCACTGCCAGGACCGAGAAACCAGCCCTCAGTTCACCTCAGGAAATATGCTACACAGACAGCCAACCCAGTAACAATGCAGCAGTGATATGGCCCTGTTTATCTTATCGGAATGGCACTCCCTTAATTTTTCAATTCTCTTTATTGATGTCCTCTTTCATGTATAGGTCTATTAGATTCTACTTCCTCTACTGTCCTCCCAGGAATTGGTGCTTGCCAACTACAATAAGTTGTTTTGACAACTTGTCTGGCTATACAATACTCTGTTTCTTTCCCTCTGCAGTCTTTTTGGCTTCAAACGAGAGCCTTCAAAATATAGCAGAGACTATCCAACCAAACTATGCAACAGGGGGGAAAAGCTTTCTATGTATAAATGTTGCCCTGCCAAAACCTTAATCTTTAATGTGCCCACAGTCCTCTTTCTTTTCCTCTTTATTTTTACAGATGAATCCCCTTTGCTATCTTGTCTCCTCCTATCTTAATAAGGAATGACTGCCGTGACTACCCCCATCTAGCTATGCCATTCACCACCAGCACCTCTGCTCTCCTTGTGTGCTTCAAGAAGAACTGATTAGCACTTTGCATAATTAACCTGATTAGCACTGTGCATAATCAAACTGATTAGCACTTTGCATAATTAAAAAGAAATAATAATAATAACAATAATAAGCACTAAGTAATATCAAAAGCTGTTAGTCCCACAGCCCTTTGGTTACCTCCAAGATTAGTTCAGTGCAATGCATCTTGTACCTCCACACTGAAATCTTTTCTTTCACTCAAAAGTCAAGAAAGAAAATTAAAATATTTTTAGTCAATGGATCCAGTTTGGTTTTTTTATAGCCAGTCTTAGTTACCAAAATGTTTGGATTTTTGCCTATGCACATCTCCCTCAACTTTATCTTAGATGTTTTACTCATGCTAAAGTGAAAAAAAATTTAGGAAGATACTCTTAAACTAATTGATACTACAATTATGTTAGGTATCCTATTCTAGCCCCCTAATCCTCTTACTCACAAACTTTATTTCACACCATGGATAGCATCATACACAGAGTAATAATTAAATTTTACATTTATAATGTCTTCAAATCAAAAGTTAAAAGATCCTTTTGCATAATTTTCCTTACTTCTAAGGTCAATGACAGATGTGATTAAAAACCTGACTTGGAATTATAACTTTACTTTAGTAATTATTGCCTCCATCATAGCTCTCATCAGTGTTTCCACAGAGGCTAAAATCAAGCTGTTCTTGGAAATTCACAAAAGACTAGAAGAAATTCTAGTATATGTACACTAATTTGGGAATGCAACATGGAGAATTCTCCAAGTCTGCTTTTCTCCAGCCCATTTAACCAACCATCTGTTCTACCTACTACCTCTTAGTTCAACTCTACCTTCTCCTAAGAAACCATCTCTGATGCCATTCAGTCAGAATTTGTCTCATTTTCCCAAGCTGTAACTGTAACTTTCTTTTTACAGTTTTCTACATATTAAGTATTTGTATATCTGGTTCCTTTAGTAGACTAAGAGTTCTAAGAGCAACTACAATGCCTATTCTTACCCCACAAATAGCTGCCATCATGAAAGAGGTATGTGATGATCACTCCACTCTTTTATTACAGTTGACTTGAGGAAAAGGACAGCAAAATACTGTTTTCAGTAAGCATTTACTAAGTAAGTGCTACATGCAAGCCAAAGGATTTGTTTCACTAACTGCATGCTAGAGAGTACAAAGGTACTTGGCATGCTCATAACCACTTACCTGATCATTAAAATGAATCATTCACATATAGTCATTCAAAACAAAATGTCACTGTCTAGCAAATGCTAGGCATTATGCTACATTCTGAACACAGCATTGTTCAAAAGGGAGTGCAAGTTCTTCTCAAGGAACTTACAGTTTACATATCTTGTAAGAAACTTACATTAGTCTTTGAGAGGCTGGAGCAGAGTGGGAAACATCTGTGGAAAGGTAACCTAAAAATAACTAAGATGACCAATGACAAGGCATCTATCATGAAGCCATAAGGCTTTATCAACCTAAGGAGAGCAGTTTCTTCCTGGGCCAATCATTCATTTTACAATTCATTTAATTCAAGAAAGAAAATGCTGCTGTGAAGATTATTCAAGTCCAAATGTTCCTGGTGAAGGTGCTTCCAGTAATTCTGGGAAAGAAGCCAATCCTCTAGTTTTATATGTAAATATTTTAAAAACAAGCACATATATATAAGCACAAAGGAAAGGTCAAGAAGACGCGAGTCTTTAAAAATCTATTTTAATAATTTTTTTTCTATAACTGTCCACAGAAGTTTGGGCTTTTTTGTAGCCTTACATTTTCTTTTACACAATACACCTGCTTTTTTTTTCTAAACTAAATATTTCTTCCATCTAATGACTCTCTTTATTAGACAGCATCTAATTTGCATACATTTACATACAATTTAACTGCTAGCTTGTGAGAACAAAGAAATGGCTCTGTATTGTACTGAAGGACAATACTCAGTAAAGGAAGGTATAAAAACCAACAGCTCTGAGACTGTGTGAGCCCTTTGTTTCAGATATACCAACTATGCTCTCTCTCTCTCTCTCTCTCTCTCTCTCTCTCTCTCTAACATCCTACTTATAGGGGGTAAAAATTATTTCATCAAGCAATGAAAGAAACTACTTTGTTTAACTGTCCACCCCCACCTCAGCTTGGTTACCACAATTCCGGGGTCCAAGTTCCCTGAATGTACCATAACTTCCTCTATTATATTTGATAGCTTAATCCCTTTACCTATTTTGTGTTGTATCCTGCCTCTAAAACAACCTGAGATTCTGCTCTGATAAATCTCCATCCCAGTACTAATATGTGCTGCCATTCACTTTGCTCCTGAACAGAAGGTAGAATGTGGGACACTATTCTGTAGTGAACAATGCATACCCCTATCCTTAAGAGGTTAATAGATTTCACAAAGACTTTAGATCTTTATAGTAATAAACAGCTCTTCAGAAAGAAAGGGTTTTGTGTGTCCACTGGGGAGTAGATGGGGAAGAAGACTTGAACATAAGGAGGAAGTATATGGTAAGATAAGGCAGAGGTAAAAGAGCACTTGACTCAACTGTACTTCCACTCAGCAATGCTTTTCCTTTGTGAGCCTCCAAACCCACACAACTCTTGGGTAATGAAAAAGAGAAACAAACCAGAAAACCAGGGACTCTTGACTCTCCTATGAAAGTGAATCCACACAGTCTGTGACACAGGGTGTCACTAAGCCCTCTTCTCCTGGTTAACGCTCATCCTTGATGCATAGATAGGAAGATTACAGAGAACAATCTCAGAGAGTTTGTTCAGTGTTTTGTAAATATTAACTATTGAAAACATACAAAATAAGTAATAAAGCTGCGGTCACAACCAAGTGAAAATGAACATGAGGGAAATTCAAGTTTCTGAAATGCCACATGAAAAAAGAAATGAAGAAATGTGGAATAAATATGTTTTAAAAGTAAAAGTGACATAAATGTTAGGCAGGACACGAGGATAAGTGAAAATCATAAAACCACATCTGAACCACACCATGGGCTCAATGGAAAACGCCTCCATGGCTGCCATCTGAAGCGGTCCGGGAAGATGCACATCCTAGAAAAGTAGTTAATATCATTAATTTGGCTTTTTTTCTGTAACTGATAATTCACATTTACAATTTTAATGACCAAAAGAAGTGTGAACTTGTCAGTGATAAGTGAAGAAACTCTACCACTCTGTGGGGTTGCAGAATGCCCACATGATTTGGAACCTTCAGCAGCCAAACAGATTGCACAAACTCTACCAGCGATCTTGAGGCATGTCTGATTTTCCACCTGGTGAGAAGAAGCCTGAGTTAGAGACAGTATCAGTGCAGGAGTGCTGGCAGACACCAGCTCTGTCGATGCCTTACCCCATAAGCAATTATGAATATTGATTTTTAAAAAGCACATAAAAGAAAGGAATGAGTGATGTACTTACAAACAAACAAAAAATCAGAAAACAATTCTAGGCAGTGACTACATTACAGGCACTCCACACACCTAACAGTGAACAGTCAGGAAGGCACAGATCCTCTGAAAACCATGGCTTATTTCTAAAAGCACTTTTAAATTAGAGAACTGGGTTCAGCCCCACATATCTCTTCCTTTATGAGAAAGAGACCATCACCTCATGATGCTGTGGCATCTGTCCTTGTAGAGACTTTCCATAAAATTTCTGATTCCCAGGCTCATTAGACCTTCGAGTTAATATAATTTGCAGCAGTACTTGGTTTTCTCATAGAGTACTATCTGTTGGTACCCAGTGTCAGATTGATTTTTTTAGACTCTAACATACTAAATTCACCGTGTTTGTTTTAAAAGCACCTCTTAATACCAACTCAGCCAACATCATCTGTGTTGGAGGTGGTTGCTATCTACCTTCCCAATGCCTGTTACCACGGTGACAAAGTAGTGACCTAATTTACACACACCTGCTGGGTTAATTGGGCCAAAATGAAGGATGATATACATGCTCAAAATCCAAAACTGATTTTTCCCTCAAAATTAAATATTTGATTTTTTTAAATTAGCAGTTTCTAAAACTAAGTAACATACTCCAGGTGTGCATTTGCCAGTTAATATACCCTGAATGTTTCATGACACTTGAGTAGCAAAACATATTGAGTGATGAATACAAATCTTTTATGTATTTTCTGTGTGCAGTGATTAGTATGAATAAGTGGTCTCAATCACTGAATATGTGAGGTGTGCTTGAAGGGTCAGACCACTGCTTCAGAACAAACAGGGACATGCCAATAGAGCCGAGTTAGCACTCATTTAGGGACATCTTTGAAAGTACAAGTTTGCTTTGAAGAAAGCTGTGCTTCATAGCCTTTGGCAGTATGCAACAAGTCTTCCACCAAAATATCATATAGCTCTCCTCGACCTCTTCCTCCTCTTTGCTCTCACTGTTACCACAGCACTTCAAGCTTTTTTTTTTTTTTTTTTGAGCCACATAATGTTTTATGTTCAAAACCGATAAGGATGAGCTGATGCTTGCAGGGAGTGCCCTTACAGACATAGTAATGTGCAAAGAGCGTAACTAAATGCATCAAAAGGCTAAAAAGAATTCACATATCTTTGATTCATTTATTCTGGGGACATGATCTGAGATGCTCATTAAAGTGTTTTCACAGGGATATTCTTGTATTTGTAATATAGAAAAACTGGAAGCCAACTTACATGTACAAGGATAAGAGACTGGCTAGATAACTTACAACATTCATTTTATGGAACATTTGCATAATCAATACAAAATAATGTGACAGGAAAGTTATTATGTAACGGAAAGAAATGTTCATAATATATTGGTAGCTGAGAAAAATCACAACCCATAACCATATGTTGTGAGCAAAGACCCATGTTTTTAAGCATACACATCAACATATTAACTTTTCCTTTTGCTAGTGTTAATAACAAAGATGATTTTATTGCCTTCTAACTTATCCTTTGAATTTTCCAAATAGTTTTACACTGAAGTGTGTTAACCCTTAAAATAGAAAAATTATACTAAAAATAAAGTGAAAGGTAGAAGAAGAGTTATTGATATTCCTGGCCCTCGCCACGTACAGGTAGGTTAGAAATTTTACCTGTCCTTACCTCTCTCCTTTGTCAAATGTAAACACAAATACATGTGAAGATAAATAAGGTTATTTTACTGCTAAACATTCAACTCTTGTAACTGAGAGGAAGCATTACTTATTTATAAAAACCCTACAAAAATGCCAGCTATCAGAATCCTTTTATAATCTAACAAAAACCATACGAAAAAAAAAATGCCTTTTAATAATGATGACTACATGAAGCCAACTTTTCAAGATACAAATAAATTTATCACCTGGTTATTGCATCCTGCTTAAATTACAACTTTCACATTTTGATTTCATTTCTACAGTTATAGGGTCTTACTGATAAGTGCTTCTATTAAGTAAGTAAAATTAACATTATCATATGAACTGTATTTGCTGTTAAAAGTATCTCACTAGGGGTTTGATTTATTCTATGATGCTTTCACTGATTTAATCATTGCTTAGACAATCAAAATATAATAATTTATTCTTATAAGTGAGAGAGTTTCTTGGGATTTCCTATGTCACAAACAGTAGATTTCAGTGATTGATAAATAAAGAAAAATGTCAATTTTGACATTTCATTTCTCTATCTAATACATTTTTTCTTTTGCCTTTCTCCTAATCTTTGGCTTCCTAAAGAGTTTATGGGATTAAAAAATGGAATACTTTTATTTCAAATGAAAATGGAAACTGCTTATTCTCTTTGCAAAAAGAACTCAATGTATTTTTAAAAATATGTACTATATAAAGTAAATTTTATTTGAATCAAAGATAAAAACATTTAAAAAGATCAAACTACAAATGTGCTAGAAGAAAATATGGGTAATTTTTATACCTCTAAGGTTTTCTATCCATAAAGTAAACATCTGGTAAATGCAACAGCACAAAAACTGTGGAACAAAAGGAAATTAGTGACAAATACTTGAACACAAAACTTCACTTCTGCTAATCTTTGAAGAACTTATCCAAAACAATAAAAGATAAAAACTCAAAGTATTTAACATCCAATTAACAGAAAAGAAAATGTAAACAGACTATGAAATTTTAAAATTATTTAATCTAATGCATATAAAATGCACATAAAAATGATGAAATATAATTTTCACTTCGCCAATAAGAAAAATAACTTAAAACACAGCACCAATGAGGCTATAGGAAGCCAGGAATTCTCTTATGCTTTTGTTATACATTTAAGCAATGCTTTTGATAGCATATTTTAAAGAATCAAATTATTGAATGTTTGAAAAATGACCTTTTTGTCTATTTTAAAATTCAATAAGTATGTTTTACTACATTTCCACAATTGCAACTATTTATTTCTGATAAATAGACTAAGTTGATAAAGTCATTATTTTCACTGTATATTTTTATGAACCATCCAACTTTTTAAATTATGTGAATGCATTCAGAAAATAAAAAGAGCAAACAAAGTTTCTGAGTGCAGTGACAACTTTGAAACGTACATTGTATTAAATAGTAATGTGTGCTTAAATTCTTATTCTATGCTGGTCTAGATCTGCATAAATCATTCAGCTTCAGTGAATTTCTGTTTCCTCATCAGTAAAATAGCTGAGTCACTTGGCAAGATACTCTATACCTACCTCAGAGTTCTTAGACTATATGTTCTTGTATGCTCAGAACCTGATACATAATGGTAGAAAAATACACTGGAAAATGAAAAATCAATTTTGAGTATATATACTAAAATGAACAAGTAACTATTTGGTATTTTGTATGCAGAGTGTAACCATGTTTCTGTAATAGAAGCAAATAATGTAGCTCATGACAAATATGGCAAACTGAATACATTAAACAGTATCTTAAAGGTTGCATCACTAGGTCTCAGTTTAGCCCTGCCAGGGTGAAACCTGCCAAATAAGAAAATTGAAAAGCATTTATTACACTCTTCACTGTCTGCCAGCTCACAGACACAGCCCAGGCTGATTCCTGGAGTCTATCCTGATGTATGTGTTCATATATACAACATGAGCAAAATGTCAAAAGCAGTTTATAATTCAGGTCTATGTTTTCACAACACACCTATGAAAGTTTGTGACATTCTGTAACATGACAGAATACATGCTTGCAAGTTAAAAGAAACACTCTGATCTTTTAAAATTATAACTTACGAGATATTAGGCTTCAATATAATAATGGTTTTCTTCCCTGGTGACTTAATGTTCTTGAAACATGGATAAGTTTTTAAAGCCACATATCTCAGATATGAGTTGGATGACAATTTTTAAGGTCCATCTAAATTATGTAATGGAAACTGTATTGTAATATTGCTGAAAAACCAAGTACTCCACTCCATTTCCAGTTTTATTACTGTGAATAGGAACTGACTCACGAGAATTTCCTTGTTCAGGTCAAGGATATAACTGACAACATTGGTGTTATTAATCACATCACAGTTTGGTTTGTGAATTAGCATATTTACAGTCTCTTCAAGACTATACTGAAAGATTTTTAGTTTCTCTAGTAAAAAATGAAAACTAAACCCTGATATCTAAAAATGTTACCATTTGTGACTCTGTTTTCTGAGTGCATTGTGCAAACTCACTATTCCCTTCTGTACTTTCCATAAAGTGTCAGTCTACGTCAACCTGCAGCACAGAACAGTGAAAGAGTAATGATAAAGTATGTGGATCAGACTTAAGAAAGTAAGGAAAGAAAACTTCATCAATTTCAATAGTTTACCATCACACCCCTCTGTCTTGTTATACATAAGCTAATGCTGAATGAAGCATAGAAAACTTTAGTTTCAGAATGAAACTATAGCGACAAGAATAAGAGATTTCCTATGTTCAACTAAAATAGAAAGGTAATTATATATTCTTCAAAAGTTCTATGTTCAATCACAGGCTATTATGAGATTAATACTAAAATGAAACAAATCTATCAATCTAAAAGACTATTCCATTTGGCCTTCCATTTTAGTTTTAGTCTTGATATGTAGAGAAAGAAAACAAATGATAACAGTATTCATTTAAAAATGACTTACATAAGGAAAAATGAGGACTTAAGAATCCCGGAGTCCATCTATAATGATCTCGGGTAGCAGAGTAAACAGCAGAGTTGCTAGGGAAAGCTTATAGTAGTAACGAATCCAGCCCATCCTTCTGTGATAAAATTTACTTCTGCTTTCATAAATAAGTCTATAAATTGTTAATGAGATATGAATAAGAATATTCAGTTCTTTCACACATTCTTATTATTGCTTTTTTTTATTATTAAGAGAAACAGAAGACTCGATTACTTGCCATAGACCTCGCAACTGTATGTTATAAACAGTCAACAGCTAGAATATCCTTTCATTGCCAAGACTACTCTAACACATTAACACATGTACACCTTAATGTGAAACCCTCATCAACCTGCAAGATTTAGACATCAGATTTCTTGTACTTAGTCCTTCCCTTGGCTGGCTCTTTTGTAATATTCTTGTTTAGGGTTGAGTACTGTTTCCTCTGAAAGGCCACACATGATCCCAATTCCTATTTCCATCCATTTTTTGTCCTATTTTCTTCCCACTGCATGTGAGGAATAGCACCTGTGACTCTGTAAATTTATCCTATTCACCTATTTGGTATTTGTTCAGTAGTTCACATACACCCTTTCAAGCTACCATGTTAGCAGTGCAAAATACAGGATCTCACTTTTCTTATGCAGAGTTTTATTTCTACTGCCTGGGACCAAGTCTGAGCTGTATCAGAAAGAAATATGCAGTCTAACCAGGCCTGTGATCCCAGCTTGGGAGACTGAGGCAAAAAAATAAAAATGAAAAATAAAAAGAGAAGCAGAAGGCAAGCCTGAATAACTTAATGAAACTATATCTCACAAAAAGAAAAAAAAAGGTCTGGGATATTAGCTCAAGAGAGGTTTGCCTAGCTTGCATGAAGCCATAAGGTTAACTGTCAATCCAGAAAAAAGAATACTGTGATCTAGCAGAAGAAAATTTTCTTCTCTTTAGTTCTAAAATAAGACAAAATATAACTTATTACTGATGATTTAACCCATTTAATGTGCTCTGATATATATATATATATAGAGAGAGAGAGAGAGAGAGAGAGAGAGAGAACAGCCTATAGAGTCTAATTTGTGTCCACAAATGTCCTTCAGTGTGTGTTCATCCACAAGAACCACACATGAGTTCCCTCCCATTGAATGGGCCTTAATCCAATTAGACAGCTATTGATTATCCTTAAGATAAAAGTGCTACAACTGCACCAAGAGCGATAATTTACTAGGCCAGTCATTGTTTACTAGGTTTCAGAACTAGGTAAAACCACTGATTGGTTTTCTTCCTTGGAAGCTTGTAGAGTGTCCTCTGATACCATGAGAGCTAGTCTTCAGGGAGGAGGCTTCCAGGTCAGTTCCAATTCCATTGCTCCAAGCCTGACCAACAGTTTCTCCTGTCCAGCATTTTGCTTTTGTTATGTAGCCTTCAGCTACACACATGCACTTGTATATTTATTGGGTGTATTTTTCAGTCAGACTTTGAACTGATATATTTCCCTCTGATTTCTTCATATCATCTAAGCATTATTTATCTGTCATTCCCCCTGAATAACCCTTGGTACTTCCTCCCCAGTTAAAGTACCCTCTTTTTTAATTTCCCTCTTATTAACACCTGTCTCCTGCTATTGCCCTCTCTTGAGCTCCTTCTCCTTTATTGCCATGTTTCCCTCCACCCCATTTTCCTGGCCCCAAGGGCTACATCAGAATATATACTCATATCTAGGAATTTGGAGCTAAGATCCACAAATGAGAAGGAACATATGTGGCTTGTTTTCCTGAGTTTGTATTATATTTAATATAACACTTTCTAATTCTATGCATTTACCTGCAAAATTCAAGGTTTTGTTTTTCTTTACCACTAAGTAGAACTCCATTGTGTAGATGTACCACATTTTCATTATGCATTCATCAACTGTGGGATATTTAGGTTCCATTTCTTAGATGTTGTGAAAAGAACAGCAATAAACATGGCTGTGCAAATATCTCTATAGTATGATGAGTCCATTGGGTATATGCCAAGGAGTGGTATGACCAGATCATATGGTGTATTTTTAGTTGTTTAAGAATTGTCCATAATGATTTCCACAATGGTTGCTCTAGTTTGTAATCCTACCAACAGTGGATAAGAGTTCCTCTTTCCCTACACCCACACCTGCACTTGGTGTCATTAGTTCTCCTAACCTTAGCTATTCTGTCTGGGTTTAGATGAAAATCTTAAAGTAGTTTTGATTTGCATTTCCTATTTAGTAAGGATGTTGAACATTTTTAAGGTGTTTCTTAGCCATTGCTATTCCACTTTTTGAGAGTTTTCTCTTCATATCCATAGCCTATTTTTTAATTGGGTCTTTTGTTTTCTTGATTTTTTTGTTTTTGAGTTAATTTGTATATTCTGGATATGATCCTCATTTGTCAGATGAATAGCTGTTAAAAACTCTCTCCCATTCTGTGGGCTTCCTCTCCACTCAATTGGTTGTTTCCTTTGTTGTATAGAAGCTTTTTATTTTAATGCAGTCCAATCTGTCAACTGACCTTAATTCCTGAGTGACTGATGTCCAATTTAGAAAGTCCTTTCCTGCACCTATATCTTGTAGGGTATTGCCTATGAATTCTTCTAGCAGTTTCAGCATTTCAAGCTTCATATTGAGGTCTTTGATCTATTTGGAGTTGACTTTAGTGAAGGGTGATAGGTATGGGTCTAATAACATTCTTCTACACATAGAGATCCAATTTTGTTAACATCATTTGTTGAAGACACTGTTTCCTCAAATGTGTGACTTTTTAAGAAAAGAGGGGCCACAGAGAAGCACACAGTGAGGAAGAGCACATAGAGATGGAGAACGAATTTAAAGTGACAATACCAAAAGATAAGGAAGGACTGGGACCAGCAGAACACTGAAAAGCCAAGCAAGATTCTCCTTTACAGTGAACTGAAGGAATCTGTCCCTACTGCAGCTTGGTAATGGATTTCTGTCTGCCACACTATGAGAGAATACATTTCTAGGTTTTAAGGCCACATGATTTGTGATAATGTATTACATCAGGCTCAGGTAACTGGTTCACTCTCATCATAATCTACCTAAGAAAGTGGAAAAGGGTAATATAATTCATACATACCATTGGTGACCTTGAAGTCTTTACTAGGTAAAAGTACACAGAACAAAAGGAATCAATAAGAAAACCTACTGAAAAGTTCAGTGATATCTGATTCTAGTAGAAAGTCAACCTAACAAGAAATTTACTATTCTTAACATGGTCAGAGATAATAACATCCTTTCAAAAAAAGTCAGAATCTGGTCTTAACTAATATTGGTCATTTAGAAACCATAAAACTAACAGATTTATATTTTAAGATCCCACATTGTACATTAAGATGAATAATTAATGAATATTTTATGATGTTATATAATCAATAGAAGAGTTATACTTAAAATTACTTAATTGGACATAATTCAAGTCAGTCATGAAGTAAAAAATTACTTAATGTTA
Source organism: Nannospalax galili (assembly GCF_000622305.1). Lineage (NCBI taxonomy): Eukaryota > Metazoa > Chordata > Mammalia > Rodentia > Spalacidae > Nannospalax > Nannospalax galili. The sequence continues at coordinate 1,377,951 of NW_008346548.1, forward strand.
CTGAAGACTGGACTCTGAGAGTGAATACACCTATTTTTGATCAATAGAAATTTGGATATGATTTCAAATGACAAATTTACAGAGGAAAAAAATCAATTTTCTTTTGGCCTGAGGTATATACTATCTTGACAATAGTAATGATTCTAATAAGTATACATTCCTTTGCTTGGGGTGCCAGACCAACATGATTAAAGACTATGTTTGAAATGTCTCTTGATGTACAAAGTTAACCATTTCTCAACCAATACTCAACTCAGCTATCCTACTTATAACATACATTTAAGACATACAAGAGCAACGTTTCTACTAGATTTTCAGTTTACTTATTTATTTTATGTATATGTCATCAACATCATTATGTAGTTTTAACCATTTACCTCCAAATTCAGACATTCCACCTTATCTAATTTCTTTATCTTTAAAAAGTCAGGACCTGTTATTACAAACCTGGTTTAATTAACTTAACAAAAACCAAGAATGGTACGTAATAAAAAATAATTTTAAGAAAATATATTTTGTTCAAAAAATCTATTGATTTATTTTACCTTAAATACAGGAATCCATGTATTTAGAAAATTAGAAATGATAAAGTCTTTTAGATAGATATTTTGAAAACATAAATATGATACATGCAGATATTCATTACTAAATATTTCATATTCAAAGAAAGACTGAAAGAATTTCTATGAAACCAATTATTGTTAGGTTATTTTTTTAATACTTATAGGTGTTCAGTAATTACTAGTGAATGAAATTGCTTCTGTGATTTATAAATTCCAGCCAAACTTCAGATTAATTCTCAAAATATTCTATACATGGGGTCAAACTGTGTTTACAATTCAAGGATTTATTTAAATTTCAATTTTTTCTGAAACACTGGTCTTCCAACACAGTAAGTTCAGTTAGCATAGGCCTATATAATGGGATTTTCGTACATAATTAAGTAGAAAATAAGGCAGTTGAGTTAATTGCTAGAACATTTTGCATTAAGTGAGCTAGTAGAATCACAGTGGTGATGATAAAGAAGAGGAAGGAAAGGTTCATGTTACTCTCAGATTGCTGCTGTACATTGTTACAGATGAGACTTCCTCTAAAAGTACAGGGTGCTTCCTGGTACCATAGCCAGGAAGTGATAGCAGTGAGTTTAAACCCAGATCCTCTATTCCTAGCCCTGTACTGTTTCTACATTAACATACTGTCTTCTTCCCTGAAATCAGAGATATGCAGTACAAATCTTAACCATTATGGTTAAAATGGAAATTACCACAAGCATACTGTGAATGCTATAATAGTTCTAAAACTACAAATTCATTAAAATTTTTGTATAAACTTATAGAGAACAAAATATTCTTTAAATTCTCCTCAACCCTTCACAAAATATTAACATAAAGGTGTTTCCAAAACTGAAAAGCTGTGAGAAAAAGAAAAAAAAATCTATAAAAATATCATATGGGAAACAACATAGCTAGGAGTCAGTACTAACCTCTATGATGATGTATTTAAGATAAGTAACGGATCACTTCACAGTTAACAGCCTAGCAAAGAGGTTGGGCATTCATTCACTACTAAGTCTTCTCATTATCTTTGACTATGTTACACAATTCCAATCCAAAGTCATTTGCCCACATATTCCCTGGCTTCACAATGTTTTATCTGCTTTCTAGAAATTTCTGTGCCCTGCTTTTATTTAAGACCTAGGTCAACTCTAGCTTCTTCGCAGCAATTCATGGAGATCTATGCTTGAACTGAAAAGCTTTAGCTCTTAACAACATTATGTTTTGACAGCAGCAGTACATGAGTTTCATCTTACATTGTAGCTTATATCCACTGGCAATGGTTGTCTACAATACTATCTTTAGGAGGATTCTGAAGACAAGCTCTAGGAATGTATTTCATGGACAGTGAAGGATAGAAAGGAGGCCATCCATTCTAGCGGATTCATTTGATACCAACAGTCCCTCATTTTGTCATCTGAAAAGACTATGATACTTGTCTTTAAGTCATGTAGATTTCCATAGATCCTTCTCTTCCTAGCACCTATGTTTTGCAAAATGATCATCTGCTTATGATAATGAAATCACATTTTACTACTGTTAGTCACAGTTTTTCCAAAATTATTAACATTAAATCCCTTTTAGAGGAACTTTGTAGTATATATTTATAAATTTTAAGGAAATATATATTAACATCTTGATTCAAATAAAACATTAGGATATTGATGGGATGATAGATTAACTATATTTCTACCCAATAATCAAATGCAACAGAATAAAACTGCAAAAGTATTTTGAAAATAGATAAAACATTTTAAAAATTACAAATCTGTACCTTTTAAAATAAAGCTCACATGCCTATATCCTTGGATTTTGATCTCTATTTTAATACACTGTATCTTTCTCCATGTAGTAAGTGCTGAAATAATCCCTATCAATTAGTTTAGTTCTTACATCAAAGAGAGAGAGTTCCATTTTATTCTTTCCCACCTGCTAAGGAAGCATATTTATCATATTCTACAACAGCTCGCAGTTTGTTATACATTAACTGCTTATTCTCTTTGCCAATAAGACTGTGCTGGAACAGCAAATGAATTTGGTACATTCATTTAAATGATTCTGCAAACCACAGGCTACCCAGTTGTCTAATGATAAGAGAGCCCCAAAGCCACCTGATCACCATTATCCTGCCTTATTTTTTTGGACTCATGGTCAGTACTGTTGGGATCTGAATACTGAGAAAAATGAGAAGGAAAAGTATATCTCAGACCAAATCATGCAAAGGGGCTTTATTAATTCAGGCACCAGTGATGATGTGGTGAGGCTGGAAGGGAATGGGATATAAGATCTGGAGTGCTTTAGCTGCTGCTCCAAGACCAGTGCTGGTTTTGGCACTTCTCTCACTCTAGTGAGTTGCAAAAAAACAAGCAGGTGCTAGCAATCTGAGAGACCACATGCCAGCAACAGCTGCTTCAAACTGATTCAATTACATCTGCCTGAATAGTCCCAGGACATCAAACCAGTTGAAGAGATCCATAGACTGCAAAGAGACATAGTCTATCCTGGGGTACAATGATCCTTGAGCTAGCTGCTTGCAAATCTCCAGGATTTGATATAAGTGGCCCTCCCACTGCCAAGCATAGGAAAAAAGATGGGTATGTTTGATGCTTATTCACTTTAAAACTAAAAACTGAAGAAGAGAGCAGAAAACGCCCCTTTTGAAATTTTCTGTTTTAAATTGGACAGTAGCTGAAATCGTAAAGATACCTTGAAACATCCTAATTTTGTGAGATTTCCCAAAATCATTGGGTACAGCACATTTATAGAACATGCTCTTGGGATCCGGACTTCGCTCCAAACCTTGTTTGTACAAAAAGGGGCCAAGCAGCTGGGAAATTCTGGAGTGGAGTGTGTCCTCATTAGTTCCCATCTGCCACCAGAACTCAGCTCATGGCAAGTTTGGCTAAGTCCTGGTGTACTCAGGTCCAAATGTGGGTCAGTTTTAATTACACTATACAGAATTCAGTGTGCAGTTTTTAAATCCTTATTATACAGCACAGAGGAATGGGCAGCTCTCCAACTAATCAATTTTTTAAAAGTACATATATAAAATTTTAAACCAAGCTAGGCAGAGAGAGGGTGGGAAAAAATCTTATAAATGAGTACAATGGTTACTTAAGAGAATTATTAGTGAAATTGGGTCATGAGCTAGTTCTGCCTTGAAACTTCAAAATGAGAAACAAAATGTTTTCATTGGTAAGTTAGGAAACTTACATAAAGTACACAATACTTCTTGTTCTTCAGAGTGAATAAGGCTGTGGCCAGGATATGGCACACACCTACAAGGGACCGGCTTTCAGAGGAGCATCCACTCCTTTCAATGTTTGTCACTCACAGCAGGGATTAAGAGAAAAAGCACAAGTTACCTGGTAAAGTGGGGGGGGGGGGCTGAGTCTGAGAAAAAGATTCTGGGTATGTCTCAGCTCTCAGAGGCACTCAAACTCACGCAAAAGGGGGTCAGAATAAACCCATGAAGCTAATGGTCAGAATCCATCCTGTCCAAAAGTTTCAACATGTATAGGAAAGTAAAGGCACTAATCTTTCAAAGACAATTGTCAACAAAATTTCAGGAGTGAAGATATAGGTGGTTAATGATTGTTCATTTATGTAATAACATAATTTCCCATTTTGGTGCAGTCCTAGTGACAAAACAAAACACAATCTTAAATGCTCAAAGTATCTGGGCAGGGAGTGGGGGGAAGACATACTGGCTGTGTTGTTACAAAGCTTATCTTAAAAAGAACCATTTAAACTAGGTTGAGATCTAGCATTTAATATTTACTATCTATATGACTTTGGGGAAATTGCTGATATTCTGCTCTGATATTCTGCCTTATCAGATAAAATACGGACAACATTTAATCATGTTGTTGTAAGTACTATCAGTAACACACACATACACATATACATATACACACACATATACTGAATTCTGTAACTGAAATTAAAACTGGCCTACATTTGAACTTGAGTAAGTCACTCAAGTTTTAACATTAATCCAGCAATTACAAGTTAACTGTGTTACTATAAAACAATCACGCTGGGGGCAGGAGAGATGGCTCGACAGTAAAGAGCACTTGCTGCTATTCCAGAGGATCCAAAATCAGTTCCTAACACCTACATTGGGTGGCACACACCTGTAACTCCAGCTCCAGGAAATGTGAGTCCCTTTTCTGGCATGTGTAGATATCCACATACACACAGGCCACATGTCTACACACAGGCCACATGTCTACACACAGAGACACATACACAGACATAAAAAATAAAAATAAATCTTCAAAAGAGGATCATATGTTGAAGGCTTAACCTCCAGTATTAAGAACTGTGACTTGTACTAAGAGATAGGGAAGTTTTTATTGGGGTATTGAATTTCAAATGAAGTCACTGGAGTGGATGCTAATACAGTATGACTCATGTTCTTTCAAAAAGGAGGAAATTTGGACACCAAGGCAATCACAAAAAAGGGAAGGCACTGTGAAGAGATGCAAAGAAAAGATGTCTATCCATAAGTCAAGGAGAAATTCCTGGAGCAGATTTCCTCCCACACAGCACTCACAAAGAATCAAGCCTACTTATAAACCTGGATTTCAGACTTTTAAGCTATGAATAAATAAATTTCCACCTAAGACACTAAGTTTATGGTACTTGGTATGACAACCTTAGCAAACAGTTACCTAACTTTTAAAAATGTCATTAATTTTCAATGCTAGCCTTGATTCACCAAGCTCATAATTGTGTGCTTGACACCAGGCACATCAGTTTTATTATGTGTGGTGAGGAATGAACTACGTAGCTAAAATTTCAGTGCCATTTAGTTACAATACGAAAGTACTACATTCAAACATTAGTAAGAGACTTAGAGTCCACGGATTATAAAAGCATCATTGGGTCCCAGGTTTTGACTTGTTTAAGGTATTCACAGACTCCTTAAATCATTTAACTCACATAAATATTACATGCTTTCTTGTTAAACCTGATTTGATTCATCCTTCTTTTTATAAAAAAAAAAAAAATCCCACAATGCTATTCTCACTCAAACCAAAAGGAATCAATCAATTTTGATGAAAATAATCTCACAAACTTTATGAGAAATAAAATTTCCATATGATTCACTAATTCCACTTTTGGATATATACTAAAGACAAGTTGAAAACAGGTTCCCAAGGAGACATCTGTATACCTGGGTTCATCACAGATTTATGAAAAACTGAAATGTAGAAGCAATCAAAATGTCCAGTAACAAATGAACAGACAGGCAACAACATAGCATACACACATAATGGAATAGTATTTGGTCTTTAAAAACAAACAAATTCTGGCATATACAACAGTATGGGTGAAACGACATTATTTGAGGTGAAATAAGCCAAACACACAAAAAACAAATATTTTGTGGTATCACCAGTATTACTAAGAGTAACCAAAAAGATATCTCATAAAGATAAAAAGAAAAATGTAGTTTCCAAGAACTGGAAGAGAAAAATGGGGAGTCATTTTAAATGTATTTAATGTTTCAGATTTTTAAAATGAAATAGTTGTTCAGATGGCATGCTGTTGTGGCTGAATAAGCGCTATGAACATATTTAAAAGATTAAACTGCATACCAAAAAAGAGCTAAGAGAGTACATTTTATGTTATTTCTACTCTAGAATTGTAAAAAGTGGGAAAATGATAAAAATAAAACATTAAGGTCTTTTGAGACAATAAACTGATTCATGATTTTTAAAAATAATGTCTTTTAAAGACACAGAAGCAAAATTAACTTCAGATATTACCTTTGACACAATCTAGTAAATAATGCCCAGACCAGAATTCCAGCTCCCCACTAGTTAGATGATCTTTCTTCAGTATCTACGAGCAGTCATAATGGTGGCAGCAGTGGTGTGAGAGGTGGGTACCACAGCTAACGTTTTATTTTAATATCTGCTATGTACTAACCACTGCACTAAATATTTTGCGTGTTACATAACTTTCAGTGCAAACAAATATAAGCTAAATATTTTTAAAATAATTTTCCAAATGAAGAAGCAAAGAACAGATATTTAATTGAGTCCACATTAATAAGAACTCTTAATTTATGTAAGCATTCCTCTGGTCAATATAATCTTTGAAAATTAGAACTTTGTTTTATTTTTCAGGGAGCCTAGCATATAGCAGGCATTCAACTGTCATGTAAAATAAAAGTAGGAAGTAAGAAGGAAAGAGATAGAAAGTTAGCATTTACATTTAGGCACACAATATTCTCAATATGTATAGATTAACCATAAATCACAGGGAAACCTGCGATTTTGCCCAGGAATACTAAGGTCTGGCAATTTCTCATTGAGAGTCCATGCAATCATTCCTGGTGTATCACAGAAGCAAGCTTCTGATTAATATTCTAGATCATATATACTATTGGCTGGTCTTTTAATTTCTAATTTTGAGACTAACAGAGAGATATATTTCACCTATCATACTAAGATTGAGAAGGAAAAATGAGATCTATAATACTGGCCTTATAGGAAATAAACTTCCAAGTCTAAAAGTACCCATGAATATCACCAACCAATGTCTCAAAATTTGAGAAACCTAAATTAGACATCTTCCTACAGTAGTTATTACTGGCTACTGTTGAGACTTGAACTATTCCTATGTTAGTGTTCATGCCATACACAATACAGCCTGACAAGGGCCCACAGCAGGTCCTAACTGCTGTGTTTTGACGTGACCTGTTTATGTATCTGCAGTTGGAATTTAGTGATGAATAGAAACCAAAATTATAAATATGTATATAGTAAACAAGGTCCATTATTTCTACTTCATAAAACAACTACACATATTAATATATTCTGATCATACCTGACCCAAAGAAAGCCAACACATATTTTATTTTTGTGTTTTTAGTGAGATAGCATTAGGGAGGGAAGAAGAAACACAGTGTTTATGTGGAAGGCAAAGGCATTAATCACACAACCCAGGATTTGTTTAGGCCTATACACCAAAGTGTTTGCCTCAGCCTTTGTGTGTACAACAGAGAAAGCTTTTCTTATACTCAGTTAAAGATTAGTATAAAGCCTAGATTGGTATTTTTATTCTAGATCTAAAATAATAAGAAGGTATTAATTTTACATAATTATACATTTTTAGGGACAAGACTTATCAATATTGTTATTTGTATCTAACCAGCAATCTAAGAAGTAAAGTAAGTCCATCAGAGCTCATCCAAACTGTACAACAGGTCATTTCTGATGCTCCATCCCTCTCTTTCTATATGCATGCTTTCTATATTTATTGACTAGTAGCTATGCGAAAGACAATGTGTTAGAGACTACAGACATTCCTCTGCCTCCTTCACATGTACTGCTACCTACTTCCCAAGAGATTAGTTCAATCCATAATATAGTGATTCACTATCAAAAAGCAGGTTCCATATAAACTAATAAAAGGAAAAACTACAGCAGTTCTAAGACTTAAGATTTTTGTTATTAAATACTGATAGAAAATTCTTAGCATTTCAAATATGCTAAGGAGAAAAGTGCAAGCCATTTGAGTAAGTTTGCAATATTGGGAATCTGGGACAACGGAATAATTAATTAAATACCTTAATATGAAATTGCAGCTGTTTGTATTTCACTTGTAGAACATTACCCAAGGTAAGGGCTATAATAGCATTGCAATCTTAAAAATAAGCTTATTCGTCAAAATATATATAAAGCTATTAACAAAAGAACTTAATATCACCACCAGTGACTCTAGAAAAAAATTAAGGATCTAGCATTTGATAAAAAGATAATATTACAACATTGAAATCTACATGTGAATTTTAGCTCCCTTTCTAGAATTTACCATTTAATTATCACTTTTTCCCCCTCATTTCCACCCCAACCACAAGAGAGACACATACACAAATGAAGAAATCATCTTATAGTATACCCTTAAATATTCTGAATATGTCCCATGTGTCCACTAATAGCCAAATGCTTTCAAATCTGTTCAGTTAAATGGATCAATAACTACATCCAGCCCCACAAAGTGGGGGTGCCAACATGGTGAAATCAAGCCAAACATAAAATGTTTCTACCAGGACAGAAATTATCAGCAGTTATTTGGAGAGATATACTTTGTCAGGTACACAACAAAAACATTATCTTGGGCAGTCAGCAGCTACTAAAAATTATTTGCGACACAAACTAAAGGATTAGGCAAAAATATTCAGAAGTTACAGCCAGTGAGATTTATAATGAACAAGTGTGATAGTCCAAGGCCTAACATCTCATATCTTTCAAACTGAAGAGTGCACAAAACACAAATAAGCAATACAATACACAAGCAAAATGCTAACAAGCTTATCTGTGCCCTCCCCCCATGTGACACAGCTGTGAACAACAATTGAGCAGGTGCAACCAAGCTTTCGAGAATTCCTGCCTGTTGCCCAGGAACCACAACACAGCACGGTTAAGATTTTAAACAGGTGCAAACATTTTTTTTCCTGTTTGTCTAGTACTGGAGACAGTGTAAAGACAGTGCATCTGCAACCACTCCTTACCTAAAGCAGCTCCACAAAAAATAAACTCAAAAATGGCTACAAAGTTTGAAAATCAAACAAAAATACCAAAGACAATGATTTTTCAAGAGTTTGACACCACATCGTCAGTCACTTTAACAGTACAGTTCCACAAAATACTCTCTAATCTTCGCCAGATTAATGCTTTGTAATTAAAATTATTCTGCCTCATCAATTCTTAAAAATGTTTATCTGAGTGATTCTTACATTGAAATGCAGTGCAATGTACGTATAAAATATACTTATTTGAAGCTGTGCTAAAATTAACATTTTCATATTAATTTTATAAAAAATTTTAACACACAAAATATAATAACTTGAGAGTTAATGTGTAGATTTACATAACCATAGGTAATTCATATACATACCTATGCAGCTATGGGTCACAAACAAACTTGCAAGTCATCAGGGACTCTGAAATATAAAACAAATATGTCATATAAGTAAAATTAATTTTTTGAGTAGAAAACCAGTATTTTGCTAGACAATTTCTCCATAAAAGTAGGAAAAATCTTAAGCATAAAGCAGGTGAGTTAGTTCGTATTTATATATTCCCCATAGGATACTTCAAATCACCCTAAATTCATATGTTTGAGTGTACACACATGGAGCCCCTAAGCAGTGTTACCAAAGCAAGCATCAGCAAGGGACTGAGACTCGCCATAGCCTCTGAAACGCAAATGCTTTCACTACAGGACAAGGCAAACACTTAAAAATGATTTTTTTCTTGGTATTCTTCCAGGATTATTGCCTTCCTAATACAAATATGACCACTGCTCTCTAAAATGAAACTCTCCCATTCATCTGCACTCAGTTGCCTAGAATACTGCTACAGAAGAAAGGTGTTTTCACAGCATAGTCCACAGAAACGCATACATAAACAAAAGTAACCATTGAATGTTCATTGACTTTGTTACAACAAGAAATAGATTTTAGTCAGCTTCTATGCTCACACCACATGATGCCTCAACCCAACACACAGCAAAACTGCCAGTGAGATCGGTATTGACACAGGGTGCTATGTAAGTCCAGTTCAAAACAATTTCAGTTTACAAGCACACTCTAAAAAGATTTGGGTTTGGGGAAAGATGCATTGAGCATGAAGGCTGCAAACTAATTCTACAACCTAATTCCACAATTCTTTCTAAATGCAAAATAAAGTCTTGAATTTATATATTTCCTTTCCTTTCTCCCTTTTCTTTTTGACAGGGTCTCCCTAGTCCCAGCCTGCCTGGTACTATGTAGACCAGGCTGGCTTTCATCTCAAAGAGATTCACCTGCCTCTGCCTCCAGAGAGAATTTATATATTTCTAAGCATAATTAATAACAGCAATGTTTAAAGGTCACTAATCCTTCCTTAAACATATGTGTAGGTAACAATTTTTATGATGGTTCTATAAACTGGCATCACACATTATTCTGTTATGAACATAAACTGACAAGAATTTTCTGGAAAGTTATTATATGTACATTTCAAGAAGTCAAAGTTTGAAATTTGTCCCTGGTTTAGTTATAGGAATCTATAATACATAATAGAAAAGAAAAAGAAATTTATGTTACAAGATAACTTTAGGGCTCACGTGTTAGCTCAGCACGTAAGGGCACCTGCTGTCAAGCCTGAGCCCTAAGATTAATCCCTGAGACCCACATGGTGGAAGAAAAGAACTGACAGCTGCAGGTTGTCCTCTGACTCCACAGAGGAGCCAAGGCAGCACCTTCTATACAGACACATGCACAGACACACATGGGGGAGGCGGGCAGGGACACCAGAGGTGAGGCGAGAAGAAAATAAATGGTAAATAAAATATAAGAGATAACTTAATTGTACTGGAAAACTATAAGTAATTTAAATGTCTCACAAAATAAGTATATCACATCCATATAAATGAATATTGTATAACAATTTATAAAGTGCCTTAAAAGAATATTTCAAATTTTATGAGAAAATTCAAATATCTATCACTATGATACCACAACATGTAGAATGTCAGTTGCACAGAAAATATGAAACTTTACTGACAATCAACAACAGAATATATATTAAACACATGGGGATTATATCTGGATAAGATAATGATTTCTTTGCATTTTTCTGCTTATGCTCATAGACAGCTAATTATTGCCAACAAAAATTCTTTTTGTACTAACAATATTGGTTTGTAAGGTAGTGGTAAAAGGAAAACATTGTGAAGTGCCATATGGAAATCATAAATCAAAACTTTCTGAGAGAAAGTAATGTATCCCATCACACATAAAACCCACCAACGATACCTAGAGTGAGAACACACTCTGCTTCCTCATAGGGTGCAGGCAGGGGCTTTCTAATCTCAGGACTCTAGAATCTGCACCAGAAATTCAATAACACATTTTTAATCATCCGAGTAGAACTTTTTAATTATGCAGAGTGAAAAGATGGCAAGAACAGTTCAGGACTGAAAATCTGTTAAATCTAGTATAGACTAATGTATTCACTAAGCCAGCAGCATTCAGAGAGCCTCTCCTGTGTGCTAGGTGCTGCATTTGTCACTGCCATGTGCTAAAAGACATGGCAGGACACATCCTCACAGTGCTAACCATTTAAAAACCTCAACATACATAGAAACCATTCAAAAAACGATATAAAAATAACAGCTCAAGGTATTTCTGAGAGTTCTGGCACATTATTGAACAAGAAAGCATGCGTCAGACTTATTATATAATAGAGCAAAGTCTTGCATAGAGGAAATGCTGACTAAAAAGTCATAAGTACTAGTGTGCATCACTTACAAATGCACTTGTAAATTACTTTGTTTACATTTTTCCTTATGTGGTTTGCTTCTTCTTAATGGACATATAATAATAGATCAAATATGAAGAAATACTGATCAAATATAGGGCACTGGATGTATAAAATTGTCTCAGATTATCTAGGGCCACATGAAACACATGGACAATTATTAACAGATTACATTCATTTATTTGCAACCTAAGTAAATAAGTAGTTTATTTGATAATCCTTCCTGAAGACAATGTTAGGACAATATCACCAGAGAAGGCAAAGCAGATAGAGCAGACCACTTTTTCTGTACAGATAACATGATAGAGTGTATAGATAGTCTCGATATCAGAGCAGTTTCTCTGTGCTCTATAACCACACCCTTTGTCCTTCTAAAACCAGTGTCACACAATTATTACAAGGTTGAGGGCAACTGTAAAGTACTGACAGGTACTAAAAACAGCTATTCATGTGATCAATGATCCATAGACCAGGCTCATGCAGTTCTGGGCAGCAACAGAGTTACAAGATAGGATGATGACTAAATACTTACCCTTTGCCATCAGAAAATTGATGATGTCATCCAAGTTAAAAATTTCTTGTGTTTAAAATAGTGAACATGCTACCTAACCTATAAGATTATTTATGGTGATCAATGCTATAGGCATGTATAAAAATTAGCACAGTGCCTGCCAAAAAGTAAGTATTGGGTAAAAAAGGACCTAATAGGATAAAAAAAGAGAGAGAATATAATACAAAAAGAGAGAGAATGTCTTATGTTAAGCTAAGGACTAAAGTAAACAGACACTAAGTGATAGAGACACCTTACTAGATGTACAGTCCAGCAACTTATCCAACAGTCACTCTTTCTCCATGTTCGTGGAAAATGTGAAAAGCAACATTCTATAACAATAGTAATCACCATAGTAACAACATTAATCAGCGTTGCAAGCACTATTCCCTTTCCTGAGAAAAAGGTAGTGGGAATCTAATGTACTGCAACACTACCCAACTTCTCTGGTGAAATTGTGTATATTTAACAAAATGAGCAGGAAGAAGAAAGTAAGGACAAACAAATATAGCTGCTCAAATGGAATTAGATCAATGAACTGTGAAGTGCTCAGGGAACACATATAAATGCTATCACCTTTTCATATACTCTAAAGAGAATCACGTGATATAAGCTGGCATATACTATAAGGAGCAAATATAAGTGTGAGATGTTATTTTCAGTAAATTTATCAATAATGTCTTAAAAGACAGGGATGGAGGCATAATAGACACTTTTCTAATCCTCATTTCTACTTTTGTTTGAAGGAAATGCATATATTGATGTAGTTTGTCTTCAAATTCTCATAGATTATATAAACCCTATAATTGTTTGGATCATGTAGGATGAAGTTACTATAAACAGCATTACAAATGGACATCATATATATATATATATGATGATTGGGGTTTTTTACTTGTAGGTTGGCACAGATGTGTTCACTACAGATATTCAATAAGTCCAGTTTTATATTATGTAATACAGGAAAGTTGATGTAAGAAGTACAAAAAGTTCATCTTTGCTCCCTATTGGTTGGATCTAATTAGAGATGAGTCTTGAACTATTAGTAAATAAAATTGCTAACTTACTCAGCGCATTAAAAAAAAAGTCTACCCTGGGCCTATGGGGCAGTGCCACAAAAAAGAAAAACAAACAAGAAAACTCAGAGCTTAAATTTAGACTACAAAATACTTTTCCTTATTAATATTCTAAGGAATATTTTTAAATGTTAACTTCTTAAACTTTTCATTCTTTAAGAAAAGTTACTGATACTATCATTCCAAAATTATTTCAATATATAATTAATATATGCATAATTTATATAATATATACATATATTAAATCCAGAAGAATCTGAAAGCATCAGTAAACAGGTTGCTTATTATTATATTGCTGCTATTATTACCTTGCATTTTTGTTATATTATTAACCTTAATAATTTGTAAAGCCAAATTTATTTTTGAAAATTGAAGTATCCTAACTTCTATTATTTATCTGAGCAGAAATTCAAGTTATTTCTGTATATTATTAAGCTAGACTTAGGCTTTCATGATTAAAAGGCTACCTCTTCTCCGGAAAAAGTATAAGAAGCAACAGTTACCTATTTATATAACCTTGTGAACTGGAAACAGATAAAGAGCAAGAAGGAAGGAAAGGAAACCATATGATAAACACACATTAACGCAAGCACACAATCAGTTTATCTAGAGCTTGGGGAACACTAGGAAAAATAAAGTTATGAAATATATGGAAAAGTTTGTATTTAAATGTATGAAAAGTTTATGTTTTTTAAAAATAAAAAACCTAAATTTAAACTTCCCAAGATTGATGGCTACCACTTAAAATAACAATTTAAGGGCTCTCTCCCATCCTTAGGCCTCTCTCCAGGGTAAGTCTTTCGTGCCCTCTGGGCCTTGACTCCCGAAGCCTCATTCCCCCTCTCATTTCCACCGCCATTCTCTCCTTGAGTTTGGGCACTTCCCCATTCTTTGTCTTGGGTCCCCAGATACCTGGGGAACCAATAATGCTTCCTGATCCTTTTCATCCAGACCAACTTAGTATTATTTTAACATGAGGTATGACCCTCCTGACTGTTGGCATAACTAATATATGTTTTATATGCAATACCAAATATGAACTTGTTTCTATGTATATATGTTAAATATATATGTTTACATATGTTTATGGGTAAGCTAAACATGCTTATGTATATTATAATAAAAATATTAAAATTGCTGTGCTTCCCTGGGCCTGCATGACCCACAGGCCTCTCTCCTACATGCAGGCCTCTCTCCAGGGTAAGTCTATCGCGCCTCCGCGCCTTGACTCCCCCAGCCTCATTCACCGTCCCGTCTCCCCAGCCAATCTTCCCTAGCCTGGTTCCTGTCCCATTGCTTGATGTGGCACCCCAGAAACATGAGAACCATCACTGCTTCCTGATCCTTTGCATCCAGACCAACCAAGTTTCTCAGTGCAGTCCCCAGGAGCCCTTGAGGCTGATTCCTGCCCCCATCTTCCTTTGTATCTCTGGGTTGCATGTCCACCAGCTGCCCTAGACTAGCATCTTTCCTGGGTCCAGCTCCCAGGCCAGTCCAACCCCCAAATTCCTAAGGCCAAAATCTTTTCTGGAGGGATATTAGGCCCCAGGAGCACTGCTTTGGGGCCTGGCCCTGCTCTCAACTCCCACTGCTTCCCTAGGCCTGAACCACCCACCAGCCTCTTTCTGGGCCAAAAGGGGCTGACCTTTCCACATCTTGATCCATTGCATCCAGACCAATCCAGCACCCCAGTGCAGTCCCCAGGAGTCCTTGGGGCCTCTTCCTGCCCCATCTGCCTTTGCATCTCTGGGTTGCATGTCCACCAGCTGCCCTAGACTAGCATCTTTCCTGGTCCAGGCTCCCAGGCCAGTCCAACCCCCAAATTCCTGAGGCCAAAAAATTCCTGGAGGGATCCAGACCTTAGGAGAAAGCCTGAGAGCCCAGCCCCCCAGTGCAGTCCCCAGGAGTCCTTGGGGCCTCTTCCCGCCCCATCTGCCTTTGCATCTCTGGGTTGCATGTCCACCAGCTGCCCTAGACTAGCATCTTTCCTGGTCCAGGCTCCCAGGCCAGTCCAACCCCCAAATTCCTGAGGCCAAAAAATTCCTGGAGGGATCCAGACCTTAGGAGAAAGCCTGAGAGCATCTAAACCTTATCTGACTTGCCCTGTGTGGGAACTCCTGAAGACAAAAGCAATCTGGCCACTCCAATATAAAAAATTCCTGGAGGGATCCAGACTTTAGGAGAAAGCCTGAAAATATCTGACCGTCACCAGAATTGGGCCTCTGTGAGAACTCATGAAGACAAAAGCAATCCAGCCACTCCAATATAAAATAAAAGAGAGAAACAGAAGCTTAGATGAACCAGCTATTCCTGCCCAAAAAGTAAACAAAAAAGACACATAAAGTTCACAAAAAGAAGCAGACCTAACCTTGAAGGCCTGAGTCTCACACAAGAATCAGAAACTACAAAAGAAATTCACATGTCAAAATCACAGAGAAAAAATAATAACATGAAAAAAACAAAATAACATATCACCATCAAATACCAATAGTCCTCTAGAAGAGTAAAATGAGAACCCCTTAGAGATAATGCAGGACATGGAACTCAAAAGAACAATTATAAACATGGAATTCAAAAGAACAATTATAAACATGATAAAAGAATTCAGTGAATTTAAAGACCACACAAGCAAAGAAATCAAAAAACTGGAGGAAGATAGAGATAAACTTCTGAATGAATTCAGAAAAGAGAAATATTGAAGAATACTCAGGCAGAAATGAAGAAGGAAGTGAAACACACAGTAAGCCAATTATAAACGACAGGAGAAAGACTTAACAACAGGATGAACAAAATGGAAAACAGAGTATCAAGACTGGAAGAAAAAATGGACGAACTAGACCACTCAATCAAAAATTATGAAAAATTTAAGAAATCACAAGAATGGAATAGACAGGAGTTGTGTGACACCATAAAAAGACCAAACTTACAAATAATAGGCATACAGGAAGGAGAAGAATCCCAAGATAATGGCATGGACCAGATCTTCAACAGAATCGTGTAGGAAAATTTCCCAAAATTAAAGACAGACACACCCATACAAATACAAGAACCATATAGAACACCAAATAGGCAGGACCAGAAAAGAAACTCTCCACGGAACATCATAGTAAAAACACAACATATACAAAACAAAGAGACAATTCTGAAAGCTGCAAAAGAAAAAACAAGTCACATATAAAGGAAAACCCATTAGGATCATAGCCGACTTTTCAGTGCAAACTATGAAAGCCAGAAGAGCCTGGACCAAAGTATTCCCAGTTTTAAATGACCACAGATGTCAACCCAGATTACTATACCCAGCCAAAATGTCTATTATAGTCGAAGAAGAAAGAAAAATCTTCCAAGACATAAAGAGGCTGAAGGAATTCATGTCCACAAAACTAGCCCAGAATGAAAACAGAAATTAAAATGACAGGATTCAATACCGATCTATCATTAATAACTTTAAATATTAACAGACTGAATTCCCCAGTCAAAAGACACAGGAATGAAAACAGAAATTAAAATGACAGGATTCAATACCCATCTATCATTAATAACCTTAAATATTAACAGAATGAATTCCCCAGTCAAAAGACACAGACTAGCACAATGGGTTAAGAAACAAAACCCATCTTTTTGGTGTCTGCAAGAAACTCATCTAACTTTTAAGGACAGACACTATCTCAAAGTGAAAGGATGGAAAAAAAATATACCAAGCAAATGGCACTAAGAAAATAGCAGGCAGAGGAATTCTAATATCTGAAAAAATAACTTTAAACTAAAACTAATCAAAAGAGACAAAGAGGGCCACTTCATTTTGATCAAAGGAATAATAAATCAAGAAGATATCACAATCATGAACATATATTCACCAAAATCTGGTGCACCCAACTTCATAAAAACAATACTACATGACTTTACTTAAGACCCAGATTAACCCCAACTCATTAATAGTAGGGGGCTTAAATAACCCACTGTCTGCATTACATAGGTCAAAAGGGCAGAGAGTTAAAAGAGAGACATCTGAATTAACAATACCATATATCAAATGGACTTAACAGACATCTACTGAGTATTCCACTCAAGCACCAAAGAACATACTTTCTACTCAGCACCCCATGGAACATTCTCCAAAATCGACCATATACTGGGGAACAAACAAACCTCAAGAAATACAAGAAGATTGAAATAATTCCATGCATTCCATCAGACCACAATGCATTAAAGCTTATTATAATCAACACCTGAAGAAGCCCTAATCACCACATGAACACATAGAGATTAAACAACACACTCCTGAATGATGAATGGGTCAAAAGAGAAATTAAGAAAGAAATAAAAGTATTCC
>NW_008346548.1:1397278-1398492 GCF_000622305.1 Nannospalax galili
CAGAATTGGAAAAAAACATCCTAAGATTCATATGGAAGCACAAAAGACCTCAGATAGCCAAAACAACTCTGAGCACTAAGAGCAATGCGGGGGTGGGGGGGATTACTATACCAGATTTCAAGCTGCATTACAGAGCTATAGTCATAAAAACAACATTGTACTGGCACAAAAATAGACCCAGAGACCAATGGAACAAAACTGAAGACGAAAATATAAGGAAATGCAATTTCAGCCACCTGATATTTGAAAAAGAGGCCAGGCACATTCACTGGAGGAAAGAAAGCATGTTCAGCAAATGGTGCTGTCAAAACTGGATCACCACTTGTAGAAGAATGAAACTAAATGCCTATCTTTCACCCTGCACAAAAGTCAATTACAAATGGCTCAAAGACCTCAATGTTAAGCCTATCGCTCTGAAACTATCAGGAGAAAACATTGAGAAAAAACCTACAAGACATAGGCATAGGAAAGGATATTCTAAACCGGACATCAATTGCTCAGGAAACAAGAATTAACAAATGGGACCTCATTAAACTAGAAAGCTTCTACACATCAAAGGATACAACCAAGGAAGCAAACAGAAAACTCACAGAATGGGAGAAAATATTCACCAGCGACACATTTGACAGAGGTTTAATACCCAGAATTTATAATGAACTCAAAAAACAGAGAACCAAGACAAGAAGCAACCCAATTAAAAGATGGACTAAGGAGCTGAACAGAGAGTTCTCAAAAGAAGAAGTAAAGATAGTTATGAATCATCTTAAAAGATGTTCAATATCACTAATAATTAGGGAAATGAGAATTAAAACCAGATTAAGATTTCACCTCACCCCAGTCAGACTGGCTAAGATCAAGAAAACAAATGATACCAAATGTTGGAGAGGATGTGGGGAAAGGGGAACGCTCATTCACTGTTGGTGGAATTGAAAACTTGTGCAACCCCTGTGGAAAGCAGTGTGGAGAAATCTTAAAAAACTAAAAATGAACCTATCATTTGACCCAGTTATAACACTCCTTGGCATATACCCAAAGGACTTATCCTATTACAAAGATACTTGTACATCCATGTTTATTGCTGCTCTTTTCACATTAGCTAAGAGATGGAAGCAACCTAAGTGCCCTCAGCTGATGAGAGGTTAACAAAAATGTGGTATATTTACACAATGGAGTTCTATTCAGCAGTAAAGAAAGATGAAATAATGAAATTTGCA
>NW_008346548.1:1398714-1398997 GCF_000622305.1 Nannospalax galili
CGGAGGGGGGAGGGAAGGGTATACAAGGAACCTAGGGGATAAAGGGAAAGAACGAGCTCAAGAGAGGTAGGACCATAGGAGAAGGGTATTAATAAGGGAGAAAGATGGGAAATGGGGGCACCTTAAGTGTGAAAATGATGATGGAGGGGTGAGACAATGTGAGAGATAAACAATGCCTAGCTAGCTTTGAAAACCAGTGAGAACCATATCACTCCTACAACCTACTGACAAATTATACATAGCAGATCAAGAAATATATGTCTAGGTAAGGTTTATCTGAGAA
>NW_008346548.1:1399182-1401122 GCF_000622305.1 Nannospalax galili
CATCTGTCAAAATGTCCTATAATGGTGGTGGGTCACCTGTCCTCTTGATCAAAGAGGCCGAGGAGATCCACCAGTTGGACTTGAACTAGTGTCCAGTCTATAAAGAGGAGGGTCAACACAGAGGAATCATTTCCTCCATGCTTCCAAGTGAAGCCAACCATGGTTGAGCAGGACTTTTGACTTATCTCCACATAGGGGAAACTGGTAAAAAAAGGAGCCAGGGGCTATTCCCAAGCCAATGTTACCCCTGAGGAACAGATCCTCAAATGTCCTTAAGAGTAAAAATAAATCGATTTATCTGGTCCAACTGTATTGCCTTAAACACCCAATAGAAAATTATAACCAAAGATTAAATGGGCCAACATAATTTCATAAGCGTCCATATTTATAGCTAAAGGCTACATTACAAGCAACAATGCCAGACAAGCAATACCTTCTTTTGAGTTGTTGGCCAGGGTGGCCAAAGGGATTTCCATATAGGAACCCAGCATTGAACTGGGAAAAAAAACAGCAGATCCCAATCTTATCCAAAGGAATACAGACAACTGAATACCGCTAGATGAAGAACAGCTGACTCCCCTAAAGCAAAGACCTCTAGATAGGCTGACTAGATTCACCAGAAGGGCTAGTAGTGGGGAATGGCTAGGGGTGCCAACAACACAGCAGACAGTAGCAGGGATATCAGAGTTTAAGGGCTCAAGTGGGGGGAGGGAGGCTATGGGAGGGTGCTACCTGGGAAGTGGGTGTATAAATAAACAGGAAAAAAAATAATTCTTCAAAGCATAAATATTTGCTCCTTAATAATTAGTAGATGTGAAAAACATTACCATTGAAATCTACCTGATGACTTTATATCAATGCTCAGATGCCAAGGACATCAGAAAGTAACCGACTGTGACTAGTAATAACCAGATATATCGAGATTAGAAATGCATGTGCACCTTAGTGTCAATTGTATTAAAAATGAATTTTTGTGTGTGAAACTGTATTTTAACCTCATTTCATTTTATGTCTCTTAGGGTTTATATGGAGTACAATATTGCATAACTGTATTAATTCATCTATAAACCTAAAAATTTACAGCCAATTTTGAAAGAGATGCATCTTAGCTCTGGAAATTGTTATTGAATATGTCAATGTTGTTGTAATGAAATACTTCTTCTAATTATATGGCTATTAAATAAATAATTAAAAAACAATTTAATATCAAATTTTGTGTTTAACATGATGAATTTGAGCTCTCAAGTAGAAACTGTGTCTTATAATCCCCACTTCTTGGTGTATTAAGAAGAAATTAGATATTATTTTTATAGATCATCTTATTGAAACTGAAAAGCTTCTCTCTCTCTCTCTCTCTCTCTCTCTCTCTGTGTGTGTGTAATATGTGTATAAGATGAGAATGTGCATGTTCATGTTCCTGTGTGTATGTCAGAAGCATTCCATGGTACACTTGTTAAGTGAGAGAAGAACCTCGGGTATTAGTCCTGGCCTTCCACCTGGTTTGATACAGCATCTCTTTATTGTTTACTTCTGTGTACATCAAAGCTAGCTGGTCCATGATCTTTGAAGATTTCTTCTGTCTTCATCTCCCATCTCTAGGAACAATGAGATTTCAGAAGCATGCTACTGTGTCTGGCTTTCTTGGTTGTGAGGATCCAAACTCAGGTCTTCACACTTGCTCAGAAAATGCCTTACCTACGAGCCATCTCCCTAGACCTCAAATTGAGTACTTTTTAAAAAATTATTTATTTAATAACTATATAATTAGAAGAAGCATTTCATTACAACAGCATTGACATATTCAATTTCCAGAGCTAAGATACATCTCTTTCAAAATTGGCTGTAAATTTTTAGGCTCACAGTTGAATTAATACAGTTACACAATATTGAATTAAGTATAAACCCTGTAAGACATAAAATTTGAATGAGTTTTTACCCTT
>NW_008346548.1:1401534-1408281 GCF_000622305.1 Nannospalax galili
TCTAGTCAGCCTATCTAGAGGGCTTTGTTTTAGGAGGGTCAGCTGTTCCTCATCTAGCGGTAATCAGTTGTCAATATTACTTTGGATAAGATTGGGGTCTGCTGTTCATTTTCCCAGTTCTGTGCTGGGTTACTATCTGGGAATCCCTTTGGCCACCCTGGCCCTCAACTCAAAAGAAGCTATCGCCTGTCTGGCATTGGTGCTTGTTATGTAAAACTGAGTACTTTTTAATGAAAGTTTGACCTACAAATAAAATGAAAAAAATTAAATTTAAATAAATATTAAGAATTACATTTCCAAAACACTGTCAATTTCAAATCATAACAATTGAATGTTTTATTCTCAAGAAATGTGTGATGCTTAAATGCATCCCTGGGCTCTTAGTTTGTTACCTCTTCTAAAATCTGATCTTTCTTGCTTACTCTTAGTAAGCATCATATTTTGCATGAGACTCTAAACTGGAAAACAGGAGTTTTGCTTTTTTACCATCATGTCTTTATTCCTTAATGCACTACCTAATATACTGCAGGTATCCTGAAATATTGTTTAAGAGAATGTTGAGGGAGCTGTCTTATCATTCATTCATGGTGATTAGGAAATTCACACTTCACTAAAAATTATGGAACTGGGGCTGGAGAGATGCCTCAGTGGTTAAGAACACTGACTGTTCTTGCAGAAGACCTGGGTTCAAATCCCAGGACCCACATGGTGCTAACAACTGTCCATAACTCCAGTTCTAGGGGATCCAACGCAGACTCTGCATGACAGGGGCACAATTACCTACATGCAGGCATAGCGTTCATACACATAAAATAAAAATAAAAGAAAATATTTTTTAATTAAGGAACCACATTCATATTAAAATTCTTTCCTAGAAAGAGCCTGAGAAAGGGGGATAGTAGGAAACAAATGTTACCAAGGGGGGAATGAGGAAAATGGGGTTATTCTCCTGGGAAGGGAAGAAGGAAGGATATACAAGGAATCAAGGGAGTAGGGGTAACTCAAGGAGGAACTCAAGAGAGGGGTAGTCAAAGGAAACAGTTATTATCAAGGAAAATAATTGGAAAAATGAGGGTACTTTAAGTGGGGAGGAATTCAGGAGGCTAAAGTGGAAGAGAGAGAAGAGAAATAAATAAAGCTCAGGTAGTATGAGAAACCAGAGGGAAATGTAGTAACTTTAAAAGAAATATACTGCAAAATACACATACAATATCTGAACATGAGTCCATGTGTACACCTGACAGCTATAGAACAAGAAACACAGTGTGAGACAGGAGAAACCTCCCTTCTAGTTGTTGGCCAGGGCAGTCCAAGAGACTCCTGAAATAATGCAGGTTATTGCCATAGCCTTTGAGTACCTCCTAGGGCGTGAAGGTAAGACCCTATTGCTGAAGACAAGACATGCTTTGGACATAGAACTTGGAGCAATAAAGCTGGAATTGACCTGGAAGTCTCTTCCCTGAAGACTCTTGAAGGTACTACAGAAGCTGCTAAGGAGGAAAATCAATGATCCAACTCCAGCTTCCAACCCTAGCTTCAATGCCTAACAACCACAACAACAAAGACCAGTACAACAAACTATAGCGGTACAGCAGTGGCACTTTTTTCTTAGGGATAATCAACAGCTACCTAATTGGATTTAAATCCCTCTCAATGGGAGGGGAATCATGGATGGCATTGTGAATATAGTTAAATATACATGACTAGAGAGGTCATAGATCCTAGAGAAAACCCTATCTCTGGCATATCTCTAGACAAATGAAATCTCTTACTATATGCTAAATATGGATCCTTATAGTTTCAGACGAGTATACCTTACACTACTCACCAGAAAAGATTCTTTTTGAGAAAGATGGAGGCAATTACAGAGTTCCAACACTAGTCACACACAGAGAATATGTGTCTGAAAATTGCCCTTCCCTAAGTGACACATCTACAGTGGACCCTCAATACCTAAGGCCCATGGAACATAGCAGAACAGGAGGCAGAGAAAATACAAATACATCCCTCAATGCTCACTACCAAAGCTTTCTCATGCAACAGTGTAAAATGCACACAGAAGGCCACAACTGGCCAGGTTTCAGAGAATAAGAGACTGTAGAGAACATGTCCCTGGAAAAGACCACCATATGAATCCCCAACCACCCACAGCTCAGAAACCATTGTAAAACTGGGCAGAAAGATAGTAAGAGCCAGGCTTGGTACATGAACATAAGGAAATAGAGGCCTCCAGGGAACTCTGGGAACTTGCTCATATAAACTTACAGCAATGGTGACAGCATGCACAAGATCCATGCTGACTCAGTCATACAAATACCCAGCATAGAACTGGGGAAATGAGCAGGAGGCCCCAACCTTAGCCAAGGAACTATTGGCAAATGATAACTGCTGTGTGAGAGAGAATCTATTTTCTTTGAAGGAGTTATTATAGATAGGGGGATTAGACTCCAGTCTATGAACCTATAATGTGAAGGACATCTGGGTACAACAGCTTGTCCAGATAGGCCTTAACATATACAACAAAATGAATGAAATCAGTGTGTGGGGGGGGTGTAAAGGAGGGGCCTAAATATAATTAAGATGTATGAAATGCATAAAAATTCAATATATATTTAAAAATCTTTCCAGTCTTTAAAGGACAATCATACACTCAATTTAAACTGATAGCATAGTAGGAACTCAAGTAAGGCAGAGTTCCCTGAGATACTGCAGTAGTTTACAATAAATTGTGTCACTCTCTACTGTTGTGAAGAGATTCTGTTGACTTGCTCTCAACACAAATTACTATTTTTATTTTTATGACATGAATTTGAATTATGGGTGTGATTATTGTTTTATGTGATTATCTCTCTCTTTCCTACTAGATTTTTCAACCCACCGAGGCCATGTTATTTAATTCAGTGCTCTAGGGTCTAGCTTACTGTCTGACACTCAGTATACAGCAAGTACTTGTCAGGTGCATGAACATGAGAGCATAGATTCCAATCAAAATAGACTGAGACTGGGTGGATAACAGCTACTCCTACTATTTTCAAGTAATTCTAATACATAGAAATCTCAGTTGCTAATCTTTTACTGTAAATTCTGTTCAATCAAAGCAATTTAAAGAACTCTTAAATGAAAGCAATGGATCATATGACAACAGCAACCACTTCCAATCTCAAGTTTGAGGCTTGAGTTCCAGCTTACTACATATTGGTTCTAATAACCTACATCATCATAACATTAAGTGTCAATGATGTAATGTTATGGGTTTTAAGTTGCTTTATGAGATTATATATATGAAGCTAGCTGCTAGAGTAACTCAAGGCATTAGGACAAAGCTTACTACAAAGCAGCTTCTATGTTGGTCAGACACTGCCTGCAACAAGACAGAGACCTATCCTGACCAACAGTCAAGAATGAGATACTATAGGGAGAGGATAATTGGAGAAACAAGAGGATGTCAATGGCACAAAAAAGTAAGTGCTAGGCACAATTAGTAAGAAAAACAGAAAGTAGAGGAATGGGAATGTCACAGTAGTTGGAAATGGAAAAGATTTCAACATGATAGAAATATTGCCAAGAAATCTATTAGCTTTTCCCTTAAGTGACACAGCCTTCTCTTCATAAAAATAAAATAATTACTACTATCATTATTAGGAGACATTAAGCACATATTATAAATTTAACATTCTTCACATGATTTCACATGCTGGAAATTTAGCCTGTGTAAATATAGTCATGAACTTTATCATTAACCACAATGAATAGCATGTCATTCTTTGTGTACTACCTGAAAAAATAAAAAAAGGCAAAACTGTATGTTAAACACAATAACAAGGTAACAGGATATACACTTGGGCCAATTATTTGCCTTTTGTGCTTTCTAGACACTGATTATGAACAAAAGCATGAGTATGCCTTATCTGAAACACAGGAACAGAATGCCTTAGATTTCAAACATTTTTCAATTTTTGTAATATTTTCAAAAACTCAGTGTGATATCTTGAGATGGGACACTAGTCTAAAGATACAATTCATTTTGCTTCAAATATATATTACATACACAGCCCAAGGGTGTATATATAATATTTAGATTTTGACCCATCACATAAAGTATTTAATTTTCCTTTGGGGCACCATGGTAAAGTTGAAAAAGTTACAGATTTGGGAGCATTTTGGATTTTCAAACTTGGAGTGTTTAACTTATATCATGAAAAGTTCATTAGGAATTCTTTTTGTATAGTTACTTTCAATATTCACATTAATAGAGTCAAATACATACAAGCTCTCATACTAAAGTATTTATTAGAGCATCATCTTGTGTATATACGTGTATTTGTGTATGTATGCACAGGTGCACGTG
Organism: Nannospalax galili; assembly: GCF_000622305.1. Lineage (NCBI taxonomy): Eukaryota > Metazoa > Chordata > Mammalia > Rodentia > Spalacidae > Nannospalax > Nannospalax galili. The sequence continues at coordinate 1,405,883 of NW_008346548.1, forward strand.
CACATTATTTTGAGAGTGCTTAGGCAACAAGGTTAAAAAGCTTTAGATACACTGCATCAAAAAGATAGTATCTATATAGCCATACTTCAGAGGAAATATCTACATGGCGATCATATTATGCTGATTAAGCGTTCATTTGAGATGCTGCAGAGATGGCTCAGTGGTTAAAAGCACAGGCTGCTCTTGCAGAGGACCCAGGATTGATTCACAGCACCCACAAGATGGCTAACAACCCATAACTCCAGCTTCAGGGCATCTGATGCCCTCTTCTGATCTCTGCAAGCATTGCACTACATGGGTGCATTTACATACTCACAGGCAATACACTCATACACATGAAATAAAAAATAAATTTTCAAAATTTTAAGTTTTTTAAAGTATAAAAAATATAAAGTGGTGCTGGAGAGATGGCTCAGTGGTTAAGAGCACTGACTGCTCTTACAGAGGACCCGGGTTCAATTCCCAGAACCCACATGGCAGCTACAAACCATCCTTAACTCCAGTTCCAGGGGAAATCGAAGCCCGCTGCTGACCTTCTTGGCATTGCATGACATGGGTACACTCACATACATGCAAGCAATACACTCATACACATAAAATAAAAATAATAAATTTTTTTAAAATATAAAGGACAAAAACCTAACAGATATCTAATAATTAAGAATGAGAAAATAAAGACAAAAAGACAGTATCTGAAGTGATTAATCTTTTCCAGAGTTGATAAAAGACACAAAATCTCAAATGCATAAAGCATAAGTAAAGAGAAAATAAATCCAAAATCAAACACATTGTAATGAACTCTATAACACTGTATTATTCAGGAAGTAATCAGGAAGCCATAAGGCACTCAGAGCATCTAGAGGACAATGTCAAGAACACAGGAAAAGCTAATAAGCAGGGATAGTGACACAGACGAGATCAACAAGAGCAGCAACATACTAGGGACATATGACATCCTGATATTGAAGAACAGCAGTAGCTGGTGACACTGAAGACACATAGCTGTCATTAGAAATGAAACTAAATATTTCATGTCTCTCCTGCCACTTAATCAATCATCAGTGGTTCCCACTGGCTGAACCTAGCCATAACAAAACTGACCCTGGAGGTGGGGGAATTCTCCCTGCCTTGGTCAGCTCTTCTGAAAGACAACCAAGCAGAATATGAAAGAAGACTCATACAGTCAAACAGTCAAAACCTGCATAAATGTCCAAGACAATAAGAAAACTAGATTTCCCCAGAGGAAACTGAAAAAGATGGGAGATTTTCAACAGCAATGATAGAACACATAAAAGTATAGGATCTTCAAAGAGCTGAGGTAAATTAAACACTTCAAATTAAAGTCAGTAAAACAAACTATCATTAAAAATGAGTACAAATCACATTTCAGATGAAGACCAAGAATTTACTAATCATAGACATTCATTAACAGAATATGAAAAAATGTCTAAAGAAGAAATGTAACAAAGAATAATGACTTAGATTTAAAAATTAATTGAAGATAAGGATCCTGACAGTGGTGCATTACTAAATATTTATCAACTTATTCCTTAAAAACCAAAAGCAACAGACATATAGTCTTCGCTGATTTCACTGGTGTAAATTCTCCCCTCGAAGTCAGTTTCAAGGTCTGAACACAGGATTACAAAATGTGGAATTGCAAAAAGATGCACACAAGCTGCTCTTGTCAGTTCATATGTGAGCTCCAGACACCACTGGAGGAGGAGCAATGCCTAGAGAATCTTAAATAGGTTTTAGGACAAAAGATGGGCTATAAAAACAAATGCAATCTAAAATAATATATAACACAAACAGGAATAATGGACTGGGTGCAACTAAAGATCAAATATTCTAAAGATTTATATGGTTTGAAAGGATGATAGAGTAACATGTCAATGTATGATTATTAAATAAAGGATTATTACATATTTAAACAATTTTAGATAGAAAATTAAACTAAAATGTACAATTTTTAAACTAAGAGAAAAAGCATTTTAAGAAAACTCATATAATACAGCAAAATATAATTTTATTAAATTTTTTATTCTTTGAGAATTTCATATATGTATACAATTAATTATGAGTCTAACTACCCTCCCCCGATTTTCCCCTTCAACTCACTGAAATAACCTCCCCAACATGTCACCTCCACAGGTCAAAACAGAATTTTTTTAAGTAAAGATGAAAGAATGGAAAATATAAAACTGTTATTAGTTAAGTATATAGGAAATCAAAATAAATAGAAACCAATTGTATTTCTGATTGAGAAGTAGTTTAAATCAAAAAAATTCTGTGACATACTGTCTACAACAGACATAGGTAATATGTATATGACAAAAGAGCTTCATGTCACTACTATCCTCAGGCCTCTTGGGGTAAGTCTATAGCGCAGCTCTCTG
>NW_008346548.1:1414108-1429203 GCF_000622305.1 Nannospalax galili
GGGGAATGGATGAGGGTGCTGACAACACAGTGGACAGTGACAGGGATGGCAGAGTATGGAGCCTCTAGTGGGAGAGGAAGGCTGTCTATCTGATGAGTTTGTAATCATGCTCAGATGCCGAGGAGCTCAGAAGGTGGGCGACTGTGACCAGTGATAGTCATGTATATAGAGATTAGAAATGCATGCGAAAACGTCTCAATGTCAATTTCTTTGGAATGAATTCTTCTGTATGAAAGAAAAAAAAAACAAACAAAAAAAAACAAGTATCTTCTTGAAGTCCCTCAAATTAAGGTAAAGAATAAGAACAAATCATTCTGGAAGAACGCAAAGGAAAATAGCTTTAGATACTTAAGTGACAATAGAATTTATTCTCATAGTTGTTTTAATAGCTTTTGTATAATCCTCATCGCTATTATGAGATGTATTTATCAAATCTGTAATCATTATGCCAAAAATTCTGAATTAGTGTAATATTTTGCATATTGTTAAAACTGTAACTTTAATTGTAAAAAAAAATTAAAAAAAAAACAGTTTCATGTTATACGGTAAAACTGTGGCAGTCATATAAAAGTCAAACTCTACATTATAAGTTAAAACATTATTGGGATATAAAGACAGTAATTAAATAATGAAAAAGAAATAGTATATCAACAAAGTATAATAAGTTACCCCTCTAAACATCTAACATCACAAATATAATTACATAAACCAGAAAGAGCAAAACCTTCCATCATAAGGAAATTTTTCCATATTTGCATCAATTGCCAAGTGGCCAATAAAGAAGTAATGACAGTTTAACAACGCAATAATCTAATTAGCAAATATTAAAGTTCTAATAAAGTTTTGTGTCTAATAATTCTAAGATATATATGCCTTCTAGGCACTCATGAAATTTTTACAGGAACTGATCCTATGTCAAGGCACAAAGTAAGTCTCAATACATACCAAAGAACTGGCATACTTTTATCCTCCCCCTAATCACAATTAAACATAGACCTTAACTGAAACCTGTCCTTTAAGCAAAATTACAATAGGCTATTTTTAAAAATCAGAACCTTATGACTAGTAATAATCAGATACATACAGATTAGAGATACATGCGCCAACGTGTCAGTGTTAGTAGCAAAAACAATGAGCCTTTCTGCAAGGAACAATATATTCTAAAATGAAATGGAGATCTATCTTAAAGGTTAAAAACTTATTCAATTTTATGTATTACAGGGCTTACACTGAGTTCCATATTGTATAACTGTATTAATTAAACTGTGAACCTAGAAACTTACAGTAACTTGTGAAAGAGATGTACTCTTGCTCTGGAGTATGTTACTGAATATGCTAAAGCTGTAATGAAATGCTTCTTCTAATCATGTAGTTATTAAAATTTTTTAAAAAATTAGAAATTTAAAAAAATTAGAACCTTATAGAATTATAGATTTAAGACTAAGGAAAACTTGAAAATTCAATACATATAAAATTGACTGACAACAACACAACGTATACCAAGACTCAGGAGATAGAGATTATATAATCTTAGGCAAGCATATTTAGCTTTAAGTTATGTGTTAAAAGACAAGACAAAGTATCAAGAAGTTAGAGAAGGCTTAGAAATGATAACCAGGATATGTAAAAGCAGAAAAATAACAGTACCAGAAAAAAGTGAAATGTAAAACCAAAACATAAACAGCAAAGTAAATTGTTAGTAGTTTGAAAATATGAATAAAGGACATGAATATCTAGGGAGTTCTATCATAGAAAACAAGTTACAATTGAGAAAGACAAAAAATTAAGACATTTAAATGAATGTAAAAGGCTGTGAATAAATATATCTCAATTATTGAACTAAATATTCAGGTTGTCTAATATAATGAAATGGGTACATTTATGTAAAAATATAAGTAGTTCAAGTATAACTGGAAAACAAATTATAAATGAGGCTATGACATACTACTATGATCATAAGTTATGCTGTACAAATAAACTTAAGCGCAAATTTTGATAAACCTGTAAAAACTACTTAAGGTCTATAGTATAAACACAAGCTGGAATATAGCAAACTGTGGGAATGACTTTTATAAATGGACATAATCTAGACTAATGTCTTTTAATTTACCCCATAAAACCATGTGCTCTTATGTCTTGTGACCTGGACACCTGATCTCATTTCCCTGACAAGCTCAATTTTGTACTCCACCCAAAAAGTAATGCATGAGGGCGGGTATGCTTGAGAGCTGACATATCAAAGCACAGAAAAGCAGAACAGGGTCCACTGCACACAGTGGAGATAGGGAAGGCCACGTGACCTTGGGTGAATGAGATATTCTAGAACTAGAGATGAAAAGACAGGGTGGTCTGTTAAGGTTATGGTGGAGCCAAGCTTCTACTTCCCCAGTTGAAGCTGGTGAAACCATTTTGAATAAAATTATGGATGGGGCAAGACTCTGGACACAGTTCCAGGAATGGAGTTCCAGCAAGGACAGTTCCATCAGATAGTGCCAGGAGACAGACAGTTCCAAGAGATGTCTAGGGGAATGAGTGTCTTCCAAGTTCAGGCATACTCTTTTCTTCCTCCTCCCCCTCCCCCTCCCCCTCCTCCTTTCTTCTTCTAATTGAATTTTTGTGTATTTCATACACAACATCTTAATCATCTAAATACGCCTTCCCCATGGCACCCTCCTATTCCAACTCCCCTCCCCCTTGGATTTCTTGCATTCTGTTACTCATGTTAAGGCCTATCAAGTCAAGTGTCCCCTGATGTCCCTTAGTGCAACTCTTAAAAACTTAACCTAAGAGTCAGACTATTTGTTCTGGTAATTATAATTTCAGCATAGAAATGCCACAGAAAAAATAAAGCACCTTAATTCTTATATAAGATCCTATAATATTAACATTAAAACCAGGTAAATGGTTTATAAGAAAGGAAATGTATTTGTAGTAATTGAGGAAAAGTAGCAGCAGCTATTATTTACTTATTATTATGTGCTTTGCTAGGAGTTTTGCATTTATTATTTATTTTTATCTATATTTCACCAGTTATTTCATTTTAACTTTTTTTTCAGTTGACATAACATATAATACAACTCGTTGTGACATTTTCATATATAGACATCACAATACATTGTGCTTATTCATGCATCCATTACATTCCTGTGTCCTCAATCTCCTCTCTTATTGAGCTCCCCATAAATAGTCTCTTTGATTAACTGACTGAGAGACATAGAGACAAACACATAGATTTCTCACAAGGGAGAAAAAAATATGTCCCTGTTGTATTCCCCTTCCACTTTCCCTTTAGACTCCTTTTCCCATCGGATAATCCCCATTCTGTTGTTCTGTTTTCATGTAACACACACAAACACAAACACACATTCACATTGTTAGCATAGTGTGCCAGTCTTGTAACTACATTTACTCTTAACATCATTCTAACGGAAGTAAGTCTTTAAACAAAGGAAGTATATAGAAAGTCGTAAAGCTAGTATCATGTAAAGATTGATGGAAGGATATTCTAAAGCCCATCTATTTAAACATGAACCTTATTGCTTACTCATTTTCCATTTTTATGTTGTATATACATTCTCAAATTATTATAGCTATAATTATTTTAAGTACTATTAACTATACTAGAGTTATTTGATGAATTTAAAGAATTTGACAGGTTTTCTACTACCAGTGAATTTTATTTTTTCAAATGTTTTCACCTGTTTATTTAGTATGTTTTGCTTCCACTCCAAGAACTCTCTTTTATTTTGGGAAGGCAAGAATTAATGGACAAGAACTTGCTTGGTTGTGTTTGTCTCTGAATGCTGTGATCCCTTCTTCCTTCTGAAGGTTGACTTTGTTGGGTATTTTCATATATATATATATATATTTCATTATATTTACTTTATGTGTATGAATGTATTGTCTGCATGTATGTGAGTGCACCCACGTAGTACAAAGCCATGTTTTGGGAAGGCAAGAATTAATGGACAAGAACTTGCTTGGTTGTGTTTGTCTCTGAATGCTGTGATCCCTTCTTCCTTCTGAAGGTTGACTTTGTTGGGTATTTTCATATATATATATATATATTTCATTATATTTACTTTATGTGTATGAATGTATTGTCTGCATGTATGTGAGTGCACCCACGTAGTACAAAGCCATGGATGTCAGAAGAGGGCTTCGGATTCCCCTGGAACTAGAGTTAAGGACGGTCCATAGCTGCCATGTGAGTGCTGTGAATCAAACCCAGGTCCTCTGCAAAAGCAGTCAGTGCTCTTAATCGCTGAGCCATCTCTCCAGCCCTGCTGGGTATTTTCTTATTGGTTTTGCAGGGGTTTTCATCTTGTTTTGTTTTGACTCTCAGAACACTATGTCACCTCACTGGCTTCTGGCTTGCATGGTTTTGTTGAGACAACCAGTGATAGCCTTACGAAGTTCCCTTAGCTGACATGTATCTTTCTTTTACTACTTTTAAGATGTTCTCTTCTGCATTTACTTTTGAAGATTTCATTATAATGTGTCTTGGAATACTCTTTTTTTTATGTAATATTTCTTAAGGTCTGTTTGTTGTAAGAATATGAATGTCCAAACACCTTTCAAGGTTTGCTGTGTTTTTAGAAAGCAATTCCTTACTTTTCTGTAAGACATGAAATTGAATGAGTTTTTAACCTTTAAAAAATATCTCCATTTCATTTTAAAATATACTGCCTCTTACAGAAAGACTCATTATTTTTGCTAATAACACTTAGATGTTGGCATATGCCTCTCTAATCTATATGTATCTGATTATTACTAGTTATAGTCTGTTGCACTTGGATCCTTGGCACCTGTGTATGGATATAAAGTCATCGGATAGATTTCAATGGCAATGTTTATCACCTCTACTAATTAACATGGTGTAAATTTTTATACTTCCTCCTCAACTATAACTCTTTTAATTTGTTGATTTTTTTTGTGTATATCACACAGAATATCCCAAACCATCTTATTCATCTATAAACCCACTTCCCAGATGGCACTCTCTCATAGGCCCTCTCCCCCACTAGAGAGAGCCCTTATACTCTGTCATCCCCGCTACTGTCCACTGTGTTGTCAGCACCAGCAAGCCATTACCAGTAGTTGTCCATCCGGTGAATCTAGTCAGCCTATATAGAGGTCTTTGTTTTTGGAAAGTCAGTTGTTCCTCAGCAGCAATCAAATGTCAATATTCTTTTATATAAGATTCGGGTCTGCTGTTCATTTTTCCAGTTTTATGCTGGGTTACTATCAATTCTGTCTTACATTGTTTATACAGAGTTCAATATTGTATAACTGTATTAATTCAACTGTGAACCTAAAATTTTTACAGTCACTTTTGAAAGAGATGTATCTTTGTTCTAGAAATTGTTATTGGGTACGTTAAAGCTGTAATGAAGTATTTCTAAAAAATAAAAAAAATACTTTTCTTCCCTTTTTAAAGTTTTCTTTCTTCTTATATACTTGATGTTGTCCCATTTATCTCCTGTAGCTCCTCGTTTTTGGTTTGTTTCATGTATTGTTTATTTTATTTCTGAATCCTAAATACTGAGATTAAAGGTGTGCACCATCACACCTAGCAGGATCTCTTAATATTTCTTCACTTTTCAAGCTTTACTTCTGTTTATTCTTCTAGTAAGATAATTTAGAATTACCCAACATAGAGCTCACCAGTTCCCTCCATGTTATGATTGAATATGTTCTTGAAACTCTATATTCAAATTTTCACTTCTACTGGGCTCTTTTTATGGTTCCTATTTATTTAACTTGTAATTTTGTTTGTGAGGTTTTTTTTTAAATGCATATCTGTCTGTGTTTTCGTGCATCCCATCATGTTTCTTGAGGACTGCTATACTGATTTCATTGTCTTTGTATTGGCAATACTGTTGTGACAGTGCAGCTGAGTAGAACTAGAACCAAGCTTCTGGGGCTCTTCAGCAATCACGGTGAAGGCAAAGGTTGATATTAATGCACACGATTCTTCTAAGTTCCTTTGACAGACATTTTTAATAGCAAGACTAAGGCTAAACAGAGTTGCACCTGCATCTCCAGAGGGATAGGACTGTTTCCCAGTTAGAGCTGGGATCACCTTTGGTAAATCTGCCACTTAGATGAGATTCCACACTCTCAGAGAGGCCTGAAGGCCAAGGTTCCATGGAGGTTTCATAAGCTCCTACCTGATTCCAAGGTTTCTAGAAGAAATTATTATCTACAGGTAGCTGCAAAATTAGTGTTGCTGTGAGGGAATATGAGTAGGGAGCCTTCTATTCTATCATCTTGCCAATATCCCTGAAGTGTAATTTTTAAAAGTCTAATATATAAGTAATTAAAGCATAAGAATGGCGAAGAATATTTTTATAAGTCAAGTGTGCTGGTTCCAGACTGTAATCACACTTGAGAAGTAAAAGCAGAAGGATCAGGAATTCAAGGAAAGTCTCAAGAATACATAGAGAGCTTCAGGCCAGTCTGGGCTACCTAAAGTCCCATCTGAAAAATATTAAATAAAATATTATAAATGAAAGTAAACACTTTTCAAATTTTGTGAAGGATATATAGAAGTTTAGTGATCCCCATAAAATGAAGAAAACTGTACTTAGGCAAATTAAAATAAAACTACCTACTAAAAGCCAAAAGGCATACTTATTTAAATGGTCTTATATGTTGTAAATATTTTCCAAAGGATATATACAAATGGCCATGAGAAATGAAAAAAGTTGATCATGAAGTACAGAAATCAAAATCAAAGCAGCAACTGACATCTGAAGGTGTCTTACCTATTAAGATAAGATGCTTGTTTGTGTCAATACCTCAGGTGAGTGGAACAATTTTTCTGAATGGGATATGAGAAATAATCTTAAATTCTAAGATTAAGCAATAAAATATGTTATGAATTTCAAGAAAAAGATGCTAAAATTTGGCTTATGTCTTTGAAATTGAAATCTATTTTCTCAAGAAAATTGATTTGAAAAACTAACAGTATAAGTAATAATGCTTTATCCACCTGCCTAGAATAATATTCATGCAAACCAATTTAATAAGCATTTATCAAGTACTTGGTTGGTACAAGGTTGCATACTGTTCACTGTGACATTCTTTCATACAAAAATTTTGAATCTACATTTAGAGAGATAACAATCTACCAAGAGAGATACATATGACGAGGGACATAAGCATAAATAATACTACTAGACAGAAGAAAGAGGTAAACTATGAAAAAGAGGAGAGAGAAGCCTGTGTTTCAGGCTTCATTCCTGCAAAGAACTAAGAGGGTCTGGATCACACTGCAAGATCTAGTCAGTTACAGAGAAAGCAGGTAGGGAGGAGGAGGTAGGGTGGTTAGAGGAATCACCTAGACAGATAGGGAGAGAGATATGGATCTAGAAAATCAGAAGTCAGCTAATGATCAAACATACATCCACTTGGAAGACAGGGCCTAAACTAAGAGAAGTCAGAAAGATAGCAATTTCCATGGAAAGAGCTGTGTTCTTACATGAACCACTAAGAGAATTGTTGCTGTTTGGAATAAATAAGTTTCTCATTTTGTGGACATATTAGCATAAATAGAACTTATAAAAATATAATCTCTATCAATTTTAAATTTTGCAGCCTAAATTAAACTTTTTGTTAAGAAAAATTACTATGATTTTTTTTAGCTTCTGTCACCTAGAAGTAGACTTAAGAAAAACTGTAAAAAAATTATATAGAAAATGTTTCCCTCATACCTCAACATAACTGTAACCACTAGAATACCAGTTTTAACAAAATGAATACGAGTAAAACATTTCAAATGAAGCGTATTTCTTGCTAAATGTATACGAATGGCAAATACTTTTCAAGTAGATTGCATTGTCTAGTATGAATGAATCCTCCTCGCCTACATTTAAACTAAAAACAAAAAGAAAGCAAATTGTTTTCTAAGGTTAGTCACTTACCACTAAGAGACTACTCAAAGAGTTTAAGCCCGCAGGGTGCAGTAGAGAACATGTTGTCTGCTTCTTCGGATACAAGCTACCAAGGTCAAAATAGAAACTACACTGTATTTTCCCAAAAGTTTCAATATATAGGATGAGGTGAGGAAGAATGGGACAAAGAGAACTACTTTATTTTGTACTGAAGAAATGTAGACCTGAAGAAATGTATGTCATTTAAAATGAATTAAGAAAATATTTAAAATGATTTAGTGTGGAAAGTATGACAGACCAAAGAAGGTAAGACAAGGACCCTGAAGAATATCTTTTATAAATTCTGACATTAGTCTCTCTGGCATTGCCCACTGCAGCTGTAGTCAGTGTCATCCCCTCTGCTCTGCTACCTGTTTTCTCCACTAAAATAGAATGAAATATCATTTAAAACAGACTGGTAGCATATTATTTATCTGAGCCAATGATAAGAAAAGAAAAGGAAATATTTTTATTTTAGTTATGGCATTGGAAAATTGGTATTTTGTGTGATTTTCTGTGAGTACTCAAAGTAGGCGTTCTAGCACTATTGAAGAACTACCTTCTGCATACTTAGTGTGCTTCTGGTCCTTGGAATTTTAAGGAGTATAATGAGTGGGCCTGTGGCACTGTCTCTTCTCCTTCTAGGCATCTCACTCTGCCATCCTTACCACACCTGGTCTGCGATACCACAGGGTATATGAATAACTGAGCTTTAGCTCTCTGCTCCTTCAGCTCCTTCCATAGTATCTTTATCTCCTCACCCAGACCCCAGACCCCAGAATTTATCATTTTACTCCTTCAGCAATATTTTCAATCCCTTTCTGGGATTTTCTCTGTCTCACCAGCCTTTCTTGGAATTCAAGATGAAAATTTTAGAAAAAAAAATTAGTTCATCTGGAAAATGACCACAAAAAGCCCTGCTGGATGTGGAGCATACAAAGGGAATGAATGAGTGGAATGCCTGCAGAGGAGCAGCCATAGCTTCATGGAGACCCGCTCTAGCATGCGGCTCCTCTGGCAGGAAGCAGTTTGTTTCTCCTTTCTGGAATTTGAACTTGCCTTGAACATGGTTTGAAGAAGGGATATAAGCAGAAGTAAGTCTTGGTCAGTTCTGAACAAAGCTATAAGAGTACTGGTGGCTTTTTTAATGCTCTCTTGTGATGCAGACACCAGGAAAAGCAGCTCTGGAAAGATGAATGAATGGTAAGAAAGCTTGTGAAGGGTGACCCAACAGATCCAAACTGTTCTGTTCCTCCCATTGTACCGAGGCCTCAGTCTCATAAAGAAAGCAACCATGGACCTTCTTGCTCCAGACAGGTCCACCCAAATGTAACTACATGGAATTACTAAGTAAAACAACTGCCCAGCTAAACCCGGCTGCACCAAAGAAACGTGCAAAACAGCAAATCCTCCTCTGTTAGACCACTGAGTATGGAACATTTTGTTGCAGAAATATAAAGGAAATGGGTGGAAAGGGCAATAAAGGATACATGGCAAAGTAACTGGAGTACTCACCTACCAGGATACTCTGGCAAACAGTAGATACCATTCCTCATGATTATTTCCCATTAGGGCCAAGAAAGCTACAGTACCAATCCTCTAAACGGCAGAAGCTATTTGTTTAAGCTTTTTTTTTTTTTTTTTTTTTTTTAAGAACAATGACTTTGTGGCAATTAAAGTCTTCAGAGAGGTAGATTCTCAAGTATAGACAGAAGTGGTGAGTAGGGGAAAGAGAGAGCACCAACACAGGTAAAAACTCAAGCCTGAAGCAGGTCAATAACCTTCCCTCTTCTCTTCCAGGCTACAGAAGCTAACGAGGGTCACAGAGCTTACAGATGTAACCACTACATATCCACAGCCTTCAAACTTTTCTGGATCCAAAATGTTAACCAATAATCTTCCAAGATTCCCCATTTGTCTCTTTGCTTTCATATTTGTCATCTACTTCAAATCTTTTCTCTTTTCCTTAAATTTTCTATTCTACCACACCCACTTCAGTGTCAGAGATGAAATCTGCTGTCTCAAAGAGAAAATAATGTTCATTAAAGCAAATATTTGCTACTTCACTTATGAGAGAATGCATTCATACCCTTTTCCTCTCCTTCCCTAGAAATATTGGGAACTCATCACATTCAACCTGAGAGTGTATGCCTCTTTCATGCAGTTGCCTCTTTCAGGAGATTTAAGAACTGAGCACATGGTTGTAACAGAGCTATAGACCTACTGGAACCCTCATTCTCTATACCTTTGCACACAGAATGACGAATGCCTACGATCTACCTTATGTTCCCTTCCACATTCCCAGACTCTTCTCTGACAAACCTCTCCATTCTATTATCCTGTAGCCCTCAACTTGGCTGTTAAAGTCTTCAGGAAGGTTTCACTAGCTTTGCTGTCTACAACGCTTCTAACCTATGCTTGCTTCTTTAAATACAGCACTTTGCATTGTATTTAAGTTGTTCCTTTGAATTTTTGATTTTTTTTTATTTTACGTGTATGAGTGTTTTGTATGCATGTAAGTGCACCCAGGTAGTGCAATGCCCCTGGTGGTCAGAAGAGGGTGTCGAATCCCCTAGAGTTACAGAGGGTTGTTAACCACCATTTGGGTGTTGGGAACCAATCTCGGGTCCTCTGAAGAACAGCCAGTGTCTTAACCACTGAACCATCTCCCCAGCCCCTGTTCCTTCAATTTTCTGATATCCCTTTGCCTCCTTCCTCCAAATCAGTTATTGTCTTATCAAATTGTGAACCACCATCTCCATGTGTGGAACACAGTTGGTGCTTAGCTGGTATTTACTGAAGAAATAAATGAGTGAATCTGTCCAACTTTCCTGATATTGCAGAGTGGCTTTGGGGGAGGCTGCATTCAAGATTGGCATGTATCCCAAGTGGCATTTGCTCACTCTACTCCTTCTTCCCTTTAGTCTTCAATGAAGTTTCAGGCAGGTCATGATAGAATAATACCCTTCTTTTTAATCTTATTTAAATTTTATTTTATTGTTCAAATTTCAGTCAGATATTTTAGGTCTTTTTAGGTACAGAAATCTCTAAAATGAAAAAGCAATCAAGAAAATTTGAAAAGTTGAAACCAAACACTAAATGAAGAAATTATTGACAACAGTTCAAATATGCACTGCCTTACATATTCATTCTCTTTATTATCCATTTTTCTACTCTCTAAAAGTACAAGTACACAATCAACATACCATCAAATAAACACACACATACACACACACACACACACACACACACACACACACACACAAAGATAAATAACAATTTTAGATTTTTTTTAACTTAGAAACAAAAACCCTCACATCTTTGCTCTGAACACAGGCATCAAAAAAATTAATGAAAGGAAGAATTAAGTGTCCTTCTTGACTCTAGTTGAACTGTGTACTAAGGTTATTAAGGTATGCAAGCTGATGAGAAGTTCTTTAAAAATATCATTTATCCAATGAACACAGAACAACAAATTTTGGAGAAACACAATCTTGCAAGGCATGCTACAATAGCTGATTCAGACAACAGTATCTGTGGGTTCTAAAACAGAGCATTTACTCATGAATTCACAGAAATTCTAACATCAGGAAGAAGTATTCAACCTCAAGCCAGACAAATTCTCAGCACAGAGGGGAAATAGGTAGGAAAGAAGCCCCTACCCTAGCAGAGGACATTGGCAGCTGATAGCTGCTGAAGAGGCAGGGTCAGTTTTTCCTTAAGGGTGTGATCATAGGTAGACCAGGCTCTAGAGCAGACCTACACTGGAGGGCATTCAACAATGACTTGGTAGGCCTTTAAAAGCATGATAATAATAGAAGACATGAAATCAGTCAGAGTGGTAATAACAGGGTGCAGACAGGAGAGTTCTGAATATTATCAAAACACATTGTATGAAAATCTCAAAAATTCAATAAAAATATTAACAGGAAAACAGAATAAAAGAGGAAATGAAAGATTAAATAGGGCTTATGGTCATTTCTAAGCTTTACGCCTAGCACTAGGGTGTTTAAGTAAAAGGCAAGTTCTCTGAAAAACAATTTGTAAAAAAAGATTATCTACTTCTTTGCTTCCTCTCTATCTTCTCAGTAACAGAGATGTGGGGCATGTTAAATCTTTAAAACAACATTGATGCTACCACATTATAATGCCTAAAATTTTCTCAGAGTGATTCACTCAGTCTCTCTTGCCCATAACTACATTTTGGAAGAAGGCACACAGAGTTGATAGGCTTCTAAAGGTTAGTTTTCAAGGGAATAAGGACATGGAAATTCTACACCAATTGTTTCATATTTAAATCCTGCCACAGTGAATCCAGAATACACATTACATTATGAAGTCTTTGTATTTTTCACTAAAAACATCCTTGAGAGTACAATTTTTTAAGCATTTGGTTAGTAAAAAATGTAGAAAAAAAAAGATGAAATCAGATTAGCTAACCATCTGAAAAACACTGCATTTTGTTAAACTTCGTAAAAGTGTATGAAGAGACATCTTTTCTTGTCTGTTTTCTTGGCCCATGGATACCTGGACATAAATTCAGTTTGCTGTTCCTTGTTCCCAGATCAGCTCACTCTTTGTTCAGTTCCATCTTCAGTCTGGAATATAATTGCTTTTCAGCTCCTATGCTATTTGGTTTTAAGCACCTCTTACCCCCAAGGCCTCATGGCTCTAAGGGCTTGTTGAATTTAAACAAGCACATTTAATTCTTTGTCTTTAAATGAGTAAAATAAAAAGTCTTAACACCTAATACAGAGCACTCTTCTATCCACCTACCTTCTAAATGTGCATGTTGTAATTGTCTACCAGATCATAACGAGCATCTACCCATCCTCAAAATCAGAGAAAGCAGGATTCATTCTAGAAGTAAATTTACAATAAATGGCTTTTTTCTTGATTAGCTATGTGTGTTTGGGGACACAGAGATTGGCACGTGCATAATTTAACTACCTAATAAGAACTGGATGATCAGGGACACCCTGGAAATGAAGGTGAGAAAAAGAAAATGAGGAAAAAGAAAAGAAAAAATTGCAAGATTATTAAAGAACATGATATAGTACAGGAAGGGAAATGCTAAGGTTTACCTATCACCTGACAAATGCTGAAAATTCATGTACACACTCACATGGTGCATGTGCATATACATGGATCCATGCATAAATATACATGAATTGTAATTATACTTATGTTAAAAGTCTCTGCCTTCTTAGGAAGACAGAAAAGTGACGTGGATTCTACTAACAGCTGGTAGCAAATCATAAATATTACCTATGGTATTACATTCGTTCCTCGGATGATTTCTTGATGAGTTTTAAAACAAAGAAATATGTTAAAACTACATATAAATAATAATACGGTGTGAATTACATCATAGATTTCATTTAAATGGATCTAGAAAACATGTTTGCCTAATTAGGGAGCATGAGAGCAATCTATGAAAATTGAGTAAGTTTGGCAGACTACACAGTATTCTTTCCATGGTCCAAAAATCGTTAGAAATTAATGGATAATGTCCTCCCTTCTTAGTTTATATGAATTAATCATATTATAATCAGACTCTGACACTCATACATGTGATAAAAAGGATCTAAAACAACAATCAAATGCCAGGATGGATATTTTGGGGACATGGAACACAAGACCTTGAAATACACACTTACTTTAAATGATTTTAGACAAAAAACACTTATATTCACTTTGTCACATCACACTCTGACTTTTGATTGACTTACAAGGGCCTAAAAGACGATGATGCCCCCAAAATTACTGAACTGTATATTGAAAAAATGAATGCACACAAAATATGCAGAAGGTAGTTCTTCAATAGTGCTAGAACGCCTACTTTGAGTACTCACAGAAAATCACACAAAATACCAATTTTCCAATGCCATGACTAAAATAAAAATATTTCCTTTTCTTTTCTTATCATTGGCTCAGATAAATAATATGCTACCAGTCTGTTTTAAATGATATTTCATTCTATTTTACTGTACAAAACAGGTAGCAGAGCAGAGGGGATGACACTGACTACTGCTGCAGCGGGCAATGCCAGAGAGACTAATGTCAGAATTTATAAAAGATATTCTTCAGGGTCCTTGTCTTACCTTCTTTGGTCTGTCATACTTTCCACCTGAAATCATTTTAAATATTTTGTTTTCTTTCAATTCATTTTAAATACTGTGTTCCCCCAAATAATATTACATATTTTATTAAAGAAAATTTATAAAATTAAAAAAATAAAAACGAAAAAAGAACCTTCCCTATTACTTTCTTCAAGTCTTAAAAAATGTACCTTTCTTCATTAGATTCCACTCCTAACTTGGGACCTTTGGAAAGCTGATGGCTACTGGGGGAGGCAGTTAAGTTTAAGAGTGTGGCCCCTGGTAGGTTGACCACACTCCAGAGGATGGCCCCACACCAGGAGTATATATAACCAGCACAAACTGGTCTTGACAAATTATTTTTTTTTAAAGGAAACAAAGTTAGGGGGTAGGAGGTAAAGTGGATCTGAAAGGAGTTAGGGGTGAATATGATCAAAACACACTGTATGCAATTCTTGAAGAATTAGTAAATTTTACATTTTTCAAGAATTTATTATTAATTTCAAAGGCTACACTATTTACACTTTAATTGTTAATGGAAGTAAACATACTCCCATTTAAAAACTTTCAGGATATTGTATGGAAGACAGCTGCCACAGTACTTAACCAATCCTGGTGCCTGGACATATATTTCCAACTCCCAGTTTTGTTATTTTTAATTTATTTACTTTTATTTTTATGTGTCTAAGTGTTTTGTTTCCATGTATGTATGTGTACCATATGCAAGGTATTGCCTATGAAGGCCGGAAAAGGGCATCAGAGCCCTGGAACTGGAGTTACAGACCCTTGTTAGTCACTATGTGGGTGCTGGGTACCAAACCCAGGTCCTCTGTAAGAGCAGTCTGTGTGCTTAACCCCTAACAGTCTCTCCAGCCCCTCAATTATTTTTAAAGACTATGGTAAGCTTCATTATGCATAAAAATTGTGTTTTATTTTCTTTTTTGTGTTTAGACTATTTCCTTAGGATAAATTTCTAGATCATGCATGTTATCTGATTGTCAAAATTAAAACAATTCCTTTGTTAGGGAAAGAATAACAAATTCTATGTAATTCTTGA
>NW_008346548.1:1431573-1433766 GCF_000622305.1 Nannospalax galili
TGTCAAAATTAAAACAATTCCTTTGTTAGGGAAAGAATAACAAATTCTATGTAATTCTTGATATGTTTTCAGTTTCATAAAACTATAGCTTTTACTAGGGAGATGAATATAACCACCCATATGCAGTAGATGAATTTATTCAAGATAAATAAATTTTTTAATTTTTATATTTTACGTTTTTGAGTCTTTGTGCATTTCATATACTTTGATCACTGAAATCGCCTCCCCATCTGCATCCCTCATAGCCTCCCTGCCACTTTTCATACACTTCCATTTAAAAGCCTATTGAGACCAGTTTGTGTCCCAATTGCCCCTCAGTGTTATCCATTCACTAGAGCCTGGTTAAGCTAGACTCCATCACACCCTTAAAGAAAATCAGTTCTCAGGGTTGGAGAGATGGTTCAGCAGTTAAGAACACTGGCTGCTCTTGCAGAGGACCTGGGTTTGATTCTCAGCATCCACATGGCAGCTAAAAACCAGCCATGACTCCAGTTCCAGGAGGTCTAATACCTTCTTCTGACCTCCATGGGCATTGCAAGACATGGGTGCATTTACATGCATGTAGACAATATACTCATACACATAAAAATAAAAATAATAAAAACTTTTTTTAAAAAAAGAAAACCAATTCTCCCTCTCCCAGTAGTTATCAGCTGCCAACAGTTACAGTTGGGACTTCTTCCCCACTTCCCCACTTCTATGCTGTGATTTGTCTGGCTTAATCTTGCATGGGTCTTGTGCATGCTGTTACCATTGCTGTGAGTTCATATGAGTAAGTTCCCAACTGTCTGGAAAACTCAGTATCCTTCTGGTCATCACCACCTTCAACCGTTGCAATCTTTCTGACCCCCCTTCTACAGGGGTCTCTGAGCCTTGGCTAGCAGGATGGTCTATTCAGGGATAAGCACTTTGCAATCTTTTATTCTCTGCACTTTTACCAGCTATGGCTTTCTAAGTTAATCACTATCTGTTGCACAAGGAAGCACTGCTGGTAAGAGCTGAAAGATGCATTAGTATTCATTCTGCCCCCGTTCCACTATGCTCCCTGAGCCTTAGGTGTAGAGGTTGCACTGTAGACCAATGTAATTTTGTACTGTATTCTAAATTTGTATCCTTTTATGCACACACAAGTGTACTTCCCTCTTATCACTCATCAAGGAAGTTTCATTTTGCAACATAATGAGACTATTACAGCGTTCCTCAACTGATTAAACACAAAGAATATGCATCTGTAAGGTGCCCAGCCGTGACACATCTACAAAACTTTTGTATTTTAATATTTATATCTAACCATTACATATAATAAAATCTTCCTGTTGAGAAATGTAAAGCCTGACTAAAATACTTTAAAACCTCTTAAAGGTAATAGGGAGTAAGTAAATAGTTAAACTTAAACTCAATATCTTATAAAGAAGTTGAAAATTTTGAAATACTGAAGTAAACATACATTGTGTGCCACTATTCCACTTAAGACACTGAAGATTCCTAACTAGCATTGGGATGAGAGACTAACTGAGCACAAAACTGTAGATGAGAGCACTAAGTTTCAGGAGAGGAAAAAATATAGAAATTTTATACTTTGGAGCTATCAAGATAGTGAAGACAGGAGATGTGGGAGAGAGATCCATATTCCAAAGTTCACTGACTCTGAGAAATGGGGACAGCCTAAGTGTTTGGCAAGAGATGAACAATGAAAAATAATATACCAAAAGAACAGCATTTGACACTTAAAAACAAAACCCTACCATTTAAAAGACATTTTTAAAAAGAAGCCATTAGGTTAGTGACAATCCTATTTGATGTTGTTAATATGTGGAACACAGAAAGACACAAACTCATAGAAACAGTAAAATGGTGGTGAGCAGAGGCCAGGCAGGGTGTGTGTGTGTGTGTGTGTGTGTGTGTGTGTGTGTGTGTCTGTATGTGTATGTGTGTGTAAGGTGATGGGGAATATGTTGATGTTCAAAGAGTAAATTTCAGCCAAACAGGACGAATAAATTTTAGAAATTGATTACACTAATGATTATAATTAATAATGTTTATCATATATTTCAAAATTGCTAAAAGTAGTTTTTAAATGTTAGTAAAAAACACAAATGTTGAGCCGGCATGGTGGTGCATGCCTTTAATCCCAGCACTCAGGAGGCAGAGACAGGCAGATCTCTATGAGTTCAAGGCCAGCCTGGTCTACAT